>NC_049227.1:39212165-39516948 GCF_011100685.1 Canis lupus familiaris
TCTCTATGGATTCGCCTATTCAAGATATTGCATGGAAAGGGAACCTTCCAATATGTGACCTTTGTGTCTGGTCTCTCGCCGAGCTACTGCCAGGTGGTAGCAGGTGTCAGAGCTTCATTCCTTTTTGTGGCCAAATAATATTCTGTTGTGTGGCTGGACCACGTGTTGTTCACCCACTCACCTGCTGATGGATATCACTTGTTTCCACCTTTTGACTATTACGAATGATACTGCTGTGAACATCCCCAGGCGAGTGTGTCTCTGAGTACATGTTTTCATCTCTCCGTGTACTAGGAGTGGAACTGCTGGGTCACATGGTAACTCTATGTTTAACTTTTGGAGGAACCGCCAGACCGTGCTGAACGTTTTACTGCATTACGCACCAGGTCCTCACAACGGCTCTGTCAAGAAGAAACCACCATCATTTTGGAGACAAGGAAACTGAGGTTCAGAGATGCACAGTCTATGTTCTAGGACGCAGGATGCACAGTCTATGTTCTAGGACGCAGGATGAAAGAACCCATCCTGCTGGCTCAGCCCCCCCTGACCTTGCCCCTTCGGGGCCGCCCCCACACCTCGCATGTTCTCCTCCTCATTCTCCTCTCTGAGCACAGGAGCCCCGCTGGACTCAGAGGCAGCTCTGATGCATATGTGGGGTCGGAAGGCTGGGAGAGTCAGAGCTCTGTGCACCCCAGCATCGGAAGGGCATCCGGAGCAGTGCGAACCCACAAAAGAGCCTGAGAGCAGGAGAGGGGGGGCTCAGGGAAGGCTGGAAGGCTCTCCCACGTGTCTATGCAGTCCCACATGTGTCCCGGAGGCCAGGCCCTGGGCTGTTGGCCTCTTTTGCGGGGCTCTGGGTAGAGCCTGGGGACCGCACATGTCCCTCCCCTGGGCTTAACTGACAGATAGGGCGGGGCCCCCTACCCAGCCTGAGCAGCCCCAGCACCTCTGCCAGGCGGGGAGAGGGGCCAGGACGCCCAGTTGTTAATCCCTTCTTATGTACCAAGCACCAGCTGAGCGCTCTACAGGGGCAGCGTCTGCGAGAACAATAGAAACCACGGCACCGACCTGTGCTGCGTGCTCCCAGCAGCCCTTGGGGAGGGTACATCTGTCATCCCCATTTTATACAGAGGGGGCCAGGCGCCAGGGCCTGGGGGCTGCGGGGGCACCAGGGAGGAACACCAGGGGCATCTCCAGCTGCCGGGCAGGAGCAGGGGTGGCGCAGGCCGCCGGTGGAGACGGCCATGCAGCTGGGAAGGGGGCCAGCCTGGGCTGCAGTGAAGCACTGCCAGCCCTCCTCCAGGCTGGGCTTCGGCAATTCTGCTGGCTCAGCAGCCCCTCCTCCCGGGATCCTCCGAGGCCTGACTTACTGGAGCGCTGCCCAAGCCCCACGCCTCTACATCTATATCCCCTAGCCCAGGCAGCTGGCCTGCCATGCAACCCCCGTCTTCAGGCTGGGGGGACCCCAGGCAGACGCACATCTCTGTTTTCATGTGGACCCTCCCATCGGCCCTAGGCTGCAGGCAGAGCTGCTGGCCCATTTTACAGATGAGGCGGAGGAGTATCAGGGCTTGTCCAAAGTCGCTGGGCTGGCTGGTGGCGGATCTAGGACTTCTTGACACCCCCCCCCCCCCCAGGCCATTACCTTCACGTGGCAGAGTGAATGAATCTAGCAGAGTCTGTGGAGCTCTCTTCCCAGGTCTGTGTTCCTGAAGAAGGACTCCACAGCAACGTACCCCCTTGTAAGCCTGGGCAGTGACCATGGGGTGCCTGTTTGCATGGTATAGATAGGGCTGGAGCGGGGCAGCTGCGGCGGGGCCAATTCATCACCCAGAGGAATTAGAGAATTCTAATTTGGAACTTAGCCTTTCAGGTCATGGTGAAGGTATATTTGCAAAGGTAGGAGGATGGGACATGTTTTACTTAATGAGTTGTTAGCATGGCTTATGACATTGAAATATCTCGACATCAGGTGTGTGGGTCTCTGTTTGTGCCCTTGCCCCAGGCCCCACAAATGCTGGGCTCAGGCTGGAGTGGTTGGCCGTAGTCAGCCAAAACATAAAAATAATGGTCAGGATGATAGCTGTCTTTTCACTTGTATTTTTTGCAATGCTTCTTGTGCGCCAGGCACACCGCTAGGCTCTGCAGCTACAAAGACGAGTAAAATACAGTCATTCCCAGGTAGGGAGAGCCAAGAATATCACAATATCTGCAAAAGCCATTTATTGAGCACTTATTAAGCTCTACTGCGAAGCGCTTTATGGATAGCAGCATCACGACTAATCCTCAGACAACTTAGAGAAAGCTATCCTTCTCAACCCTATTTTACAGAGGGGAAACCAGGGCTCAGAAAGACCACGTGACCAGAAAAACAAACCTGGTAAAAGGCAGAACTGGGACAAATGCTGAGGTGAGTGGGGGTTCAAAGCTCAGACTCAGGACCTTGAGATTCTAGGACCTTAGGCAGGTCACTTGGCTTCCTGGAGCCTCCATTTTCTTCATCTGTACAATGGGCACAATCTGCAAAGTGACCAGCATGGTGCCTGAGCCAGCAGATGCCTAGAAATTGGTCACGATAAAGCATGGGGGGGGGGGGGAGCCTAGGCCTGGGGAGCCCAGCATGTGCTGGGAGACCTAAGTTTGCTCCCTAAATCCCACGGAAGACCCCTTGTTGGCACTGATCAAATGCTTGGATCAGGAGGTCCTGGTGCCTGCTACTCCCCCTAGCCCCAAGGTGGCCACCTTCTTCCTGGCCCTGCTTGATGGTCTGGCCATGGGAAGAGGGGTGTCAGGCCATCTTATGTGCAGACCCCTGCAAAAGCTCCTGCCAGCCTTGCCCTGGTGGGGTGATGGTCTGAAGGGGTCAGAGGGGTGAGACCTCTGCGTGTGTGTTGGGGGGGGCAGGCCGGGGAACAGGAGGGAGTAGGGACTGGTCAGTAGGGACCCAGTTGGTGGCTGGAGACGGCCGGTTAACAGACTTGGTGGGGGGGTCAGACTGGAGCTGGGGCTGGGGCTGGGGGACAGGAGGCCTGTGGGGCTGCACCCCGGTGAGCGCTGGGGGGCCGCGCTGGGGTTAGGGTTCGCACTGAGGCTGGGGGCAGGGAGCCGTGGCCTGCATTGTTTACGGACAGAGCGGGAGGCTGCAGGGGAAGGAGCGGCAGTTGGGGGTGGGGGTGCGGGTTCCCTGACACCGAATTCATTATTGGGAGATTCCTCTTCACCATCCCTCGACACCTCCCACGGGAACCACGGGCTGAAATGTCTGACAGCCTCTGGCGGGCCGGCTCCCGTGCGCGGCGGGTGCCCGGGCCCTCGCGCCCGCCCCCCGCCCGCCGCCCGCCGCCCGCCGCCGCGTTCCTCCCCCGTGTGTCCCGCAGCCTCTGGAAGCCTCTCGCAGGCTCAGCCTCGCGCCGCCGCCGAGCCGGGCTCCGCGCGCTGCCCCCGCCCCGGCGGCCGCGGTCCCCGCCCCGGCCGCGCAGAGGCCCCGGCCCGGCCCGCACGTGGGGAGGGGGCGTCCCGGCGCTCGGGGCCTGCGGGCAGAGCCAGCGAGCGGGGCGCGCGGCCGCGCGGGCGGACGGAGGTCGGCGACCGCAGGAGCGGGACCCGGGCGTCCGGGAGGCGGTGCCAGGTGCCGCGCCCCCGCCCCGGGCCGCCCCCCGCCCCCCGCCCGTGACGCGCTCCCCGCCCCTTGGCGCCGGGAGCCCGAGCCGAGCCGAACCCCAGCCCGAGCCCGAGCCCGAGCCCGAGCCCGAGCCCGAGCCCGAGGACGGCGCGGGGCTCGGGCGGCGGCGGAGGCGGCGGGGGAGGCGGGGGGATGCGGCCGGGGCTGCGGGGCCGCCGCCGCCTCTGAGCCGAGCCCGCCGCGCGCACGGAGCGCAGCCGCGTCGCTGCGGCCCGGCCGCGCCATGGGGAAGGAGCAGGAGCTGGTGCAGGCGGTGAAGGCGGAGGACGTGGGGGCCGCGCAGAGGCTGCTGCAGAGGCCGCGGCCCGGGAAGGCCAGTGAGTGCGGGGCGCGGGGCGCAGGGCGCGGGGCGCGGGGCGCGGCCGGGTCCCCGGGGGCGGGGCGGGGCCGGCGCGCGCGGACCCCCGGCGCCGGAGGAGGGGCGGCCCCTGCCCGAGCCGGCACCTGGCCGCGGGCGCCCCCGCCCCTCCCGGCTCCGGGCTGGCGGCCGGAGGGCTCGGCCGGACCGCGGACCGTCGCAGGGCGAGGCGAGGCCGCCCCCCTTCCCCGCCGCGGAGAGAGGGAGGGGGCCGCGCGGCGAGGGGCGGCCACGGGGCGGACGGTCCCTGTCCGCCCCCCTCCCCGCCCGACGTTTAATAACACGTTTTGTGGGGAATGGGGGGCAGGACCATGCTGGGGGTGTGGCTGCCCAGGCATGGCCCGCTGGGGGCCCTTTACTCCCGGGGGGCAGAGGCCCAAGGTCGCCCGGCCCAGCGCGGGCAGGGCTCCAGGCAGACGCAGACCCTGCGGGGACCCCGCGCTGCTCCGGCTTCCCTGCAGGGAAAGGGGTTGGGGAGGGGGGGGGAGGGGGCTCCCCCTGGCCATCCTGAGCGTGCGCTGTGAGGGCCCCTGGGAAGGGCTGGGAGCTTGGAGTCCTGATCCCAGCACTCATCCCAGCTCAGCCCAGAGCCTCCCCGGGGGCCGCTGGAGATGGATGGATGGGTGTGCGGACCAGCTGCGTGTGCGGCTGCGCACGTAGGGCCGTGTCAGTGTGTCAGGGCACCTGTGCGGGCACGGGCAGGGCTCTGCAGGATGGCACGTGGGGTCCGGGTGCCCCACTCCCCCCCACCCCCAGGGACTGTAGGTAACCCAGGGAGGCCCCTCCCCTTTCGCGGGGAAGGCTGCTGAGAACTCCACCGGCCTGGGACTGCTGGTGGGGGCAGGCCTTCCAGCCCCAGGAAGACCCCTCCCGCTGCAGCCCCATCCCCTCTGTGCAGTTCCAGAGCCTGGCAGGATCACCTATACAGGCTGCTCTGCCTTCTACGCCCGAGGCCCGGGGTGGTCTGCCCGCTGGGGCCAGCTTTAGGGCTTCAGGGTTCAGAAAGGGAGGGCTTCCAGGCAGAGGCAGCCCGTAGTGGAGCCTTGAAAGCAGGTGGAGGGAGTGAGAGGTGGAAGGCTAGGTAAAGGTTTCCACCTAGTGGCCGAGTGACCTTGGGCACGGCCGGTTCCAGGTCTCTGGGCCTCAGTCTCATCTGTAGGATGGGGACATTTGCGGTCCCTGCTTGTAGGACTGTTGGAAGAACAGCGGGAGAGCGCACAGGAAGCCCAGGCACCTCCTAAGCGCCCAGGAAGTACTAACCAGGAGTATTTCCTTGGGCAGCCCAGGATGGCCTCCAGGGAAGTGGGGCATTGGATCTGGCCATCCAGGGAAGGTGTGGGGGTTGTGCCTCTACCTGGTGTCCACCTGGATCTTTGCACCTGTCCCTGCCTGGTCTGCTTTCTGGGAGAGGCACCTGCCCTGGCCCCCGTATCTGGGCTCTGTGACTCACAGGGGCGGGCATAATAAATCAGACAGAGAAATCCCTCCATGAATTAGCTCAGTTGTCATGGTAACACTGGCCTGCTTTGGAGTAAGATGTATTTTGATTCAGCAAAGTACAGCTGGAGTTTGGGCCATGGGGTGGGGGGCATCCAGCGGTGCTCTCTCAGGATCCCCCCACTATGGAGGTTTTCCCGTGACCCTTGTCTCCAAGACCTCCAGCTCCTGCTGGCACCCCCCTGCACCCCAACCTCTGAGTTGCCCCAGGGTCTGTCAGCACTGCCATCATGCCTGGAAGGGAGCCCCCCTCACAAGCCTGGGCACTGGACCCTCAGCAGCTGCCCTTGAGACGAAGGAGACTGCTCTGGAGGGAGTTCACAAGGCGAGGGGTGGCCTTCCTCCGGGCCTCACCTCCCCTTCCCCAAATTCGCTGCAGACTGCAGGCCAGCATGCCTGTGTCCTCTCACCTTGGCCCACTAATACTTGCCGTGCGGCGTGTGGCCCAGCTCCCTGCCAGGGGGGTTTGGAGGATACCGCCCTGCCTGCCTGCCCTGGGGAGGCTGAGAGGCTGCCCTGCCCTGTGCCGGCACCAGAGGCCAGGACCGTGTCCCTGCGGGGGACAGCCATGGCTCTGTGGGGCTGGCACACCAGTGGCCTTGGGGGCAGAGGAGCATCTGGGCAGGGGGCAGAGCCCGGGGGGGGGGCGGAGAGGGCCCGAGGCCACCTCCCCCTCGGTCTCTGCAGCCTGGAGTTTGGGGCTGACCCCAAGGCCAGGGACTGTCCCAGGAAAGTGGTTAGAGGACTGAGTGGCAGGAGCTGGGAGAGCCAAAGGCGTGGGGTGGGTTGGGGCTGAGGTTTATGTCCATTGCCCACATGGGGGCTGCAGGACCTAGTGCTCTTGTGGGAAAGAGAAGGAGGCTCCTGGAGGAGTTTCTGGGCTCTTCCCTGTGGCACCCACTCGCCCCCTTCTGCCCCAGCTGCTCCGGCCGCTCCTGCCATGCCTGGTCTACCTCCATCCAGAGCACCTGTCTCTGCGAGGGGCACCTCGCTGGCACCAGGCAGGCTTCCCTCATATGACCTCCTGGAAGCGCAAGGTCCCCCACACGCATCAGGGGGTGCTCCAGGGTGGAGACTCCCCTCCCCTACTGGTGTCTGTGCCACTTCCTGGGTCTTGACCTCCAGCTCCTCCAAATTTTCAGTGCCTGCAGGTGTGGCCAGGTTGGGGGGCAGGGGAGGCGGGGCCACACTGGAGCTCAGAAGAAGGGGCAGCAAATATCAAAGCTAGGCTGAGTGTTTTGGGGTGAGAACACCCTGAGCTTGGCCCTGGGTAGGGGAGGGGATGATGGGACCACAGTGTGGGGGGTGGAGGACATCCGTTCAGGCACCAACATACCCGGCCCCTCACACGCGCCCGGCACTATTTCAGCCAGCAAGGATACAGCAGTGAGCAAAATAGATTAAAAAAAAAAAAAAAAAAAGACCTTCCCCATTTTGGAGCTTGTGCTGTAGCGATGGAGATGGACACAGAAGGTAAATGGTAGTGATAGGAGCCGGAGAGAGAACTGTGATAGACGCAGGATGGGATGGGGGTTGCCGTTCTAGATGGGGAGCCCAGCGGGGCTTCTCCAAGCAGGTGACGTTTGGATAAAGTCCTGAAGGACGTGAGGGAGGGAGTCACGGGGATAATTGGGAATAACAGTACCCCGCACGTACCCACAACACGCGCAAAGACCCTGTGGCAGGGGCGGCTGGTGTGTGGGGGCATCATCAAGGAGGCTTGCATGGCTGGAAGAAGGGTGCTGGGAAGGTCAAAGTGAAGCAGGGCTGTGTCCTGTGGGCCATTGTCCAGCACTGGCTTTTAGCCCCAGTGACACAGGAGCTGTCTTCTGGAGAGGACCAGTGGCAGTGGGATCTGACTCGTG
This sequence comes from Canis lupus familiaris, assembly GCF_011100685.1. Taxonomy (NCBI): domain Eukaryota; kingdom Metazoa; phylum Chordata; class Mammalia; order Carnivora; family Canidae; genus Canis; species Canis lupus. The sequence goes on from NC_049227.1 coordinate 39,219,568, forward strand.
TTCTCACAGGGTCCCCCTGACCTCAGTGGCATGGAGGATGGCCTGAGTGGCAAGGGGAGCCGGGGGGGAAGCAGGGATGCCAGTGACCCTATCGGAGACGCTGGCCTGCTCCTGGTGGTAACAGTGGCAGCGGTGGGAAGTGGTAGGATTCTGAGTGTGCCTTGAAGGTAGAGCCGGTAGGATGTGCTGGCGCAGACCCTATAAGGTACTTAGGGCTGACTCCAAGGTTTCAGCATGGACCACCGCGGAAGGGTGGCACTGCTGCCACCTTAGATGGCCATCAGTGTCTGAGCAGGGGGGACGTGGGGCGGTGGAGATGCCTCTCCCCGGAGCCTCTGCTCCGCTCTGCGCAGAGAAGCCCCTCAAGGGAAAGGGTGGGCATGGTGCTCCCACAGGGCTCATGTCAGTAATTGCCACTTGCTGAGCTGACTCTGCGCCAGACCCTTCACGCTCTGAGGATGCACACGCCCTTAGGCCTGGGAGCCTGGCCCCACGGTTGGTTCCCCTTTGAGCTAAGGCCGAGGCCATAGGACTAGTAAGGGCCCGGTGAGAGTTTGAACTTGGGTCCATCTGCCTTCGTGGGCCCCGTGGACCGGCGGGGCCTCACACCCCGCATCCAGCAGCTGGAGAGCCGAGGCTGGAGCAGCCGGGGTTGCTGTGGGTCCCCAAGTGGGTCCTGGATCAGCCCCTCTGTGACTTGACTCTCTTGGGTTCCTGCTCTTGGGGACCCCTGCCCCCACCCTGTCCTGGGCCTGCACAAAGGGGCTTCTGTCCTGCCAGCCCCTCCCTCACAGAGTGACTGACCCACAAATGGGTTATGTAACCATGGCCCAGACAGGCAGGGGCTTGGCCTGAGTCCGGCTGGCCCTGAGCCCACAGGGAGGGCATCGGTGGGCTCCCTTCCTCCGGCACTCAGCGGTGGAGGCCAGGACTGGGGAGGGCCCGGACGAAACTGGGGCCCCAAAGGGAGGGTTTGGGCCCCTTGAGCTTCGGGCGGACTGATCCCGGGCCCCAGGCGGGCCCCTGAAGATGTGGTGGCCGTTCTTGCGTGGTCACTCGGGGGCACCCGCCTGCCTGCCCGGCTCCCCCTCCTCCTGCCTTGCCAGTTGGGACTTGTCCACACGGGCAGGCCCAGGGCTGGGAATGGGGGTAGGCTGCACCCTGAAAATGCAGATCTTCCCCCAGAGATACCCCAATTTCCGGGTGTTCCAGCCTTCCCAGGCCACCCCCGGCCCCATCTGGGTCCTTCTGAGAAACAGATTGTGCCGGCTTTCTCCCTCCCGCCATCGGTAGGTGCTTAGCCAGCGTCCCAAAGGAGGGGGTACATGTGCGCATGTGTGTGCCTGTGTGGGTGCACAGCTCTGGCGTCCGTCCGCGGGTGGGGACGAGCCCGGAGCCCTCGGCTCTGTGAACTTGCCAACACCGTAGTTCCGTGGGGAAACCAGGGCCCAAGAGCTGGTACCTGTGGCTGAGTGCAGGGGACAGACTTGACTCAATGAAGAACTGTTTCTTGAGCCTGCCGGGGAGCGAGCCGGAGCGCCTGCCGGCTCTGCGGCTGCCCGGAGGGGCGGGACAGACGCCCTCACGGTCCCTTTCCCACCCCTAGAGCTCCTGGGCTCTACCAAGAAGATAAATGTCAACTTCCAGGACCCGGATGGGTGAGTTCACAGACGGGAGAGGCCAGGCTGGCTCGGGGGCCGGGTGGATGTGGGTGCGTGGGTGGCTGCTGCGGGAGGCCGGGTGACCCCCTCCCCGCCCATTCATGCCTGCCGCCACCGCAGCTTCTCCGCCCTGCACCACGCGGCCCTGAATGGCAACACAGAATTGATCGCCCTGCTGCTGGAGGCCCAGGCCGCCGTGGACATCAAGGACAACAAAGGCAAGGCGGTCAGGGACCCCAGCGCCAGGGCAGGGGTCACTTCGCGGGTGGCGGGGGGTGCCGCGACGGAGGCCCCGGCCCAGAGTCTCGGTCTGGGTTGAGGCAGGTTCCCCTGGGATCAGCCTCCTGTAGGCTGGGTCAGGTTCAGGGCTGAGGGCTGGCTCCCAACGGCGCCCCCCGCCCACCCCCACCCTCCCCTGCCTTCTCCCAGGCATGCGGCCGTTGCACTACGCGGCCTGGCAGGGCCGGAAGGAGCCCATGAAGCTGGTGCTGAAGGCAGGCTCAGCAGTGAACATCCCCTCGGACGAGGGCCACATCCCCCTGCACCTGGCGGCCCAGCACGGTCACTACGATGTGGTAAGGAGCGTGTCAGGGGTGGCCGGGCGCCAGGGCGGCAGGAGCCGGGTGGCCACCCCCGGGGTCTGATGGCAGCCCGTGGCCCCGCAGTCCGAGATGCTGCTGCAGCACCAGTCCAACCCGTGCATGGTGGACAACTCGGGGAAGACACCCCTAGACCTGGCCTGTGAGTTCGGCCGCGTCGGGGTAAGTGTCCCCAGAGAGCTGAGGGGACTGCGTGTGCTCTGCCTCCCCGCCCAGGGAGGGGTGGGAGTGGGGAGACACAGCTGTGACCCTCTGCCCTGGCCCCGGCCCCTCCCTCAAGGTGGTCCAGCTGCTCCTGAGCAGCAACATGTGTGCGGCCTTGCTGGAGCCGCGGCCCGGAGATACCACCGACCCCAATGGCACCAGCCCCCTGCACCTGGCGGCCAAGAATGGCCACATTGACATCATCAGGTATGGCCATGTGGGGGCGAGAGGAGGCGGCCCAGCTGTGGGCTTCCTGCTTCTGGCCTAGGGGCCCCGGGGACGTGGTCAGGCCTCCAGGTGAGCAGGACACCTCTGGCCACCGTGTAAAGGATGCAGTAGACAGGCCGGGGCCCCGGCCTCTACAGCCCCGAGCCCCGGCGAGGTCGTGGCCCTGCCACTCGTTGGCTGACCTTGTGGAGACACTCAGCTTCTCTGAGACCCAGCTCTTCCCTCTGTGAAGTGGGTATCTTGGCAGCGGCCCCCGTTAGGGTGGCCTAATGGCCGTTGGGGTCAGCCCTGTGGGGTCAGCCCCGTGGGGGTCACTTCCACAGATGCTGGGCCAGGGGCTGACACCGCAGTTGGGAGGCGGGGCCTGGGAATGCCCGTCCACTGGGGAGGAGCGTGGCTGCCACCCGCTGCCACCGCCGCCTTCCTTCCAGACTCCTCCTCCAGGCTGGCATTGACATTAACCGCCAGACCAAGTCCGGCACAGCCCTGCACGAAGCCGCGCTCTGTGGGAAGACGGAAGTGGTCCGGCTCCTGCTGGACGTGAGTCAGGGGCCGTGGGAGCTGGGGCGGGGGCGCGGAGCAGGGGGTCTCCTGACAGGCCACACCGTCTGGCACCTACAGAACGGGATTAATGCCCATGTGAGGAACACCTACAGCCAGACGGCCCTGGACATCGTGCACCAGTTCACCACGTCCCAGGCCAGCAAGGAGATCAAGCAACTGCTGCGAGGTGGGCCAGGGGGCGGGGCGGGGAGGCCGGGGAAGGCGTGGGGGCTGGGGGGTCTGGGCCCGGCGGCTGGCAGGACTGGGGGGGTCTCCCTCCTGTGTCCCCAGAGGCCTCGGCGGCTCTGCAGGTCCGGGCGACCAAGGATTACTGCAACAATTACGACCTGACCAGCCTCAACGTGAAAGCTGGGGACATCATCACGGTAAGGCCAGCCTGGGGAGGGCAGGGGGATGGGGGGGCCCAGGTGCTCACCCCGCAGCCCCCCATGTGGCTACTGGGAAGCCCGGGGGTCTGGACGGGAGGCCCGGGTCACACACACACACACACACACACACACACACACCCTCCCCAACCTGGAGGGGCGTCTCCCTGAGCTCGCCCCGACGCCTCGGGCCAGGTCCTGGAGCAGCACCCCGACGGCCGCTGGAAGGGCTGTATCCACGACAACCGGACCGGCCACGACCGTGTGGGCTACTTCCCGTCCTCCCTGGGCGAGGCCATTGTGAAGCGAGCAGGCAAGTCCCCCCCCACCCCACGGGCCTCGGCTTGGGCGCCAGAAGGAAGCACGTGGCCATGTGTGGTGGGTGGCAGGGCCATTGCTGGGCGTGGGGTCCAGAGTGGGCTCCTGCCGGCCGGCTCGTCAGCCTCCCCACACCTATTCCTTCAATTATTCAATAGACGTCATGCATCAGCCGCTAGGAATCGATGGTGACCCAAGAATGATGGACCTCATTCTTGCTCTCAAGCTCACCCCTAGGGACAGTGGGGAGAATGGCAGTGAAGTAAATACAAAAATGTGCCAACTAATGCTAAAGAGAATGTGCACAGAGGCCTGCTTTTTACTTATTTTTATTAGTTTTAGGAGTAAAATGCAGTGATTCATCAGGTGTACAGAGGCCTGCCTTCTAGACAGGGTGGTCAGAAAAAGCACTGGGGCAGGGAGGCTGGCCCGGACAGAGCATCCAGTCAGCGGGAACCACATGTGCAAAGGCCCTGGGGCAGAACAGGGCATACGATGTCAAGGGCCTGAAGAAGACCCACACAGCACAGCTGGCACAGTGTGAGGAGCAGGAAAGGCGTGCGGCCGGGCCACAGGGGGGTTGGTGAGATGGGTTACCTCCTAGAGATGACGTGGACGTCGACAGGTGAGGGGAGGGGACAGAGGGAGCCCGTCAGGAGGCATGGGAAGCCCACCCAGGGTCATCTAGGCTTCTGGGGGCCTCTCCCCTGGCAGAAAGGAGGTGCACCTCCTGCCCTCCCCATGCCCCACCCAGGACCACAGTGTCGCCACGGTGTCCTGCTCTCACGTGCAGAGGGCGGGGAGGGGTCTTCTGAGGCTCTTGCCACTGCCTGGAGACAGCCGGGGCCAGAGGAGGCTGCAGCGTCAACGTGAGGGGCCCCTGCTCTGTCCAGGCTCTGGGGCCAGGCCAAGGATGCCCCCTCGCCACGTGGGGGCCCCAGGCCTGGCCAGCCCGGGGTTCAGGGCAGCCGTGCTGTCCCACAGGTTCTCGAGCAGGCGCCGAAGAAAGCCCACCCCAGGCGGGCAGCTCCTCGGGGCCCTCCGCGCCCCCCGAGGAGATCTGGGTGCTGAGGAAGCCTTTTGCAGGTAGGTTTTGACCTCTGGAGGTCAGGGCGGCAGTGCTTCTATGAGGGAGCACCCCGCGCGGGGAGAGCCAGCAGCGGCTCAGGGTGCTCCCTGTGTTGGCAGGCGGGGACCGCAGCGGCAGTCTGAGTGGTGCGGCGGGTGCAAGAAGCGGCGGGGGCCATGCCCTGCACGCAGGCTCCGAAGGGGTCAAGGTAGGTGGTCTGGGGAGCAGGGCCGGGGTGGCTGGGCGCCGAGCAGCGCCGGCCAGCGTGCCTGTCTGGGTTGTAGCTCCTGGCAACGGTGCTCTCACAGAAGTCGGTCTCCGAGTCCAGCCTCGGGGACAGCCCTGTCAAGCCTCCAGAGGGCTCCACAGGTAAGGGCAAGGCTGCCACAGCCCTGGTCTGGCGGGGAGCGCCCCCCTCCCAAGCACCCCTGCCCCAGCACACCGTCTGTCTCCAGGTGCGGCCCGGTCCCAGCCTCCAGCGGCCCACGCGGGGCAGGTGTACGGGGAGCAGCCGCCCCGGAAGCTGGAGCCGGCCTCGGAGGGCAAGGTACCGGGCCGCGCTGGCCGCGGGGAGGGGCTCCCGGGCAGCCTGCTTGGGGCGCGGGCAGCGGGGGGCCCTGACAGGCCAGGCCATACTTCTGTCCGTTTGTCAGTCTGTGCGTGTAGGTGTTGTCTCTTGTGTGGGTTGTGCGTGTGAGCTGGTGCGAACGGCAAGTGTGACGTGGGCGTGAGGTGAGCAGGGGACGTGCCTGTGTGTGGGCGGTGACTGCGAGCCGGGCACGTGCGCGCGTGTGCTGTGCGTAGGAGGCGTGCGTGTGAGGCCAGGCCGGCCACGTGTGGGGCTGAGAGGGGCCCGTTGTGGGCACGGCGCGGGCGGCTGGCTGCTTCTCCTGCGCACCTCTGGACGGAGCCCACCTGCCCCGGCTGGGGGGCGGGGGCTGCTCCGTGCGGCGCAGCAGAGGCCACGTTCCCGAGCCCCTGGTGCAGGTGTCCCCGGTGAGGGAACAGGGGGGCTGGTCAGGGGAGCCTGTGACACAGCCGACAGCAGCTGGACCCTTCCGGCGGAGACCACAGGAGGCGGTCGCAGCGCCGACGGAGCTCGCCACGCCGGCAGTGGGGACCGCAGAGCGAGGAGGCACACGGGGGCCAGGCTGTCCCAGGCCCGGCCGCGGGGGCACCAGCAGATGGCAGACCGAGCAGCTGAGCGGAGGAGGAGCCGGCATAGCGGCCCGGGTGCACGGCTGGCAGGCCAGCGGGCAGGCGAGCCTGCAGCGGGTCCCTTGTGTCTTCCAGAGCGCCGAGGCCGTGAGCCAGTGGCTTGCCACGTTCCAGCTGCAGCTCTACGCCTCCAACTTCATCAGCGCCGGCTACGACCTGCCCACCATCAGCCGCATGACCCCGGAGGTGAGCTGCCCGGAGGCTGGCGGCCCGCGGTGGCCGACACGGGCCCAAGGCCTCCCGCTCACGGGCCTCTCCTCTCCCAGGACCTCACGGCCATTGGGGTCACCAAGCCAGGCCACCGGAAGAAGATCACTGCAGAGATCAGCGGCTTGAGCATCCCCGACTGGCTCCCGGAGCACAAACCCGTAAGGCTCCCGGCACCCTGGTGGCTGTGCCCAGGGTAGTCGGACGGACAGACAGACTGCCCCTCTGGCTACAGCCCTCACCTGCCCTCTGGGGCTCCAGGGAGAGAACAGAGGCTAGCCTCTGTTTGTCTGTCACGGGCACTGGAGCCAGCCTTCCTGGGGCAGGGGCAGGGGCGACAGCCTCTGGGGGCTGTCAGGGCAAGGGGAGCCTGAAGCCAGGAGGGTGCCACCCCCCAGTACATGCTCCCGCAAAGGCCCTCCACACTGAGGCAGCCACACAGGCATACCACCTGGCACCCAACAACACCCCACCGCATCCCCCCCACACGCCAAGAGGACCCCGTGTTGACGGGAAGTGCTTGCACGCATCCAGGCACGTGTCCAGGGAGGACGTGTGCCTGCTTCGTGTACACGGACAGCACGCGTGTACCAAATATAGTCAAGGCGCCGGCTGACGACTGCATGCACACACCCACACTCTCAGCAGCACGTGCTGGCTCCGCGGACAGCGGACACCCACACACACTGCCGTGCCGTCACCAACAGTCACCAGTGTGGTGCGACAGGTTCTGGGCCTGCCCGGGGAAGGTGGGCCCAAGGCCTGCTGCATCTACGAGGACACCCAAAGCCCCCAGGGCTGTGGGTCAGTGATGGGCAGGTTCATGCTCACCTCTCCCCATGAGCATGTCCCTGTCCCATGGGCCTCACGTTGCTCTGGGCACCTAGGGGTGACCACGTGTGCTGCGTGTCGGTGAGTGAGCAACGGGTGTCCAGCTGGGAGTGTGGAAGGTGGACATGGCTCATGTGAGTGGAGAGCATCATGGGTATTTACATGTGTACGTGCTGTGCCTGCGTGACCTGTGCCCAGTATGGTGTGGAAATGGGCGTGAGCGTGTCCGGAGGGTGCTGCTGCTCGTGTATGGCTGGGACGCAGGGTGCGTGTCTACGTGTATCTGGTCAGTGGCGCCGTGTGTCTGTGTCCGTGACGTGGCTGCCGTGGCAGGTGAGGGTGAGGAGGCACGTCCTTCCCCTCCCCCAACGGTGTCCTGAGGATAGGGTCATCCCTGTGTGTGTTTGCGTGTATTCGCACATGCGTGGGAGCTGGCCTTGGGCTCCTCCTGAGGTCACGCTGTCTCCAAAGCTGACACCTCTGGCCTGTCCATTTGTCCTTCTGTCTGTCTGTGCCAGGCTGGCCCGGTGCCCCTCCCCCTCCCCCGAAAGCTCTGAGCGGCAGGCAGGGTGTGGCCACGGCTGGGGCTGCCCTGTCTGTCCTCCTGCTCCCCAGGCGAACCTGGCGGTGTGGCTGTCCATGATCGGCCTGGCCCAGTACTACAAGGTGCTGGTGGACAACGGCTATGAGAACATAGACTTCATCACCGACATCACCTGGGAGGACCTGCAGGAGATCGGCATCACTAAGCTGGGTGAGGCCCTGGCCCCGCCGCCTGTCTTCTCGTCCCCGCTGCCTGCCCTGGCCTGACCTGCCCCTGCCCACCCAGGACACCAGAAGAAGCTGATGCTGGCGGTGAGGAAACTGGCAGAGCTGCAGAAGGCAGAGTATGCCAAGTATGAGGGGGGACCCCTGCGCCGGAAGGCCCCACAGTCGCTCGAAGTGATGGCCATCGAGTCGCCAACGCCGCCTGAGCCCGCCCCGGCTGACTGCCAGTCTCCTAAGATGACCACCTTCCAGGACAGCGAGCTCAGTGGTGAGCTGCAGGCTGCCATGACCGGCCCGGCCGAGGGTGCCGCTGCCGCCGCCCCTACCACCACTGCCGAGAAGCCCCCCAACCACCTGCCCCCCACGCCAAGGGCCTCCCTGCGGCAGGAGCCCAGCCTGGGCGGACAGGCACGGCACATGAGCAGCTCTCAGGAGCTGCTGGGCGAGGGGCCCCCGGGGCCTGGCAGCCCCCTGTCGCGAAGCCAGGAGTACCTGCTGGATGAGGGGCCGGCCTCCGGCACCCCGCCCAAGGAGACCCGGCCCAGCCGGCACAGCCACGGCGTCAAGCGGGCCAGCGTACCCCCAGTGCCAGGCAAGCCGCGGCAGGTCCTCCCGCCAGGTGCCAGCCCCTTCACACCCCCTCAGACGCCCACCAAGGCTCAGCCAGGCTCCCCTCAGGCCCTGGGGGTGCCTCATGGTCCAACTCCAGCCACAGCCAAGGTGAAGCCCACCCCCCAGCTGCTGCCACCGACGGAGAGGCCCATGTCACCCCGTTCGCTGCCGCAGTCACCCACACACCGCGGCTTTGCCTATGTGCTACCCCAGCCCGTGGAGAGTGATGCAGGGCCGCCGCCCCCCACGGCCGCACCCCCGCCAGTGCCCACCCTGTGCCTGCCTCCGGAGGCCGACGTGGAGCCGGGGCGGCCCAAGAAGCGCGCCCACAGCCTGAACCGCTACACGGCGTCCGACAGCGAGCCGGAGCGGGACGAGCTTTTGGTGCCAGCCGCCGTGGGGCCCTACGCCACCGTCCAGCGGCGAGTGGGCCGCAGCCACTCAGTGCGAGCCCCCGCTGGCGCTGACAAGAACGTCAACCGCAGCCAGTCGTTTGCCGTGCGGCCCCGCAAGAAGGGGCCGCCGCCGCCCCCGCCCAAGCGCTCCAGCTCCGCCATGGCCAGCGCCAACCTGGCTGACGAGTCGGTGCCGGACGCCGAGACGGAGGGCGCCGGGGCCGAGGACGGCCAGCTAGGGGTCCGGGCGCAGCGCCGGCGGGCCAGCGACCTGGCCGGCAGCGTGGACACAGGCAGCGCAGGCAGCGTGAAGAGCATCGCGGCCATGCTGGAGCTGTCCTCTATCGGTGGTGGGGGCCGAGCAGCCCGCAGGCCCCCCGAGGGCCACCCCACGCCTCGCCCTGCCAGCCCGGAGCCGGGCCGGGTAGCCACAGTGCTGGCGTCAGTAAAGCACAAGGAGGCCATCGGGCCTGACGGGGAGGTGGTGAACCGGCGCCGCACGCTCAGCGGGCCTGTCACGGGACTTCTGGCCGCCGCCCGCCGGGGGCCTGGAGACTCGGGGGGGCCTGCAGATCATGGCCACGTTGTGGAGGATGGTGCCACCCGGCAGCGGTCTCGAGGTCCAGCCAAGGGTGAGGCGAGTGCGGAGGGCCCATCCCTGGCCAGGGTGGAGGCCAGTGCCACGCTCAAGAGGCGCATCCGAGCCAAGCAGAGCCAGCAGGAGAACGTCAAGTTCATCCTGACTGAGTCTGACACGGTCAAGCGCCGGCCCAAGGCCAAGGAGCGGGAGGCAGGGCCCGAGCCGCCACCGCCACTGTCCGTGTACCAGAACGGCACGGGCACCGTGCGCCGCAGACCAGCCTCTGAGCAGACTGGGCCCCCGGAGCTGCCCCCGCCACCCCCACCGGCAGAACCTCCGCCGCCCACCGACCTGCTGCACCTGCCCCCGCTGCCCCCGCCTGACACCGACACCCGGAAGCCAGCCAAGCCGCCAGTGTCTCCCAAGCCCGTGCTGGCCCAGCCTGTGCCCAAGATCCAGGGCTCACCCACGCCTGCCTCCAAGAAGGTGCCGCTGCCAGGTCCTGGCAGCCCAGGTAGGTGCGGGAGCCCGCTGGGGAAGGGCCCCCACCCCAGCCTCCCCACCCGCCCATTCCAGGGTCTGAGGGCTTTTCCTCTCCTTGAATTGGAGGAAGGCTGGGGAGAACGGGGTGGGAAAGGGTCCTCAGACCTCGTCACCCACCCCCCCACCCATGGGACAACTCTGCCGGCCCAGAACTGGGAGGAGGGTAGATGTCGGTCACTTTGCTCAGTGAAGGGGGCACAGAAAGCCATGGATAACAGCACCCGTGGAGGGAGGACAGGTGCATGATGCTAGGTCACGGAGAACCCTGGCCAGGCTGGACAGTGACCCCGGCACAGAGGGAGGGGGCCGGCTTCCAAGCAGAAGGATCAGAGGTGCAAAGGCCCTGCGGTATTCAAGCAACTCAAGGGCCAATGGTGGTGGCAGGCCACACCTGAAGGGGCATGGCGCTGGGGGGCAGACCGGGAGGGGTCTGGAAGCGGTGCGCCAACAGGTACGCAGAGAGGGGCGCGCCCCCTGGCGGCAGCGGGGAGTCCGGGGAAGGGGGGGCGGGAGGTGGAGGGGCGGGGGGGGCGGGGCCCCGGCAGGACTCCCGCCGCGAGGGCAGGTGTGTGTCCCGCCGCCCCCCGCCCCCGGTGCGAGTCTCCTCCTCCCCGCAGAGGTGAAGCGCGCCCACGGCACGCCGCCGCCCGTGTCTCCCAAGCCGCCGCCGCCGCCCACGGCGCCCAAGCCGGCCAAGGCCGCGGCGGGGCTGCAGTCGGGCAGTGCCAGCCCGTCGCCAGCGCCCTCGCCCGCTCGCCAGCCGCCCGCCGCCCTCGCCAAGCCGGCCAGCACGCCGCCCTCGCTGAGCGCCAGCCCCGCCAAACCCCCGTCCCCCGGTGCGCCCGCGCTGCACGTGCCCGCCAAGCCGCCGCGCGCCGCCGCCGCCGCCGCCGCCGCCGGGGCCCCCGCCGCACCCGAGGGCGCCTCGCCGGGAGACAGCGCCCGGCAGAAGCTGGAGGAGACGAGCGCGTGCCTGGCGGCAGCGCTGCAAGCCGTGGAAGAGAAGATCCGGCAGGAGGATGCGCAGGGCGTGCGGTAGGTGCGGGGGGCGGGGCTGCGGCGGGGGAAGGGCCTGCGGGAAGGGGCGGGGCCTGCGGATAAGGGGCGGGGCCTGCCGCGGGGGCGGGGCCTGCAGGGAAGGGATGGGCTCTGGCGGGGTCTGCGGGGCGGGGGCGGGCCGAGTGGGGCGGGGCAGCGGGGAAGGGGCGGGGGCAGAGGGGTCGCGGTCGGGTCCTGGGGGGACGCGGGCAGGGGTGCCCCGCCCGCTCACGCCCGCCCACGCCCGCCCGCCGGCCCGCAGCCCCTCGTCGGCCGAGGAGAAGAGCACCGGCAGCATCCTGGACGACATCGGCAGCATGTTCGACGACCTGGCCGACCAGCTGGACGCCATGCTGGAGTGACGCGGCCGCTCACGTCGGGCCTGCCCGCGCCGCCCGGGCCCGGCCCGCACACTGACCTTTACCTCAGGGTGGGCACCTCTGGGCGCAGCGCGAGCGGGCAGGGCGGCGGCCGGCGGAGGCCAGGCGCAGGGGACGGCCAGCCAGGCGGGGGGCGGCAGGCCCGTGCTGCCCGTCCCCTGCACAAGCACAACTGCCCCCGGGCGCAGGCCTGGAGGACTGCCTGGCCAGGGGGCCCAAGGGCTCTGGGTGAACGCTGCTGCCCGCTGGGTGCCCGCTCCCGTCTGCTGCTCCCTGTGCAATAACTGCTGGGCCACCCGCCCACCCATGCCAGGCTCAGCCTGCTGCGGGCGGAGGAGGGGCAGCCCCGGGCCCCTGCCTGGCGGGCAGCGGGAGGGGGGCAGCCTCTTCCGCCCCCTCCCCATCTGGCAGAGCACAGGCCTATGCCCAGCACAGAACTGCCCTTTGGGGACCTTCTGCCAGCCGCTCCAGCGCAGCACAAGGGGCTGGGGTGGGGTCGCGCCCTGCCCTGCTGTACCCCCCAGAATATAAGCTATCGAGAGTATTAATTTATTGGGAATGAGCTGAGGCAGATTTCCCCAGAGAAACAAAAGGTATAACTTTAACAAATATATATTTAAAGAAAGAAAAAATATTATTGATTCTATAGAAAACCATTTACCAACTGTAAGGACACTGAAGTCTAGCTCAAGACAAAAGCTGTTAGAGGCCTTGGCTGTCTGTCTGCCCATCCTTCTCTCTGTCCAGGACCCCTGGCCCAGTAGCACAAACAGGAGGCTGGGGTCCCGGAGGGTCCATGCTCTGCTAGGGCCTCCCCCTCCCTCTCTCCTAACTTCTCTGCGTCTGAAGAACTCGAAGGATGTGCCTTGCTTGCTGCTGGGCTGTGTCCTCCACACCGTGGAGCTGGTGGGGAGGGTCCCTGCCCTCCCGGGGGTGCTGGTGGGAGGTGCGCCTGGGCGTTGGGGCAGCTGTGAGTGCAACATGGGCACATCAGCCCGGGGGCAGCAGTGGGCACAGGGTGTGCATGCCAGGCTGCGTGTGGCGCGTGCAGGGTGGGGGGGTGCCCAACCCTCCTTCCCGGGACTCTACCCCATCCAAGTTCCCACAGACGCTTCTGCTCATGGTCCCAGGCTGTGTCGTGTGGTCCTTGCCCCCCCCCTTTTCCTCTCTCCTCTCTCTCCAAAAAGTACTGACTGGCCTCCTCTATTGTGTTTGCTGATCCACGTGTGTTGGGCACAACTTTGACGTTTCTTAAAAAAAAAAAAAAAAAAAAAAAAAAAAAAAAAAAAAAATCAACGACCCCGAAAAACCAGCGGTTGTGATGTGGGCGGGCAGAGGGGATCGGCCGACGTGGCATCTGGGCATGTGGGGCCCCTTCCAACTGTCATGCCCTGATGCTGCCCCAGGTGGGTGCGCCTGGCCTCTCTTCAGTGGGCGGCCCAGGCCGGGGCTCCAGCAAGTGGGGAGGGGGGTTCCGGGCAGGGAGCTGCTGTCAGCTGTCAATAAACAGCAGAAAACAGAGCTGCCTGGCTCACTTCTTGGGGACGTGTGTTGGGGAGAGTGGGGGTTTAGTTTGCTCCTGGCAGCAGGAAGTTGGTCAGGGGGCTACATCCTGGGGCTGACCAGAGGAGCTCTTCTGTGGCTCCTCCCCAGCCTCCCTCCTGCTGGCATTCTGGGGTGGCCTCTCTGTCACCGCAAAGACTGTCCCCACTCATAGCCACAGTCTGTGCAGTTTTTATTTCAATCAGGAAGTAATCAAATCTATATACAGTCTAAAAACAGTAGAAAAGGTGAGTAAAAAGGCCCACAGTCCATCTGGGGGGGGGGGGATGGAGCGTGGGCCGGGCGAGCGTCGTACCTGGCACCAGGGAGGGCTGGGCGCTATCCCGGCAGCGACGATCACAAGGCCAAGCAAAGGGAGGCTCGCCAGGCACAGGGCGGGGAGGACACTGCCTGGCCAAGTGAGCCTGCCTGCCTGTCCCCATGGGCCAGGCAGAGACCCTCCCTCGAGGCCCCTCACATGGCCAGCCTGCTTGGGACAGGCCTGTGAGGTCCCAGAGGAAGCCAACACTGGCCTGGATTCCATCAGCAAGTCCAAACCTGCAGAGGAAGGGCTCTGTCTCAGGTGCCCTTTGGCCCCGCTGCCTCACCACCACCTGCCATTCGTCCTGGCCCTCTAGGGCCACCTGCCCAAAGCTCCTAGGTCCTCAGCCCCCGTCCCCTGCTCCGGGTGTGCAGCCCCGGGAAGGCCCGAGCCAAGGTGCTGACCTTCACAGTGCTGTCCACGGCACCTGAGAAGAGCCGGCCCCGGGACACAGCCAGTGCAGTTACACTGCCCTGGTGACGCAGTAGGGTCTGCGTGCAGATCATGTTGTCCATACTCCACACCTGGGGGCACACGGAACATGAGGCCTCACCCGGGCCCCGCCGCCCACCCTCAGCCTCCCAGCAGCATCAGGCCAGTGCAGCACGCACCCTGAGAGACCGGTCATAGGACGCACTGAAGACTTTGGTCTGGTCTGGTGTGGAGATGACGGCCAGGGCGTACACGGTGCCAACGTGGCCCGTCAGGGTCCGCACCTGCTCCTTGGACTCGATGTCCCACACCTGAGAGAGTGGCACAGGCAGGTCAGAGCCACAGATGAGGGAGGACAGGGGCCCAGAGTTAGGCCCTGCCCCTAGGCATCCGCCTTACATGGATGAGGTTCTCGTAGGTGCCACAGACAATGTGGTGATTCGTCACAGCAATAGAGTAGACGCTGCCGCCAGATGTCTGCAGGACGTGGATGCAGTCGAGGGTCCGGATGTCCCAGATCTGCAGACAAGCTCAGGCCACTTGGTCCCCGGCCAGGCACCTCACCCCCAGGGCTTCTGAGGCTCTGGACAGTGTGAGCAGCCCCCCATCCTCCAGGATATGTGAGGGGACAGGGGAGATGGAGCTCCCAGGAGCAGGCCTGGGCGGTGTTGGCACAGGGGGCGGTCCTCCCGCGGGAAGCACGCAGGGCATACCTTGATTGTCTGGTAGGAGCCGCTGTACAGGTAGCTCTGGGCAGCCACCAGGGCTCGAACCCAGTGGTTGAGACCCGTGAGCTCCTTTTTTAGCTTCAGTTCAGTGCCCACGATGTCCCAGACCTGCGGGGACAGCTGTAAGCACAGGCTGGGGGGCAGGCACCCGGCACCCCGATGCCCCACATGTGCACGCGCAACGTCCTGCCGGACCTTGATGGCCTTCAGGGAGCCGCTGAAGAGCATGTTGTGTGAGGAGACCAGCGTGCACACCGGGTTGTCATGAGCCCGGATTGTGTTCACCTTCTGCAGGTTCTGGATGTCCCACACCTGGTGTGCGGGAGAACGGGCAGCCTCAGGTTCCCAGACCCCAGTGTGGCCCCGGCCTCTCTTGCCCACCTGCCTGCCCCACTCACGATGATGGTGCAGTCCGCTGAGCCACTGTACAGCTTGCACCTGGGGGAGCGGAGGCAAGGTGTCAGGGCAGAAGCCACCATGCTTGCTGACACTGTCCTGCCAGGCCGAGGGAGCAGCAGCCACCAGGAATCGGCAGCTCGGGCCAGCGCCAGGGCCACACCTGCTCCCTTGAGTCCTTGGTTTTCCTGTCTCGGCGAGGGAACCTTGGGAATGGAAGCCCGAACCCTGCCGCCTGCTTGGCAGGTGTCCGACAGCGAGCTGGGAGGTAATGATCCCCGTCAGTGCTGCTGGCAGTGAAGCCGCTGCTTTCTGGGAGGGAGCATGCGCCTCTCTCTCTCCATGCCTCACGCTCATGCCATGACATGAGACCTCATGACACGAGACAAGAGAAAAGGTCTAGAAAGGGCTACCCTGGGGGCAAGGGGGTTGCCGGGACAGCAACTCGGTGGTCCTGTCCCTGAACCGTGCCCAGGGCTCTGGCTACAGGCCGGCGAGCAGGAGCTGAACTCCCGCCTCCACCATGCCCTCTGGCTGCCTGAGGCACCCCCACACCAGCTCCATATGTCGTGAATGTGTGTCTTCAGAGAGGGAGGGCCCGTGTGCCACCACCTCGCCATCCAGCCTTGCTCGAGAGTCAGGGTGCCCCACAAGAGGGCTAGACACAGCCACTTGAGGACACATGGGGCCACACAGGCTCGAGCTATGGCCCACGGGGTGGCGGCACGGGGTCTACTGTCGCTGGCTCTGCACGGGCGCTGTGGGCAGTAGATGCACACATGCCTCCACTCACCCTTGGATGCACAGCGCTAGCACAATGCCGTCGTGACCCTCCAGGGTCTTCTGGCACTTGTAGGTGGTACACGTGTCCCAAACCTGCAGAGACCAGGGTCAGAGTGGGTCCCAGCAGGGTCAGCCCAATGCCAGCAAGGATGGAAGGTGTGCTCAGGGAAAAGCCTCGGCCATAGGCAGGCCAGAGCTGGAGAGGTTGGCATGCAGTGCCCGCCCTGTCCCAGGCTGTAGACCACCCCCCAGGCAAGACCCCACTCACCTTGATGGTCTTGTCGGAGGAGCCGCTGAAGAGCAGGTCCCCCATGGAGTAGACACAGAGACACCAGACAGGGCCCTGGTGGCCCACGAAGGTTCCTTTGCACTTGAAGATCTGCTGCGGGTCGTAGGCTGTGGAGGCGGGAGGAGCTGGTGAGGGCCTGGCGGCGCCCAGGGGCGGGGGTGGGAGCGGCAGTGGCAGGCCGGTACTCACATCCTAGGATGCCCATGTTGAGCCTTGCGTTGATATGGGACAGCTCGTCCTGCCAAGGGCAAGAGCGGAAGGCACATTGGCTGTGGCTCCGTTACCCCCCTGCCCCCAGGCAGCGCTCGGCCGGGGCAGAACAGGCGCAGCGGCAGCCGCCCCTGGCACAAGCACCTGACGGTGAGTGGGGATGGGCCTCCTGCTGGGACCCACATGAGAGGCAGTCCTGAGCTCCCCCGTTCCCCCCACTGCCCCCTGCACTTGGGCCCCGACTGCTGCTCACGTTCAGCATGGACGCATCCCTGCGGAACTCCATGAGGTCCTCACTGAGCTTGCTCTGGTTTTCGTCTAAGACGTCTGGGTGACAGGGAAGAGGGTGTCAAGGACCAGGAAGAGGGGCTGCCACCCTGCCTCTCTGGGACATGCCCTCACCGAACTTGAGCTCCAGGCTCTTCTCCAGCTGGTCAATCTTCTCTGAGAGCTTGCCCAGCATGGAGCGCAGGAAGGCGATCTCCTGGTCCTTCTGGGCCAGCGCCACATGCATCTCGTGGAAGCGGTCGTCCGTCTGCTGCAGAAACTCCTTCAGGCCCTCAAAGCGACAGGTCTCCAGGTGCGTCTCATACGTGTCCTGGTTCCCGATGAACGTGCACCTGGAGGGCCAGGATGGCTGCCCTGCCCACCGGCTCACCTGCCCGCTTGGCGGGGCCCCTCACCCCAGGAGTCTCTGTCCAGTCCTCCCACACCTGCTCCCCGCCTATGTGTCCTGCTCCCGCTCAGCACCCAGCAGCTGCTTTGCAAGGAAATCCAGTCACTTTGCTCCTGCTCGCAGCCCTCCGAGGGCCCTTGGCCCGCCTCCCAGCTTCCTGCCCCTCCTGCCCAGCACACCTCAGCTGCCCCCCCGCCCCCATGGGTCCAGCTGCCCAGAGCCCTTGTGCTGGTCCTTGGCGCACACCCGCACATGCATTAGTTCTCAGGGCCCGCCTTCCCTGGCCCCCCGCGCCCCAGCCACTCCGACCCCTCTGCGTTCCTGTAGGGCTCGGGTCTCTCCTGCACAGCACCTGTACCTCAGGTTGTAATTACACAGCTGGTGGTGTGGCTCCCGCTAGGGTCCGTCTCCCCGGGGACCCTGGCTGTCTCCCCAGCGCTCAGCACACAAGTGGATCTCAACAAAGGTTTGCTGAAGGAGGGACTGTGAATGCCAGCCCGGCCCCCACCCCCTGCCCTCCTGCCTGCCCACCACCATCCTAGGGCAGCCCCCGCGCGCCCGCCCCCGCCCACTCACCCGTACTTGGAGTGGGGACACTTGATGTGCTCGCACTCCTTGAGGTGGGCTTCCAGGTTCATCTTGAGGAGGGGTGGGCAGCTGGGGTTGTTAGGGCATCGCACGGGCCTGTAGTCACAGCTGCCCTCGTGGTCCCTGTGGGAGGCAGGACACGGCGGGCAGGGGCGCCGGTTCTCAGCACCCCGGGAGCTGGGGAGCCAGGGGCTGTGGAGGGTACTTACTTGCGAGCGCTGAGCTTGATGGTGAAGGGGCACCCTCGGGGGTCCACCTCAAAGACTGGGGGCTTCCCGCCCCCTGCTGCCCGGCAGCCGTGCCTGCAGTGGATGAAGAGCTCCCCGATCTGCTCGGCCACCGCAATGTTGTTCACCACCACTGTCAGCTTGGCGTGGTCCACGGGGCACTTCTCTGGAGGGAAGGGCGTGCTGACCCCACAGTCCACCTGGCCACCCCCTCCCCTGGCACCTCTGTTCAGAGCACTGTGGCCAGGCTGTGCTGGGGGAGGACTCTTCCCTGGTGAGCAGCTGGTGGGAAACTGAGGCCTGGTGTGGCAGGCCCGGAGCATGCTCCCCACGCTGGGTGGAATGAACCTGTGTCTGGGGCCTGATCCACTCATCTACCTGCCCTGCTGAGAGGCCTGGAACAGGAGGGGTGCATAGCCGGGCCACCATGAATGACCACTGGGTGAGAAGGAGGGGACAGAGGCCCCTCAGCTGACTCAGGAGTCCGGGACGGGGTGGAGAGAGCTGGAGACACAGCGTGGAGAGGAGCCAGGCCTGGGGCAGGGCGCCAAGGCCGAGATAGTGAGGTGGGCAGCCCCCGTCAGAGAGCCCGGGGCCCGTGAGCTGTGGGTCTCACTGCTCTGCCCGTCAGGTTCAGAGGCTGGCCAGCGTGCACCTGGCGCTGCTGCTGCCTGTGGCAGAGCTACTGGGGGCAGGATGAGGGAGGAGCCCCCATGTAGCAGGGGCACTATCAGTGCTGGGCGCGGGATAGGACCCCCTGGAGGGACCCCCCTACCCCCACCCTGGGTAACGAGGTGGCCGGGCCCGGGTCTGCAAGGGCCTTACCTGACTTCAAGGCACATCTTCGACAGAACGTGTGCTGTGGAGATGACGGGTGAGCTTGGAGCACAGCCACAGAGCTGCCCCCCCAACCGCCCGGCCCCCTACAGGGGCACCTGCAGGGCAGCCACACCTGCTGGGCCCGCAACTGAGACCAAAGTTCCGCAGCACAGTGGCCGGCAGCCTGCCTGGCCTCGTGGCAGCGCACAGGTCAGGAAGGGACGGGCAGGGCGGGACGTGGTGGCCTTACCCCACACGTGGTGATCACAGGGTCCTTGAACACGCTGCAGCAAAGCTGGCAGCAGAGCTTCACCGAGGGCTGCTCAGCAAACACCAGCGGCTCCTAGAGCAGTGCGGGCAGGTGAGGGGACTGCTGCGCCCTGGCCCAGGGAGGGCCTGCTGAGGCCCCGGGCTGGGCCTGCACTGGAGGGGACGGGGACGGTCCCTCTAGCTGCGCCCTTGGCCACCCGTGCGTACCGTCCACCTGACAAAGACTGGAAGGGACCCCCTGCACCGGGATCCACCCTCACTGCCAGGGCTGAGAAGGCGAAGAGCGTGCCTGGGGGGACTGGGCGGGATCACACCCTCTCACCAGGCCCAAGGGGAAGGTCCTGCCGCCACCGCCACCACAGACGGAGGGGCCGCCCTGCCGCGCGGACACACCTACCGGCTCCTCCTCCTCCTCAGGCAGCGAGAACGTGGAGCGCAGGGACATGCTGGACTCTGAGTGCAGGGAGCGGACGGAGATAGCCGAGTCGGAGCGGCGTGGGGTGCTGATGGGGGGCTAGAGGGCACGGGGGCAGGCAGCCCGTCAGCCGCGGGGAGGGCAGGGCCCCCTGGTCCCGGCGGGCGCTCACGCGTGTGCCCGGGGAGCCGGTGCGGTGCCCGGGCCCCTGCCTGCCCGGCGGTCCCGGCCCTGTTGCTGGGCCACCCGCGCACGTCTGCCAACTTTCTTTGTGTAAATGGAGAGACTTCCTGCTATTGAATTCCAGGAGGACACGCTCGCCTGGCCCGCTTCCTGCTTCCCGTGAGGGAGTGTGGGCTGCGCACGGGGCGCCTCCATCAGCCAGTCCTGGGCCAGCCTCAGTGCCCGGACCGCTAGAGGGAGGGACGGCTGGCGGATGCTATGGGGCCCTGGGTCCCTGGGTCCCCTCGGCCAGGCCACTGAGGCTCCCATGGAGGGCAGGGACGCCCCCCGCTGACCCCGGGCCAAGATGCCTAACCAGAGGGGGAGGGTCTGGGGGAGCCAGGGGGGGCTCTGTTCCCCCCCCCCAAGTAGGGATCCTGTAAGAGCCACTGCTCCCCACACTCCCGGCCCACCCAGAGGCCTCATTCATGAACCACAGACCTCCAGCCTCCACAGCCCACGGGCCCGCGGCTGCCCGTCTGAACCTCTGCACAAGGTCAGGAAAATCCCCTCCCCACCAGCCACAGGGGAGTCAGGGGTCATGGAGCCCGAGGCAGGTGCAGCCACAGGGAGTGGGGCGCCAAGCATCTGCTTTGTGCTTGGAGAAGGCCTGGTGCAGCGCCTAGCATGTGGCATGTTTGAATGCGTAGAAATACCGTTTATCTTTGGATTAAATAGAATCCAAGGTGCGGCAGCCCAGCACGTGAAGGCATGGGTCCTGCGAGGCTGGGAGGGCAGGAGAACTAGCTGGAGTCAGCCAGGCATGCACTGGTGAGGTCCCGCCGAGGGAAGGCAGAAAACAAGGCCTGGGACAGGCGAGTGGCAGGAGGGACCCAGCCACCCCCCGGGCCAGTGCAGGTCCTCCCTTCCATCGGCAGGGCCAGGGCCCAGACAGGCAGAGCACAGCCACCCTGACGCTGGCCACACGGCCTGGGAATGGACGGCCAACCCGACACTGCCCGAGCCCCTTCCTCACTCTGCAGCACCAGTGGCAGGAAGCTCTCTGGCTGTCCCGCACCCGTGCAGCCCTCACAGCCTCCAGGTACCTGCTCGGGCCTCCAATCTCCACCGGCGGCCCACCCCCCATCCTCCACTCCACACCAGAGGCACCTTTAAAAATGGAAATCTGATCTTGTCACCCGCAGGGCT
Source organism: Canis lupus familiaris (assembly GCF_011100685.1). Classification (NCBI taxonomy): domain Eukaryota; kingdom Metazoa; phylum Chordata; class Mammalia; order Carnivora; family Canidae; genus Canis; species Canis lupus. The sequence continues at coordinate 39,240,216 of NC_049227.1, forward strand.
GAACAGTCCGTGGCTCCCGTCGCTCCAGCTTGTAGGCCCTGCACCCTACGGCCCAGCTGCCCTCTCTGGACTCGTCTTCCACACAGTCCAGCCATGGGTACTGAGGCTTTAGGGTGTCCGGACACGCCAGCCCTCTGCCTCCTTGGCCCACTACCCACTGCAGACCTACGCTGGGGCATGCCTCGCAGCTAAGCCGCCTTCTTCAGCTACTCCAGGGACCAGGCTCTTGGGAAGGGGGGCACGACGGGAGGCTGTGGGGAGAGGTGGTCACTGCACAGACCTACCATGCTGTCCTCCTCATCTCGTGGTGAGTAGGCAAGGGTGCTGGAGGAGGACGGCGTCCTGCGGTGCTGTTTGTACGTGCTGGTCCCATCAGCTACCAAGCAAAGAGGGTTGGAATGCCATGAGTGGGGGTCATGGGGCTGTGCCTGGCCCATCATGGTGGGAGGCAGGCCCCTGGGCAGATGGGCCCAGCAGCGGCAGGAGCTGGGCCTGACATGGGGCTAGTTCTCTCTGGCAAGTCTCCTTGCCCCCACCCGCTTCCTTGGCCTCCTTCTTGATCTGAGGGACACTGGGTCAGGGCTGGGTTCGTGGGCAGCTGGGAGCCCCTGGCAGGAGCCGGAGCATGGCAAGGGCAAGGGCGTGAGCTGGCCTGAGCCCCCAGCTAGGGCCGTGGTGATCCAGGAAGGGAGGAGCCCCCACATTCGCACTCCCTAGGTGGGCTGAAGGGAGGGTGGAAGGTCTTCTCTGCCTCTCCCTTCTGCCAGCCTGCTCCTGGGGCTGCCCTGTGTCTGGCTAAGGCACGAGGCCAACGCCTGAGTAATCATACCCAATGCCATGTGCTTGGATCTGGGATACGGTCTTGTCTGCCCTCAAGGAGACCCTGCCAGGGTGGGGGCGAGGGCTCTGAAGGCCTCTGTGCACCCAGGAGTAACAGAGGCAGAGAGGCCCCTCAGCTGGTGTGTGGTGGGGCCTGGGACAGCCCACTGTGGGGTCCACTCATCTTCCACTGCTCCCCTGGCCAGAACCTGGCCTAGCCTCCGGCCTTCTCAGCCCACTGCATGGAAGGTGTTGGCCAGGGGTCCACGTGAGAGCCCAAGAACCTCCCTCACAGGCCCTGTGGGCAGCAGCCGGAAGCCCTGGCATGGCTGGCACCAGCCTCCGACACCAGCCAAGCCCAGATGTCATGCCCAGCCCCGAAGACCTGGGTTCGTGATTCCAGGTGTGAGCAGCTGCCTGTGACTGGGCCTTAGTTTCCCCATCTGTACGCCCAGCTCTGACCCCTCCCCGCCACTGAGCAGGGTGCTGGTGGGGCGAGCACCAGACAGACTCAGCCTGGAGCCCTGCAGCTTCTGAGGGTGGCGAAGCGTTGAGGAGAGCACCTCAGGTGCTGGGATGATAGGGGACGTTTCTTTTCTTTTGCTCAGGACCGAACGTCAAAGAAGAAAAAAGGGCCCTTTCAGAGCCTCGGGCTGGGTCACCCAGTGGCAGAGGAGCTGGCATGAGCACATGTGTGAGGCAGCCCCGCCACCTGCTGGAAGAACCTCCAGAAAAGCCCTGAGAAACTAGCTACTTGTGCAAGGAGCAGCGCAGCAGAAAGGCACCCCCTGAACCCCCTGCCCACATCCCTCGTGACCCTCGTGACCCGGGAAAGAGGCTGTGCCCCCGTTTGTTGCTCCTGATGACCTCCTCCGATAAATGGCCCAGGGGTGCAACCAGGCTGGAGGAAGGACCCTATGAGTCCTTCTCACCTGCCAGTGTCCTGGGTGGTCCCCAGTCCCGGTCCTGCAGGGGCTGCTAGGACCTTGGGGCAGGGACGGGCCAGGGCTCACTAGGGATGGGTGGGGGATCCAGGGTGCGGGACAGGACGGGGATGCAGCAGCAGCAGAGCAGCAGGGAGCCCCCCTCCAACACCAGTGCCGCTCCTGCCCCACCGGAAGCACCCCACAGACCCTGGCGGGAGCTAGTGCCACCCAGTCCTGCCAGCCCAGACCGGCTGGGGCTGGCACACTCACCTTTCGTGATGGTGGTGACAGCCGAAAAGGCGGGTCCAAAGGTCGTTTCCATCCTGGTCTGGAGAGAGAATGCAGAAGGTTTGACCCCGGCCCCCAAAGTGGATGTGGACACACACACAAACACGCACGGACATGCCTTCACGCCGGTGTGCCTGTGGGCATGCGTGCATATGCACGGACCACCCAAGCCGGGAGGGGTCGGCTCCAGAAGCTCTGCTAGAGGGCCGCGCATGTGTAGCGGGCGTAAAGGGCAGACCCCGGCCCACGAGGTCTCCTCTTACCCCAGCTGCGACGTCTGGGGTGGGAAGGTTGGCGGGCCCCCCGGAGAAGCGGTTGTAGCGGGCGTTCTTGCCCGAGCTCATGCTCTAGAGAGGCATCTAGGGTCCTCCGGCAGCGTCTCCTGGGCGGGCGGCACAAGGGTGGGCTTCAGACAGTAGCCTGGTCCCCGCGGGCACACTTCGGCCTCTCTGCCACTGGTCGTGAAGAGGCGCGGCCACATGGGCAAAGTCCCTCTCCCTGCCTGCCTCCCGCCCCAGATGTGCACAGGCTCCAGGAAGGGAGGAGGCCCCGGCTGTAGGCAGGCAGCAGGCCCTGAGTTTTACCTTCCTTTAAGGCCTAGCCCTTCAGAAAAGCCACAAGCTCCGCCCAGGAGGTGGAGGCCCCCACGGTGCCGTCTGACCCCCCAGGTGTGAGGGCAACTGTCCTCGGGGCCGAGACTGGGCCGTGGCGCCCAGGACGGGATCAAGCCATATGCCTGCTTCCTGCCAGGGTAGGTGTGTCAGGCCCTGGGTAGTCCCCTTCCTGCGGACAGGGGACGGTGGCCACACCCCAGGGAACCTATGCATGACACACCTGGTGCCCAACACTCAGAGCCTCGTCATGCAGATAAAGCCATTTTGGGGGCAGGGGCAAGAGATGAGAGCCCTGACTCACTCCTCAGGCTTAGCTGAGGACTCGTGGGCGGAGGTGGCAGGAGAGGGCACAGTGGGAACCATCCTGGGCCTCCGAGAACAGAAGAGGGGAGCACAGGCTACTGGAGAGGAGAGGGCCAGCGGCTGCCCAGATCATGGATGGGCCGGGGAGAGCTGCTCCACTGCCCCTTCCCAGAGGCCCTCCCAGCGTCAGTGTCCACAGTCGTGGCCTGTGCCCCACCTCCTGCCATGGCCCGGAGTCAGCGTAGCCACAGGGCCCCAGTGTCAGGCCAGGCTCCCCACGAGGAGGAAGGCTGCATCCCCAGGACTGCCTCCACCTGGCGGACATGAGCTCTCTGCCCCGGGAGACCCCTGAACAGCCCCCCTGGGATGCTACACCATGAGCTCATCACTAGCCGCCCAGCCCAGCCACCAGAACAAGTGTCAGCATCTCCCCGGGAAACCAGCTGGTCTTGCTCCTATGAGACAGAAGGGGGTGTGGCAGGCTGGGGCCCACCCCATGGTCTGAAGGCCTGAGGACTGGAAAGGGCGCCTGGCGGGTGGGCTGCTAGGCCTCCCACACCGTGGGAGAAGGCAAGGGATGCTCTCTGTCCCCACCCGCGGTCAGCTGGCTGCAGCACCTTCTCCATCAGGCCCTCGTGACCCAGCACACCTGGCCACCCACGTCTGCCTCACACACACCCCGGAACCACGCAGGGGTCTTCGGGCCCAACCCACGGTCTCCAGGAGAGAGCTGGCCCTCAAGCTCTGTCCCCACACTGCTCCTGAGCTATCTGTCCGGCCCTCACCCTGTGTTCTCTCCCGCCTGCCCCTTCAAATGTCACCTTCAAGCCCCCCTCCCAGGCTTCTAGACTCAGGCCTCAATGGGTGACTCTCAGCCCCCGAGTTTGCACCCACAAGGTACCGCCAGCCCTGTTCAGAGTGCCCTACGGGTCCAGCTAGGCAGAGGGACACACGAGGTGGACCAAAGCCTCCTCTCCTGCCCACCACTCCCCCTGCTGTGACTCAAGGGACTTGGCTGTGTGTCCTAGACCAGGCTCTCCAGTGGCTTGTCCTCTGGAGGGGGGGGGGGGGGCAGGCAGGGGCTCCTGGGAGTGGGCAGTATCAGGCCCGAGGACAGAGGTGTGAATGTGGCGTGTCCAGAAGCCCGACCTCCAGCGCCGCTGCTGGTCTCCGTGCTAAGCAGGAAATCTTGGGTGCTGCCCTGCTTGGATTATGGCCACTGTGGCCGGGGTGAGGTCCACACAGCTCGAATAGAGGAGCTCCAGGACTCACCTTTCGGGAAGCCCAAGGTTGGCTCCCGCCTCAGCACCACAGGCAAGCTGGGAGGAGGGTGGGGGTGGGTCGCAGGGAGGCAGCTGGCTCACACTGACCTGGATTTTACAATCCATCTGCTCCCTCTGCTGCAAGCTCCCAAAGCCCAGAGGCCAGCAGCCAGCTCCAGCAAGCAGCACCCGGGGTCTGGGCAGCCGCGACCCCAGCAGGGACACTCCCTGGGACCCCGGCCAGCCCGCCAGCCCCCATGGGGCCTGTGTGCCTGTTGCTGAAGTCTGAGAGCGCAGGCGTCTGGTCTGGCTCTCCCTCGCTCAGGAGTGAAGTAAACAGAAAGGCACGCAGGGCTAGCAGGGCAACATGCAAATGGGCTGGAGAGTCCCCCAACGGCCAATAGCGGCCTCAGACGCAGGGCAGCGGGTGGGGGCAGAGAGCAAAACCCAGCCACAGAAAGGGCGGAAGTAGGGACGGAGTAGGAAGTAGGGACGGAGTAGACGGAGTAGACGAGGGAACCACTTCCCCATTTACACAGGTTGGCACGCAGCCCCAGGGTGCAGGCCACTGCCCCCCCCCCACCAGCTGTGCGCCCCCAACACAGGGATCAGTTCCTACCCTAAGCATCCAGGAATTGAGCAAGATGCCCTGAGCTTTCAGCCCTGCTCCCTCCCCAGGGGTTGCATCTTGCAAGAAGAGTCTTCTCTGGCATCCTCCAGCTCTGCAGGCCAAACCCAGGAAGTGACCCGCACAGCTCCACACCCCTTGGCCGCCCAGCTGTCCTGGGGGTGTACCCCAGCCCCCGGGAGTTGGCCCCTTCACCACTCCACATTACCCTGTAAGCAGGCTGACAGGGAGCTGTCAACTGGACAACCGGACTCTCCCAAACTGGGAGGAGCTGTGGGCTGGACCTGCCAGGCCCAGCTGGGGTGGGAGGAGACAGAGCCCCCCCAGCTCCCCCTCCCCAGCCAGGTCCCTACCCTGCCTCTTCCAGGTGTCTCAGCAGAGCCCAGGGCAAGGACCTGAGAATTCTCTTAGAGACACAAGACCCCAAGTCCCAGCAGAGATGGGTGGTCTGTCTGCCTCAGGTTGGGGGGGGGGCATGGTACCCAAGGGCGCTCAGGGTCAGTGCAGAACCAGCCCCCCTGTAGCCCCTCACGTGAGCCTAGGGTCAAGGCCCACGGATCTTTGTCCACCCACATCTGTATCCAAAGGACTTCTGGGGCTCTGGGGTACACTCCCTGCCCAAGGGGGAACCAGAGATCCACCTACAAGGTCCTACCCCTAGCTCCTTGCCGGGAAAGCCCCCCCACCAGCCCCCTTCTCTGGGGGACCCCTCCCCAGCTCATGCCCTGGACAGAAGGCATCAGGATCTGCTAAGGCGTCACCCTTGGGAGTGTGGGACACGGGTCCCCCAGCGTGGTTCGTGTGGCCGGCAGCCAGTGGAGTGGGCAGTGCACATGCTGGAATCCCGCGGGGGGTGGGGGAGAAGCAGGTCTCACTAGAGCCAAGCCCCACCCCGAGGCGGCTCCCCTAGCTGCCCCAGGCGGAGGGCGTGGTGGGGTCTCCCAAACAGCCTGTGCTGAGCCAGCAAGGGGGTAGGCATGCCCTGGAAACCCCATCAGGCCGCACATTTGGTGGTGACGGTTCCGGGGGGAGTACCGGTGACTCAGGACACCGCAGCCCTGCCTGGCACGGAGCTGTGGGTGGCCGGCTGGATTACAGCCGGAGCTCCAGGCACAGGCCCCGTATCACCCACGGACCACCCAGCCCCTGGGTCAGCCCCTGCCCGAGGCCCCCGGGGCCCAAGCCCAAGCGGGGCGGCCAAATCCTATAGAAACAGGCTGCGTTGCCATAGCAGAGCCACATACACTCCCCCTGCTGTTCCCTGACGTCCTCTTAGGATGTCTTTTCCATCCCAGACACGCAGGGTGTGATGTCAGGGATCCCCTCAGCACCTCAGCAGGCACTGGCTCGAGGCCGGCCAGGCCTCCCTGCCCTCACCTGCCACCCTTGTCTCTGTACCCACAGTCCTAATCCACAGGAACTCCAAGGTCGTCCCTGGGATGCTGGGTCCTTACACCCCTGCCTGGCCTCTCACCTTGGGTATCCAGGCCCAGCCTCTCCAGCACCCACAGGCCCCTCTGCTGGAGGGAGAGCATCCCTCCTGCTGGGCCAGCCTGGCTCTAACCCCCACTCAGCAAGGGGAATGCCTCTGCCTTTCCACCTGCCCCTTGGGGCCAGACTCATCTCCTACTCTTTCCCTCCGATAGGATGGATGGCCACATACAAGCTGTAGACTCAGCCTGGGGGGGGCGGGGGGGGCTGGGGGGTTACTCCTGGAGAGCTTCCTGGAGGAAGGGGCTGGCCAGATCCGGAGCAGGGAGAGAGCATTCTGGGAAAAGGTGGTATTTGTCCTCCTATCTCAGCACCTGGCTGCAGGGCCCACTCTTACCTGCCCACACTCTCCCACCAACTCAGGGTCTGGCCCACCTCCAGCGGCAGGGGTACAAATGGGAGCGCGTCCCACGCTGCAGCACGTCCCACGCTGCCTTAAATCAGCGAGTCTAAACCTGTGGAGACGGGTCCTGGGCCTGTGCCCAAGAGCCAAGTGGCCAGCAGTGGCTTAGGCCCAGGCTACACCTCCAGGCCGCCTGGCCAGTTCTCACTGCTCCCCATGCGGTTTCTGTCCCTCTGCCTTCCTCTTTCTCGCTTCCCTGCATTAGCGGGGAGCGCATGCGAAGTCCACCCCATTCCTGGCACATCCCTTCCCTCCTGGTTCTGCAAGGCTGCTCCTTCTGCCTGGGGGCTCCTGGGGTTGGTTCACCCCCCAACTAGACTTCCAGACAGCATGCCTCCCCTGCTGGGGGCGGCCAAGCAGCAGGTCCCCGAGTGACATTAGCACTAGCTGCCCCCCCACCCCAGGGGCCCATTTCCTCTGTCGTTTGCCCGCCTGACCCACACTCCTCCACAGAGCAACCCAATGCCTTCTGCTGCAGGGCCAGAGCACACAGGACAGCTGCGGGGGGCTGGTGGGCCCCTCTGCAAGGGTCCCTCCTGCCTAAGCCAGCCTGAGCGCCTGGCGAAGCCCCAGCGGCCCACCCAACAGCAAGGTCAGGCCAGTGGGGACCCAGATTCAGAGCAGGTTATGTCCTGCCGACACCTCCCAAAGCTGGACACGTGCTGACCCCTGCAAGTGTCCTTTATGGAGATGGAATAGCATCACGGTCAAGGCCACGAGCACGGGACTCAGACCTGGATTCAAATCCCACCTCTGCCACACAACAACTGCGTGACTTTGGGCAAGCTGCTCACCCTCCCGGGCCTTCGATTTCCCAGCCCCGAAATGGAGTGGATGTACCCACATCCAAAAGGAACTGTGAGGGAACCCTGGGTGGCGCAGCGGTTTAGCGCCTGCCTTTGGCCCAGGGCGCGATCCTGGAGACCTGGGATCGAGTCCCACGTCGGGCTCCCGGTGCATGGAGCCTGCTTCTCCCTCTGCCTCCCTCTGCCTCTTTCTCTTTCTCTCTCTCTCTCTCTCTGTCTGTGACTATCATAAATAAATAAAAATTAAAAAAAAAAAAAAAGGAACTGTGAGAGACGCCTCTCAAGGCACCAGCCAAGGCCCTGCCAACAGCAGCCTCTCTCGGGAGCCAGAAACGGAGCTGAGAGGCCATCCCAGGACTTAGAGCCCGCAGGAGGCCACGCAGAGGCCGAATGAAGCCCTGTTCCTCTTGCTTCCTCTGTTCTGCCAGCAAACTGAGGAGTCCGCCGTCACTGAGGCCAGGCAGCCCCAGGCCAAGCTGTGCCCCGAGCCGCCAAGCCACGGCGCCCAGCCTGCCCAGGGCCCCCCAGTCAGCATGGGCCCTTCCACACACTGCTCCCATCTCCCGGATCGCACCTTGCCATTCCCACGGCCAAGTTCACACCCACCGCGGGCCAGTCCCTGTGCTGGGGAGGGGGGGCGAATGTGAGCTGGAGTCGCTGGGGGCCCTGGGAGGAGAGGCGGACGAGGCTCCAGAGTACTACTGATCCCCGTAGGCACTTTTCTGTGGGTTCTTGTCCCGACTAAGTCAATACTGCAGGCTTTGGTCTGTTCCATTGGTTTCCAGAAATACCATGACCCACAGCCACAGTGGGGGTTACTCCACAGGGACCCTTCAGGAAGGAGGACTCCCCCTCCTTCTCAGCTGGTTACCTCCTTCATCCAGGCTGCCCCTACCTACCCCCGCTTCCCCTCACAGTGAGGCTCTGGCTGCCGGGGGGGATAATACAGAGATACCACACAGGAACCTCGAGACACCGGGGCTGGGGGGTTCCATGGAGAAACGTGAATCCCCAGAGCAGTGCAAGTAGGGGTTTATGACACAGAGGTGGTGTCTGCTACACAGGCCTTCAGGGAAGGGGTGTGGGAAGGGAGGGGCCCAAAGAGAAGGAATGAGGAAGAGAGAGGCCACATGCTTGGCAAAGGCCAGGAGGGTGGGCAGCCACCAGGAGAGGGGACCTGTGTGCGCGTGGGGAGGCCTGTGGGATGGGGAGAAGGCTGGACAGCCTGGAGCTCCAAGCAGGGGAGGCTGCAAAGGGCGGAATCCCCAGCCCTAGCCTCCACCCCTGTCCTGCCAAAGCAGGGTGGGATCCAGAACTGCAGGTTCAGCCCCAGCTGCATGCCCCTGCCTGGTCAAGACAGCAGACCCAGTGAGGGGTGGGAGCCCCCTCCCAGCCCGCTGTCCCCCACGCACAGGTCAGCCTCCTCACCGTCTTCTGCTTCCCCGGGAACATCAGTCCGTCCTCCACACACGGCCAGAGGCTCCTTACTAGACTTGGATCTGACGCAGGCTCTCGTGGCTTGAGTGCCCCCCCAACAGCCTCCCTGCCACCCTGTGTCGGCCTCAGGGGCTTGCCTGTCACCCCTCTGCCAGCACTCCCTGGTGCACCTGGCCCCTCCTCCTCACTCTGGCCTTTGCACACCTTGCTCCCTCTGCCAGGCATGCTCTTCCAGCAACTTCCCAGGACAGGCTGCTTGCGGGAGGAACCTCCGCCCTCACCAAGCCGGTGGGAGCGCCCAGGGCTCCCCCCTCCAGCGTCCTGCTTCTCCCACGACACCTATCACAACTCCTCAGGATTCCCCGGGTGCTGTCCAGCGCTCCGCACCCGGGATCACCGGCTTGAGCCCCCAGGAGACGCCTGCCAATGCCTGGAGGCATTCCGGGTGGTCACGGGGTGGGGGGGAGGCCCCTGTATCTAGCGGGTGGAGACCGGGGATATTGCTCCACGTCCACCGAAGCACGGCGGGGAACGCTCGGCGCCCAGTGTCAACAGCGGCGGGCCGCAGAAAAGCTGCCAGAGAAGCAAAGCCGCTCCACCAACGCGGCGGGGAGGAGGCAATGAGCAACGACCGCGCGAGACCCCGGCCCGCGCCCGCCCCGCCCCCCAGGCCGCTCCCACTCCGCGGGCCCCGACGCGCCCCCCGCGCGGCCCCGAGGCACGAGCCCCCGGCCAGGCGCGCCTCGCCGACACTCACCCGCCCGCGGCCACCGGGGAGCGGCAGCGCCACCCTCCCGCTTCATCGTGCCCCCGCGGCCGCCGGCCGGGAAAGGGACAGGACGTGCGAGCCGGAAGCGCCCGGGCGCGGCGCACGCCGGGACTTGTAGTTCCCCGACTCGCAATGTCCTTGGGGCCGCCTCACGCGCGGCTCCTCAGAAACTACGACTTCCGGCGGCTCGACGTCAGGGGCGGGATTGGCAGCTTTAGAATCGCTCTATGTTGCAGGTCGCAGTCTGATTGGTTGCTTGCGGCTGTCGCTCACGGTCCTGTTCGGGGCCGGGGGGCCGGGAGCGTATCAGCGGTGAGGGGGGGCGGTACTTCCGTCAGGAAGGCCCAATCGCAGCAGTAGGGCTGTTTCTATAAAGGCTTGAGCCTCGCGCCCTCCCATTCTTTCCCGTGGGCGCCGTGGGTTGAGGTCGTGTCCTCGCTGGGCCCCCAGCCTCCGGCGGTGCCTGGCCTCTCCCGCCCCGGCGGAAGGTGCGAACCCCCCCAGACCTACTTCTCCCTGCAGGTGAGGCCGGGCCGGGCCGGGCCTGCTGTCCCCTATGCCCCTTGGAGCCTGTGATGAGTCGCTTTTTACTTCTGACACCTCGTATGAAAACTGCACGTGCAGTCTGATTATTTTGCAAAACTGAGGCTTCGGGGCGTGCCCCGGGTGACGGGAGGGGGCCGGGGGCGCCTTGTCCGAAAGCCGGGAATGGGCTCTGTCTCCATTTGGACGCTGTCTCTCTCCTTCCAGGGCGGCGGGTGACCCGACTGGAGGCCCTGATCCAGAGTCCAGGTCTGTATCTGAAGTGCGGCAATAAAGGTGGTGAGTCGATGGGCGCGCAGGTGTCTTTATTCTCCTGCGCGTTTGACCCCAGGGGACCGGGTGGGGCACCTGCTCGCCCCTGGGCAGGCATGAGACAGGGCAGAGAGGGATGTGTGTACAGGGACTAATCCAGGCTTGTCTCGAAGGCCAAAAACAACGGGTTTTTGTTGTTCGTTTTGTTTCGCCTGTGGCTTGGGTAGTTCAGGAACTGTTTAATAACTCACTAGCCGGTGCTGGAGTCCTGTTTCTTCCCCGGTGCTCTCTAGACCGCTTTGGGGTTCCAAGCAGCCTAGTGATGGGGGCTGGGGCGGACTCCTGAGTGTTAAAGGCCACCCATACTTTGCTGAGGGGCCTAGGACAGGTTTCTTTCAACAGAAAAGACAAGCAGTCCAGAAAACACAACTTTATTCACTAGAACTGAAAACAAAGGCTCTTATTCTAAAGACTGACTTGAAGATTTCCGTACAAGGTGGAGCGTGCTACCAGCCCCCTGGCTTGCCCTGACTGAGCACAGGCCTCCCCGGGGCTGGCAGTTCTCTCTGACTTTTCTGTGATTTCCCACATGCTGTTCTGTATCACAAAGCCACAACCGTGGCGTTCTTCAAGGTCGTGTGGAAGGAAGACCCGTTGATGTCTGAACCAGAGTCTCCTGGCAGGTGAGCTGGGAGCAGATGGCTCTGGTCCTTGCGGCACAAATGCACGATGCGATGATTTGCGGCGAAGCCTTCTGCCCCAGGCGTGGACAGCAGTCCTGCCTTACCCTGCCTGGGCACGTGCGCAGCTGAAGACCTGGCTTTCTAAGGGGTTAGGCACTCACTGTACACGTGCTGGCACTGGGGTCTGGCTTCGGAGCTGGGCGTGTTTAGGAGGGGGCAGCAGGGCGCCGCGGCTTGGGACTGGCACCCCTCACCGTCTGTGCATGGCGAGCCCCCCCCCCCCCCCCCCCGTACAGAAGACCACGGCTCTTCTGCCCAACCTTGGCCAGGCCCTCGGGCAGCAGCAAGTTAGCGGGGCTGCAGACCTAGTGGCTCCTAGAAGCCCGCTGGGACTGAGGCTCTGAGAAAGGCAAGGCTCGGTCTGTCTGGGAGCCAAGAAACAGACACCCTGGGGTGACTAAACCAGGGGGACCCTGTAGACCCTCCATTCGGCCTTGCAGGGGCCTCCCAGAGGATGTGCAGTGGCATTGCCCAGCCAGGCTTAGGGTCTGCAGCAGGAGGTGCCTTGACCCTCCCTCTTGACGTAGTCGTGCAGCCGGAAGTGGGGTTCACTGGGGGCCTTCATGGAGCGCTGCTTCAACTCCCTGTGGGGTGGGGGTGACCGTGGAACAGAGAAGCCTCTACCCCAACAAGGGGTCCGGGTCTGAGGGCTCCTGCTGAGTGCCAGGACTTACTTTGCTATGGCTGTGAAGGCCAAGTCCACGTTGAGGCCTGTCTTGGCGCTGGTCTCCATGAAGGGCAGCCCGTACTCCTGCAAACAGCCGCTGCCAGCCTGGTGGGGACAGCCCCAGGGACAGACACCCCCGGCCACCCACCTACCCTGGCTCACCTTGGCTAGCTTCTCCCCATCCTTCCTCTTCACGACACGCTCCTGGGCAGAGTCCACCTGGCACAGGGGTTTTGGTGAGAGCTGACCCAGGGCTTCCCTCTTCTCCCCACACCTGCCCTGTAGAGCCAGGGTGGAGACGACAGGCTGGGGTGCTCACCTTGTTGCCCAGCAGCATGAGCACCACATTATGCTGGGCATACTCTTGGATCTCGGTCAGCCAGGCCTGTGGGGGAAAAGCTAAGACCAGCCCAGAGGCTGGCACTTGTCCCTTGTCCCTCCAGGCTGTGCTGCAGAGTGCCTGTTAGGCTCAGACTAACAGGCCAGGCACCACTGACAAAGACCTTACTACCCAAGGTGCTGGACTGATGGAGCTGGAAGGTCCCCAGACCCCATTCAGCCTACATAGGGACCCTGAGCCACCAGGGGGGCCAGCTTTCCCCACTGTCCCCAGGATCCTCAGCCTCTGCCCGCCCCCAGGAAGGAAACCACTGACCTGGATATTGTCAAAGGAGGCCTTGTTGGTGACATCATAGAGCAGCAGCAGTGCTGGGGGCAGAGAACCAGTGAGGACATCTCCAGGGCACACAGCGGCTTCCTGTCACCCAAACCCTCGTGCATCACAGCCTCCACACTTCCTGCCATGCTCAATCCCAGGGTACCTTTCTTTTTTTTTTTTTATTCTTTTTTTTATAAGATTTATGTATTCATGAGAGACCCAGGCAGAAGGAAAAGCAGGCTCCTCATAGGGAGCCCAGTGCAGGACCCGGTCCCAGATTCCAGGATCCCAACCTGAGCCAAAGGCAGGCATCCAAACGCTGAGCCACCCGGGCATCCCAAGGGCACCTTCCTCTGAGCAGAAGCCAGGGGAGCAGGGTGCCCACAGAGCATAGCCTCTGATTCCCCCAGGGCTGGCATCCCACGCCCACAGGCTCACCATGGGCGTCGCGGTAGTAGGCGTGGGTGACGCTGCGGAACCGCTCCTGGCCAGCTGTGTCCCAGATCTGCAGCGACAGGCACATCCAGGAGTCTGGGCTGCCAGTGTCTCCTTGGTGTTCCTACCTACCCTCACCCCCACCCCCATCTCTCACCTGCAGCTTCACCTTCACGCCATCCACATCCAAAACTTTGTTCTGAAAGACAACCAGCCAGCTCCACTGAGCCAAGCCGCCAGCACTGCCCCAGGCAGCAGCTGGGGACAGGGCCCCCGCGGTGGGGGAGACCAGCAGGCTGGGACGGAGCCTGAGATTGAGGGGCCCACTCTAATCCTGTCTGCCCCTCAGCTGGCTGGGTTCTCCCATTGGACTCCTTTGCCTCCCTGTACTTACAAATAAGCCTTTCCCTTGAACCCAAGTCTTGAGATCCAGCTCTCCCCACCCTCACTCCACCCCTGCAGCTCCTACACTTCCCCCTGGTGAGCCCCTTCTGGTGCCCAGGGCCTGGAGGATGCCTGGGCCCCTCCCACTCTGACTGCCATCCTAATGGACTTGGAGGTGGTTGCCCTTCATGGCCAGCTATCTGGGCCAGGTGTGCTTTCTCTGCCCACCTCTGAAGCCTGGCACACGGCCCCACCAGCTCTACCGCCTTTATAGGCCCTTTGCCACCACCCATCTCAGTCACCGAGTCCTGTTGGTCTGGCCCAGCCACCCACCTTTTGCCAACCACATCCACTCCCTATACCCTGGCAGACCACAGCCCCCTTGATGGGCCATCAGCTCCTCACAGCTCTACATATGCTGCTCCTTTTGCTCAGTCACCCAGAGCAACTTCATCTAAAGTTACTGTGGTGTAACTCCAGGCCCATTACTAACGTGGGGCTCAGTTTCCCCATCCACAAATGGGGGTTTCAATGGCTTTATGAGCAAGTATGCGCAGAACATTGAGAACTATATCTGGCCTAGGATGAGAGCTGTTCTAATTTAAAAGCCTCTTGGGATGCCTGAGCAGCTCAGCAGTTGAGCATCTGTCTTCAGCTCCAGGCGTGAACCCCCATCCTGGAATCAAGTCCCGCGTGGGGCTCCCTGTGGAGAACCTGCTTTTCCCTCTGCCTGTGTCTCCGCTTCACTGTCTCACAAATGAATACAAACCTTAAAATAAAGGCCTCTCTTCCCCGGGGGAGAGCAGCACCCTGAGGACAGGGCCCAGCGCAGTAACCACAGAGCCCGAAACTGGTATGCAGTGAGTGCTCCTTGTTTGCTGGCTGGTCATGGTCCCTCACTAGGCCCTCCCAGCTCAGGGCTAGTGGCAGGGAGTGGCCCAACCCCACGGTTCCCATCTGCTGTGGTGGGGGTGGGGGCCTGCTAACCCCCAGCGGAGGCTCCTGGCAGCTGGAACGGCACCACCTCCCTCTTCCCCAATCTCCTGCTGTCAGGGTGCTTCTAGGTCTCCCAGGAACCAGTGGCACAGCCATCTGCCAGGCTGAGGAGGCTGGGGAGGACACCAGCCTTCACTGGCACCTTTGAGCAGGGGTGTGAACTGAGCGGCCTCACCTCCCTCAGAGCCAAGAGGGAGGTTAGAGGGGGGAGGTGGGGCCAGCACAGGCAAAGGGTCACCTGTCCACACCCCACACTGTGCCTCTCGGACACCTGACCCCTTACTAAATCTCAAAAGACTTGAGAGGACCTGGGCCCCCAAGCAGGGTAAATGGCCCCCAGACGGGTGGGAGCCCCTTTTCCGTTCCTAGGATGGGCCTCCCTCCCAGCCTCCCGCCAACTGGGTCTAATTAAAGGGTGAGAAAAATGCAAATTTGGGATTTGTCTAGAACATACCAGCACCTTGGCAAGGCACTCAGAATTCAGACTTGGTGGGTAGAGGTGGGGGCTCATGCTGGAGCCCCACAGGCCTAAGGCTATTGCCCTCATCATTCCTTGCCGACCCCACAGGCTGTTAGGGTGTCGGAGTGTGGGGAGCCCTGAAACCCAGGGACACAGCCCTCCTGTTGGGGGCAGTATGGGAGGGGGCTCTGGCAGGGGAAACAGCCAGGTGGCAGCACTTCCTGTGAGCCTCCTCGCCCAAGGGCAGGGACCTCCCTCCAGGCATTCCACCTCAACCACCCTGAGCCCAAGAGCCAGGTGGTGCAGGCAGGAGCTGCCCCCGCCATGAGCCTGTGGGTGTCCCAGGGGTGTTGTCAGAACTCCATGAGCTGGTGGCAGGGGCCCAGGGCACAGCTGGGTCAGCTCAGCGCTGAGGACATCAGCCTCTGCTCTCACCCGGAAGTCGATGCCCACGGTGGAGATGAAGGTCCCTGCTAGGAAAGCCCCATCCTTGAAGCGCACGAGCAGACACGTCTTCCCCACGCCTGAGTCCCCCACCAGCATGACCTGGAGCGAGCGGGAGGGTCAGGTGTTAGGGACCGAGGGGCCCAAGGTGCTGGCCCGCCCAGCAGGCTGTCTGCTCTTTCCTGAGCTGGCCTGGGCAGGAGTGGAGAAGTGTCCCAGGCCTGCGGGTCCACAGGAAGGACGTGGGAGCGCTGGGGCAGCCAGGATCCCTGACGGCCTGGGCCTCCAGGTCTACCTCCACAAGGTTCTGTACCTCTCTATCAGTGGGGAACGGGAGCAGCTGCCTCCCTCCAGGGCCCTACCTAACCTCACCCCCAGGCCCTGGACACCGTGCTTGATCTGGAAGGGGAGCGTTTGGGGCTTGGCGGGGAGCAGAGGCTGGGGGCTGGGGACCTTCTGAGAGGCCTGTGGGGGTCACTGTGCCAGGGGGCTTCTTCTAACCCCAGTAAGACTGGAGGAATTTGCCACGTGAGGTCAGATCTTGGCGTGCGCAGGTGCCCAGGTCGGTCTGGGGACAAGGAGCGGCAATCAGGGCCCCCCTCCTCCACACCTCCCCCAGCCTGTTGTCAAAGGCCCCAAAACCCAAAGACAGTCCCCACAACCCCTCCACAATCCAAAGGCGTCTGCCTAGGCCCGAAGGAGGCCCCAGTGTTGCCCACCAGACTGGCAGACCTCTTCCTAGTCTCCTCCTTCCCCCAAAAAGAGGAGACCTACAGCCCCTGGGGTGAGGGAAGGCAGCATATGGGATACGGTGAGCCGGGGCCCGGGTGGGTGCGGCGGCATAGGGAGCGGGGAGGGAGCCCCGGCCAGGTCCGGGACCCCCTGTCCGGCCGCCAGCTGGGGCGTCAGGGGGCAGGCCTTGCCAGCCGTGGGCTCCCTGAAATCCGGGTCTGACAGCTGTGCTGTACGCGATGCGCTGTGCGGGCTCCTGGCCCAGGACCCGCAGGGCCCTCCGTCCCCTGCCGACCCCTCCGCGCCCCGCTCGGGCCCAGCGCCACCTGCTGCGCTCGCATGGGTGGGGGCCGGCTC
The DNA here is from genome assembly GCF_011100685.1 of Canis lupus familiaris. Classification (NCBI taxonomy): domain Eukaryota; kingdom Metazoa; phylum Chordata; class Mammalia; order Carnivora; family Canidae; genus Canis; species Canis lupus. The sequence continues at coordinate 39,256,633 of NC_049227.1, forward strand.
ACCTTGAAAGCGACGTCGTAGAAGTCGCCGCCGCCCAGCGAGGGCCGGGCGGGCGGCGGGGGCCCGATGGGGCGCGCCGGCCGGGACCCGTTGGCGGCGAGCGGCGCGGAGGCAGCGGGCGCGCTGGCCCCCTTGCTCCTGGGGGTCTTCTTCCTGGACATAGCGGGCGGGCGCTCAGGGAGCTCCCGCTGCAGCCGCCGCGTCCCGGGCCGCCCTGCTCCCCGCGCCCGCCGAGCGCAACCCGGACCCGAGCCCGTCCCTCGGCAGCGACCGCGGCGGCATCGCGGGCGCCCGGCTCCCCGCGCCCGCAGCCCCGCCCCCGCGCCCGCGCCGCAGCCACTCAGGCCCGGCCTCCCGCCGCCTCCGCCAATGGGCGCGCGGGGGCGGGCGCATGTAAATGAGCAGGCTGCCCGGGGGCGGGGTCACGGGGCCGGGGCACTGCCCCAGGTGCGCGGGGTGGGGAGCCTCTGCCCTTGGCTCAGCGGCCCCCTCCCTGCACTGTCCCAGGCCCAGGGGCCATCCCGGGATGGCCCCTGGGCCTGGGACGGCGGCGCTGAGGCAGTGGGACTGCGTGGGGGCGGACACCTGGGGGTTCTGTCCCTTCTCAGCCAGAGACGCTACCTGGCCTGCTGTGCCCCCACTCCTCCCTGTAGGGCAGGAAGCAAACTGGGTGCTCCCGGCGCTTGGCTCAGCTGACAGCTGGTTACCAGAGTTGGGACAAGCCAGCACCCGAGAGCCGCAGGCCGCTCTTCCCCCAAGCTGCCCACCGAGCTGAAGCCCCAGGATCCTCGGGTGAAGGGAAATCCAAGTTACAGCCACATCGCGCCCTCTGAGGGGCCGCTCCCCTGGAGCTGTGCCCTTGGGGGTCTGGGAGGAGGAGGAGGAGGCGATAGGCCCCGCCCCAGGATGTGGCTAGCCCCTTGACCTTCTGGTGCCCGTTCTGGCCCCGAGGAGGCCAGGTGCTGACTGTCCGAACCCCATGCTGGTCCCTGGCTGACCAGTCTCCATAGCCTGACACCTCCCCTGGACTGTCTGTCTCCACCCACGGGCCTCTGGGTCTGGAGAATAAGGCTGAGAGGTCCTGGAACACCGGGAGTGGTGAGCCTAGACGCCCCGGGGCAGCAGGTGTAGGCGCTTCTGGGCAGCGCTGGGATCAGCCTCTGCTGCACGCTCCTCTGGCAGCCGGAGGGATGGGCTGGCTGTGCCCCCAAGATATGACACCTGTCACATGAGCCCTCTCAGAGGCCTGAGCCCTCTCCCTAGCATTCCCAGAGCCGAAATAACGATAATGGAAATGGATGGAAGCTGGGGCTTCTAGGGCTCAGGGTCTGGCGGGGCCCTGTTTGGGATGGGCCGTGGGAAGTTGGCCTTTCTTGCGTATCACTGTGTGTCAGGCACAAGTCTTCCTCAAAAGCACCGTGTGAGGTGGGTGGTGCTGTGATCCCAGGATCAGGTGGGGAAACTGATGCCCAGAGAGGGGATGGGAGCTGTCCAAGGTCACCAGGCTAGAAAGTGACAGAGCCGGGATTTGTACCTGGGAACTCGCTCCAGAGAACATGAACTTCCCTGGCAGGGCCGGCCCGGGAGTCCTCAGGAGCTGGGAGACAAACCTGAGGAAGCCTTCTGAGGACCCCCTGGCCTCCTTTCTTGTCTCCTCTGACCCCCACCGCCTTCCTGGCCAATGCCCACTTGTGTGGGTAGAGGGCCTGGGGGTGGGGGTGTTGAGCTCCCACTGCCGGGGCCCCGGGAACTCCAGGTGTCCTATGCTCCAAAAGGCCAATTTCAGGGTGGTTGGCCCAGGGTCTCAGCCAGTACCCCCTGACCCCACGTCCTAGGCATTGGGCTCCCTACTTCCCCCTGCCCAAGGGAAACCAGAAGGAGTTTGAGTGCTCTAGGGGTGGGGGCTATAGGAAGGCAGCCTCCGTCAAGGGTGAGGGCTAGTGCTAATGGGGTGACCAGGAAGAGAGGAGGAGACAGGCATTTCAGAGACCATGGAGAGCCAGGAGAGGAGGGAAGCTGAGCAGCAGAGGAGAAATACTCAAACTCAAAACCTTTGAAACTAGGAGAATACATGAAAAAACCTAGGTCTCTGATTTCTATCAAAAAAAGAGAGTTCAAAAAAAATTTAAAAAGAGAGAGAGAGAGTTCTAGGTCCCTGGATCATGGCATTCCTTTTGCCTCTCTTGCCTTCCAGCACTCCTCCTAATCTTTGATCATTATGTCCCTTGCTTTCTCTGTTTGCCATCTGTCTCAGTCTCAGGAGTGTAAGTTCTCTGGGTACAGGAAGCAGCTTGTATTGGTCACTGCCATATCCCTGGCAGCTGGCTCCAGGCCTCAATAAACTTACTAAATTGGTGAAAGAAATATGAGTTAGAAATGGGCCCCACTTCAGGAGGACACGTCATTGCTCACACAAGGATGAGGCCGAATGTGCTGCAATGTGCAGTGAGGCAAGGCCTGTATAATCAGGTACTGAGAGCAGGTCTTTGGGGAGGAGGGGCATTTGTTCTGGGCTTTGAAGGTTGAACAGGAGTCCAACAGAAGAAGAGGAAGAGAAACTTGCAAGCTCCCAGTGACAGTAAGTGGGCATTTTGAGCGGAAGAGGCCAAACTGTGGTCCAGTTGTGTGGAGGAAATCCAGCCGGTAACACAGGAGAGGGCTAAAGTATAAAGTGAATTTGAACGTATAGCTTAGGCGCTTGGAAATTATTCGGCGAGAAGTAGGGAGCCATACATGGTTCCTGAGCAAAGCAACAGAGGGCCCTGTTACAGGAGTACAGAGGGTGCAGAGCAGTGGATGCGTGGTGCAGGCTATAGACAGGAGATGAGTAGGAGGGGGTGACAGTCACCGAGGTGGGGGGGATGGGGACAGAGGAGACCTCCAAGAAATACAGACTCTGCAGGCCTGGAGGTGAGGCAAGAAAGTCAGAGCCCATGGGGCAGAGACAGTGGAGTGCCCAGGCACACGAAGGACGGCAAGTTCTTTGCTGCCCCTCCCAATCAAGCAGGAGGCCTCTGTCCCCTGCCTTTGGCTCTGTGACTGTTCTGACCAACACATACAGCAGAAGTGACCCCGTGTCCATTTCTGGACCTGGACCTCAGAGACTGGCAATTCCTTCTTGTCTCCTGAACACGCATTCTGGGAGCCCTGCTGCCACACTGAGGAAAAGCCCAAGAAGCCTCATGAAGAATCTCAGGTGGAGAGGAGCCCGCGAGCCGCCTATGGAGTCAGGAAGTCACGCTGGCCTGGGCACTCTGGTTCCGGGGGGATTCCATACTGTCCCCGCCGAGCCCAGCCCGAACTGCAGATTCGGGAGCATTGGGGGGATTTTTTTTTGTTTACACAGCAATAGACAATGAGGACAGGCTGCCGGCTGAGGGGAGGGAAAGGGCCAGCTTGGTGGGAAAGGTCAGGAGGGTGGCCTTGGCTAGACCCCGGATGCCCAGATGGCTGGGCTGAGCTAGAGTGCTGGGGGGGGGGGCGGGGTACCTGCAGCCCCCAACCCTTCTGGCATAGGGTCGGCCTGCGCCTGTGTCTCTGTGAGGAGATAGAGCAACCCCAGATCCGTTCCAGCCTCACTCTGGATCCTCACCCCAGCACCCTCTGGTGCCCTGGTTCCCAGGGCCCCCGGCCCTGCCCGCTGCCCTCTGACTTGCCCTTGTGGGTGTCTGGCCCCTTTGTCCTGGAGTGACGCGTGTCATGAGTCCCCAGACACGACAACCGTCTGGGACCTACAGCCTGAGGCTGTCTCTCCAGAGCCCCATTTTCCATGACGGCCAGTTTTGCCCCCACATTGCGCTAACCCACAGACCCCAGGCAGGAGCAAGAGCCCTCATTGAGCTTCCAGGCTCTACTTGAGCCCCCTCCTCAGACCCAGGCAGGGAGCCTTCCCGGCTCCTCCCGCCCCCACTCCTGTGGGTGCTCCACTCGTGTGGGTGCTCAGGGCTTCCGAGGACAGCACCCATCCTGCCTGTGCCTGCCTCCACCAGGCACGGAGAGGGCTCTAGGTGAGCAGGACAGGGCCAGGCTGGACTTTAGGGTCGGTCAGTAAAGACTGGGGGAGCGGCAAGGCTGCCAAGTCCTGTGACCCCAGAGCACCTCCCAAAAGTCAGTCCCAGGGGATTCAGCCCTCTGCAGTCTTGGGGTGGGGGAAACCCTGGCTGGGGATGGTGCCAGCAGGCAGAGGCCCCAACTAGATACCCGTGGGACCCAGGGAATGTGGCATCTCTGGACCTGCTCCCTTCTCCCCAAAACGAGTGGGCGGGAGGAGCTGATCCCTGAGGTCCCTTCCAGCTCCAACACCTTGTGTTCTATGAAATCCACGTGAACGTTGCTATGGAGACGGCAGCACCGAGCGGGAGCAGCTCTGCATTGGACCTCCACCCAGAAGGGAGAGGAGGGAGTCACCCCAGGAAGCAGCGATGTCAGAGGCGGCTCGCCCCTCCCACCCGGGGTGTACCGGGGCCACATTGAGCACCCAGCTCCTGCGAGGGCACACCCACCCCAGCCGCACACCTTTGCTGCACCCAGGCCATGGGGGGCAGGTGGTAAGGGCTGAGGGGCGGCCCTGCCCCGTGGGGGAGGGACTGCGGTGTGAGAGCGGGAGACTTTCCTTCCCACCCCAGCTCAGGTACTCGCGCCTGAGTGCTCCTGGTGGTCTCAGGATGCAAGGTGTGCCGGCCATAGAGCCCAGCAGGGGTGAGGGGTGGGGGGCTGCTCCCCAGTCTAGACTCTACACTGAGGCCCCAGGTAGGCGAGACCTCTGGCTGGAGGAGCACAGAGCAGCCCAGCTGCCCTCTGGCTCCAGGCTCTCCCGGCAGCTTTGAGGGCCCCGCAGGGGAGGCACAGGTGTAAAGGGATAAAACGGATGCCCGCGTAGCCCTGACAACCACTGGAGTCCCAGCCCTGGCTGGCCCTGCCAAGGGCCAAGCGCTCTGCTTGCTGCCTCTCCTTTTTTTCCTTAATTATGAAAGGGATATATGATTTTTGTGGTCACGGCAACAACAGAAGGTAAAAGCAAGGATAAAAGTTCCTGTTCCCCGCAGACCCTGTCCCTTGGGGGTAACCGTTATTCAGTTTGGAAGTGGTGACCGTACGAGTCTCCTGTGGCCGCTGTAACAAATATCTACTACGACAAACACGGTGCCACCACCAAACAGCCCAAATGTAATATCCTACATGCACGAGGCCTCGGGGTAAAATGAGGCTTCTGAGGCTGAAGCAAGTCTGGTTCCTTCTGGGGAGAATCGTTGCCTCTTCAGCTTCTGGTGGCTTCCAGCTTCCCTTGGCACATGGCCACATCCTTCCAGCTTCCCTTCCAGAGTCACTTGAACTTCTCTCCTGCCATGCAGATCTCCCCTTCTAGGGACACTTGTGATCACATTTCGCCCCCCCCCCCCGCCCCCCGCCACCGTATCATCCAGGATAATCCCTCATCTCAAGACCCTTAGTTGAATCACAACTGCACGGTCTCTTGCCAGGCAAGGTCACATTCCCAGATTCTGGGGATTAGGATCTGAATCTCTCTGGGATCTGCTGTTTAGCTTTCTAAGCACCATCCAAGTTTTGTATTTTGGGATTTTGTTTGAAACAAAGGCTCTTGGCTGAGACAGACCTAAAAATCACTGGACGATGGATTCCTTTTTTTTGCTGTGCTATCTTTATCCAGTTTGTTTAGACATGCAAATTATGCTTTACTAATTACAGTGCTCTATGCATACGTTTGCATAAAACATACTGAGATGTGACCATGCCCTCTAAAATATAAAATCACCGTTATCTGATCTTTGCACATTCGATAGGATTCTCCCATAAGCAGATCTGGATCAAGTGTCTTTTCCTGGCATGGCTCTGATACATTTTCAATCTCTTCCTTTATGATTGGTCTATTTGAGCTTTTTATTTCTGCTTGAGTCAGTTTTAACAGTTTGTCTTGTTCTAACCTATAACGACCCTGTCTAGATGTCAAAACTTTGCAAACAATTGCACATTTTTTTTAATTGCACATTTTTTTGGTCATTTTTAACTTTTTCTGTGAATAAACCTGTGTTCTCAACATTAATGGTCTGTATTTTATTTTTATCTCTCAGTGACACTTGCCAGCCGGCTCTTTTTTATTTTATTTTATTTTTTTTAAAAGATTTTATTTATTCAAGAGAGAGAGAGAGAGAGGCAGAGACACAGGCAGAGGGAGAAGCAGGCTCCACACAGGGAGCCCAATGTGGGACTCGATTTCAGGACCCCAGGGTCATACCCTGAGCCGAAGGCAGACACTCAACTGCTGAGCCCCCCAGGCGTCCCTAAAAATAGCTCTTGATTGTATTAATCTATTCTACTCTTTCTTTTATTTTTTTTAATTTTTTTTAAATTTTTATTTATTTATGATAGTCACAGAGAGAGAGAGAGAGAGAGGCAGAGACATAGGCAGAGGGAGAAGCAGGCTCCATGCACTGGGAGCCCGATGTGGGATTCGATCCCGGGTCTCCAGAATCGTGCCCTGGGCCAAAGGCAGGCGCCAAACCGCTGCGCCACCCAGGGATCCCTACTCTTTCTTTTAAAATAACTAATTTATGCTAGTGGGGTGCCTGGCTGGCTCAGTTCGGGGACTGTGGGACTCTTGATTGCGGGGTTGTGAGTCTAAGCCCTACGTTGTGTATTGAGATTACTGGAATAAAACTTAAAAAAATAAAGTGTATAATTTGATAAGTTTTTACATATGCATGCACTTTTGAAATACACTTAAAAATAAAATAACTAGGGCAGCCCTGGTGGCTCAGTGGTTTAGCGCCGCCTTCAGCCCAGGGCCTGATCTTGGAGACCGGGGATCGAGTCCCACGTCAGGCTCCCTGCATGGAGCCTGCTTCTCCCTTTGCCTGTGACTCTGCCTGTGTCTCTACCTCTGTCTCTCTGTCTCTCTCTCTCTGTGTATCTCTCATAAATAAATAAATAAAATCTTTAAAAAAATAAAATAAAATAACTAATATATGCCCTTAGATTTCTAATTTCCTTCTTTTTACTTTGTTTTGGTTTATTTTATAGTTGTTTTTCTAGAATGTTGATGTGAATGCTTAATTTATATACTAATTTGATTTTTTATGCTTAATAATAGAAACGTAATGTTATCAGTTTCTCTCCATGTATAACTTTGCATCCCCCAGATTTGGTAAGATATATGCTCATTACTATCCATTTCTATACAATCTGATTTTAATTTTGATTTTTTTTGCCCAAGCATTACTTAAAAGAGGATATTTCAATTTCCATATGATCAGATTTCTAAAATGAGCTTCATTGAGGCATAATTTAGGTACAATAACATTCATAAATTTTAACTATACAAATTGGTGAGCATTGACAAATAGTCATTTAACCACCACCATACTTGTAATATAAAACCTTTTTATTACCCCCAAAACTCTCTCATCCCCTTTGTGGTAATTCCTTTTTCCCCACCTCTTGTTCCTGGTTACCATTAATCTGCTTTTTTGTCACGATAAGTGTTTAGATATTTAAGAAACAACTTTATCGAGATCTAGTTGATATCCAGTCACCGCACATATTTAAAGCATACAATTTGAAGAGCCCCTGGCTCGCTCAGTTGGAAGAGCATGTGACTTTTTTTTATTTTAAATATTTTTATTTATTTATTCATGACAGAGAGAGAGAGAGAGAGAGAGAGAGAGAGGCAGAGACACAGGCAGGGGGAGAAGCAGGCTCCATGCAGGGAGCCCGATGTGGGACTCATCCGGGATCCGAGGATCACACCCTGGGCTGAAGGTGGCGCTAAACCGCTGGGCCATCAGAGCTGACTTTTTTTGTTGTTTAAGATTTTATTTATTTATTCATGAGAGACACAGAGAGAGGCAGAGACACAGGCAGAGAGAGAGAACCGGGCTGCCCCGGCTGCCTCATTTAGTAGAGGGAATAGGACTAGTAGCCAGCTCCTGGAGTTGTGAAGACTCAGAGGGATAAGGCAGCGAAGGAAAGATGGAGAAGTGCATGATGTGCGTTTCCTCCTCCCATCTCTCAGGAAGCTGCCGCCACTGACCTCTCCCTGTGCTCTCTCTGGCTCACCCTCCTCTCCCTCTCTGCTGGCACTCCTCCCCCAGCCGGGAGACCCATTCAAGTCTCCTCTATGTGAAGGAAAAACCTTTGCCACTGCTCTGTGCACCTCTTTCCTCTCACATCTAAGCTTCTGGAAATAACGGGCCTCATGCCACGTCTACACTCCCCCACTTGCCACCAAGCTGCTAGCATCTGGCTTCCTGTCTAACCCCTCCTCCAGGTGCCCTCGGTAAAGACCACGGGGGAACACCACGCCTTGAGCTTTGTGCGGGTTGACACGGCAGGAGCAAGGGACAGGACGACCCCGAGGAGTAGGGGCACTGACGTACATGGGGGCACATGTTCTGCCCGCAGTAGATAGCTCATAAATATGTGTCACCTGAATGTGTGATGCAAATCGGCACATGGCATGGAGCCTGGGGAAGCTTCCTGGAGGAGGAGGCACTTGCTGACCCTGCAAGCATAAGAAATCATGGAGGTGGGATGGGAAAGCGTTCCAGACAAAAGGAACAACGTGGAGAAAGGCTAGGAGGTGGGAGGTCATAGAGAGTTCTAGAGGCCCCAAGGCGGGGGGGACACGTGGGCCTGTGCAGTGAGGGAGGACCACGGAGGGTTGTGCGGCTGCACCATCCCCAGCCCCTGCCCTGTTCCTGTAGCCCAAGCCCTGCTGGCTTCTCCCCTGTAGCCTCTCCCTTGACATCCACACACTGTGCCTCAGTTTCCTCCTATTTCTGGGGGGCTCTCACTCAGACTCCAAGGCTTCTTTCTTTTCCTTTAGGATGGGGTTCCGTGCCTCTGGAGTTTTACATCTGCCCCAAGTCTGCTCACCCCCTCCCAGCTTCACACCAGGCCTCCAGTTGCACTCTGGGCATGTTCCCGAGTGGGCTATGGCCGCATGCGTGCAGAACCTCCTCCTCACCTTCCCCTCCACACCCCTCCTCCCCAAGGGCATCTCCACCCAGCAAACAGCTTCTCCATCGACCCCAGCACCCAAACCCCAGGTACGGCACCCTCTGAGCCTCCTTCTCTCCCCAGTCCCAGGGCTCCTCCCTCCCTTCCCCTGCCTTATCCCATCAATCCCACCTGGACTTAGACCTCACACCAATTTTTTCCAAACTGGGTTCCCAAGCACTCCTGTGACTGTACACAAAGTTTCCTGAAGCCCTTGGGGCTCGAAGGCTCTAGGGTCCCTCCCTCTTCCCCACTCGTGTCTAACCTAAGTCCTTCTCCCTACTCAGGAGGAAATTGGCCCAAGACACTCAGAGTTGGAGACAAAGGGCTTTGTGGGAGTAGAGCCCTGAGAAGACCACACTGCCGGAGCTGGACTACACCCGCCAGGTCACTTGGAGATGTTCTGCTTCTTCCTGGGTCATTGGACTGCCAGGACATGGCAAGCTACCTGTTCCTTGTTCATCCCTGGCCATCTGCCTGCACAGGGCGCCCACTTGTTTTTCCCTGGATCTTTCCTGAGAGCTGGCTCTGCGCTGGATGTGATCCTCCCTCAGCCCTAAGACATTGGCTTGCTATTTCTATCACACAGATGAGCACAGTGAGGGATCTGGGTGCCCCTTCATGCCTGGGTGAATAGCAGAGCTGCAGGATGTCCCACAGTGACCCTGCTTGGACTCTCCCAGTGAGAGGTAGCAGGACATGGGCCAAGCGCTTGTGGGTTTAGTTGTTTCCAGCTGGTTTAAGCAGAGAGAACACAGAAAGGAAGTAGTGCAGCCTTGGGATGCAGCCTGCCCCTGGGTCTCAGGACAGTGGACAGGAGCCTTGCCCATGTGCGAGTCTGGGGACTTCTCCCTGAGACCACTGGCCAGCCTAGGTTAGGCATCCATCCACCAGTGGCCCAACAGTAGAACAATTTTATTACTTTTTCATTAAAAGTTGAGATACAATTTACAGGGCAGGGGATCCCTGGGTGGTTCAGCAGTTTAGCACCTGCCTTTGGTCCAGGGCCTGTTCCTGGAGCCCCAGGACCGAGTCCCACGTCAGGCTCCCTGCATGGAACCTGCTTCTCCCTCTACCTGTGTCTGCCTCTCTCTCTCTCTCTGTCTCTATGAATAAATAAATAAAATCTTAAAAAAAAAAAAAAAAAAAAAAAGAGAGATACGGGCAGCCCTGGTGGCGCAGCGGTTTAGCGCCGCCTGCAGCCCGGGGTGTGATCCTGGAGACCTGGGATCAAGTCCCACGTCAGGTTTCCTGCATGGAGCCTACTTCTCCCTCTGCCTGTGTTTCTGCCTCTCTCTCTCTGAATAAATAAATAAATAAATCTTAAAAAAATAAAAAATAAATAAAAAAGAGATACAATTTACATAGCATAACATTCACCCTTTTAAGAGCCCAATTCTATTAAATTTTTAGTATATTTACCAAGCTGTGCAACCACTGCCACTACCTAATTCCAGAACGTTCTCACCATCCCAGAAGCAAACCCCATATCCATTAGCAGTTATCCATTCCCCGTCTCCCGCCCTGGGAGCCACTAGAGTGCTTCATTTTTAGGTTTGGAGGGACGCGCGTGCCCTGGCTGCAGGGGGGCGGCGACGGGGATGCTGCGCTTGGTCGGCGGAGGGGCACCTGGGGCGTCGCCCTGTGACAGCGGGCACTGGCCACCGCGGCCCGGAAGACTGCGGAGCCCGAGCGGCACGGAGGCCGCGGGGTCATCACCGCTAGTGCTTGCCCAGCCGCGACGTGGACCACTGCGGGGGCTGCGGGGCGCCGGCACCGGGGGGAGCGGGGTGCAGTTGCGCGGAGGCCCCGCCCCCCGCGGGACCAGAGCCCGCGGCCCCGCGACGTCCCGCCCACACCCTGAGCGGGGGAGGGGGCGTGGCCCGAGGACGCCCCGCCCCCGCGGGAGCCCTGCAGAGTGAGGGGCGGGGCCTGAGGACGCCCCGCCCCCGAGACCGCCCTGCATGGCGAGGGCGGGGCCTACTGTCGCCCCGCCCGCGCGCGCCGCCCCGCCCCGCGCCGCTCGGGCTGGGGGGCAGGAGGAGGAGGAGGAGGGGCGGCGGCGGCCGGCCCGCACTGCAGCGCGAGCGCGCTACCGGCCGGCCGTGGACGCAGAGCGCGGCCGGGCCCGAGCGCCGAGCGGGCGTAGCGCGAGCAGACAGGCCGCGGCCGCCGCCGGATCCCGCCCCGCGCCCCGCCATGCCGTCCGCGGGCCCGGGCTGAGCCGCCGGCGCCGGGGCGGGCTCGGGGCTCGGGGCTCGGGGGCTCGGGGCCGGGCCGGGGCCATGCACGCGCTGCCCTGACGATGCCGCCCGCCGCGCCCGGCCGCCTGGCGCTCGCCCTGGGCCTGGGCCTGTGGCTCGGGGCGCTGGCGGGGGGCCCCGGGCGCGGCTGCGGCCCGTGCGCGCCCCCCTGCCTGTGCGGCCCTGCGCCCGGCGCCGCCTGCCGCGTCAACTGCTCGGGCGGCGGACTGCGGACGCTCGGACCCGCGCTGCGCATCCCCGCCGCCGCCACCGCGCTGTGAGTAGCCCGCCGCCCCGCGCCCGGCCGGCGGTTGCCATGGCGCCGCGGGGACTCGGGGGCGCCCGGGGGTGGGGGGCTCGGCGCGCCTGCACCCTGCGCTCCGGGGAGAGGCCCGGCCGGGCAGGCCGCCGGCCTGGCGGGCCTCGCAGGGCGTGGGCGCGTCCCGGCCTCTGCAGGGGAAACGCAGCGCGGGCCAGGCCTCTCCCAGGGCGAGGCTCCAGCGCGGGGAGGTCGGCAGCTAAATAAGGAAAACCCGGGGCCGCGGGCGGCCCTCAGCCCCCCGGGCCGGGGCGAAGCAGAAGGATCCTGGCTTCTCCGAAAGGAGAAAACGTCCCACCTGCTGGGGCTCCGCAGTCGCGAGTTGCAGGGGGACCAAGGGGACGCGGGACAGCGCGCGGGGCAGGGTGGAAGGTGTCCGAGGGGACCGGCCAGCACGGAGCCGCTAATTAAGGCCCAGCCTGGCCTGGGGGGCTGCTCTGTACCCGGGAGCCCTGCCCGAGGGAGCCGGGAGGATGGCAGCTCTGGCTGGGAAGGCTGGGAAGGCTTCCAGGAAGAGGTGTCGGCACAAAGATGTGAAGGATGTGTGAGCCCTGGCGGGACGGAACCGTGTGTGCCAGGCCGGGAGGCTGAACGGGTGGTGTGCGGGTGTAGGGTAGCCCGGTGTGGCAACCACTAGGGAACTGTGAGGAAGTGGGCAGGATGGGAGGTGGGCTGGGCTCATTAAGGGCCTCCGTCTGTCCAGGGCTCTGACATGATCCTGGGGCAAATGGCAGCGGCTTACATGCCAAAGAGCTGTTGTCGGGTGTCCATCTCGGACTTGATAGCGCAGCCTTTGTGGAGAGCTTGCCCTGTGTGAGCCCTGTGCCAAGCTCTGGCTGTGGACTGCGGTGCTTAAAGCCTCTCCTTAAGGCCCTGGGGCAGAGGTACCCCCAAGATTCCTCTTTGACAGATGAGAAAACAGACTCAGGTGGTGTGACTTGCCCACGTAACAAGTAGTGGCCAGCACGTGGCAGAGTGGAGCTTGACTGAGGTGCTCAGGACCCAGAGTTGGAATGGACAGGGTGCATGGGACCGAGACTGGCAGACAGTTGTCTCCAGGCCGGGGGCAGGCTCCGGGCCTGCCAATCTGCATTCCTGTGGCCCGCTTTGGATTTTGTGGGCACTTTCAGGCACCCGAGCCAGGACTCCCTTCCATCCGTGGCCACGTGCTAGATCCACCGGGTAGCATTTAACATCCTGAGGCTTGTTAAATCTGGGGATGTGTTGGGGCACCTGGATGGCTCAGCAGTTAAGCATCTCCCTCCCTCAGGGTGTGACCCGGGGGTCCCAGGATCGAGTCCCACATCGGGGTCCCCACAGGGAGCCTGCTTCTCCCTCTCTCTGTGTCTCTGCCTCTCTCTCATGAATAAATAAATAAAATCTTAAAACAAAAAAAATCTGGGGATGGGTCCCGGAACTTGGTTCTCTAATATTCCCTGGCTGTCCCCCGTGTGTGGCCACCTTTAGTTAGGAACCCTGTGGTCAGTGTTGAGGTGAGTTTGGATGTTGTTGGGGTAGGTGGGTGAAGTAGGGGTGGGTACTTCTCCTGGGTGGTCTGGGCATTGGGGGTGGGGGAAGAGCAGGTTCTCCAGGATCAGCTGGGAGCCATAGGGGTGGCGTTGGGCCTGTTGCTTTGCTGTCTGACCACTTGAGCATTTGCCACCCCGGCTGTCTCTGTGGGGACGGGCCTCTTGCCCGCACCAGCGCCTGCGTAATTACGTCAGAGCCACCCCACTGCTTGTTTCTGGATACTGTGGGTGAAGGTACCTCCGTCTCTGGTGGGCTGGGCTCTGCTGAGGTCAGGCCTGGCTTGTCCTGGGCATTCTCTGCTTCCTCAGCACGTGGTGCTCAGCTGCCTCCAGGAGCTGTGCAGGGAGTAAGCAGCACGGGTGGGTCGGTCGGGAGCTGGCAGTGGGGTGCAGGCTCTGGAGCCCCTTGGGCAGTGCTGGCACCCAAGACTGTTGCCTGTGTCCCCGTAGGCTCCGTTCCTGGGTTTGGAGGTCCTGGGAGCTGATGGCCTGGCCCGGCCTGAGCCAGCAGGATTTCCAGGGTTGCTGGTCCCTTTGAGCTTGAGGTGGGGCCCTGAGACACAGGTGGATGGGGAGCAGAGTAGACCCCACACGGTTATTTACGCCCCGAAGCTGCCTCTGGGAGACTTCTGGAACTTGGGGACCAGGCACCCAAGGGACATGGGCCCTCTCCTCGTCCCCCAAACCACCGTCGGGGCTCCGTGGGCTGCCCTAGCCATTCTGCTGGTCAGCCCTGCAGGCCCCGTCCTCAGGGAGAGGGAGGTAGGGGAGTCTTCTCTAAGGCAGAGGGACCAAGCTCAGAGGGCAGGGAGCATCCTGGGTGAGGGTGTGCCCCAGCAGCCCTGCCTCTCGGGTGGCAGCAGCGGCCGCCTCTGGTGGGTTCAGGCCTGGTACCTCTGTCATCAGCGTCTCACAGCCACCCTCCGCCTGAGACTGGACAGCTTGGTGCACGAGACGTGGGTAGAAGGCCCACGGCTGGCCCACAGCGGACTGCAGGCCTCAGCAGGCAGGCAGGGTGGCCTGGGTTAACGGTGCTGCTGGAGGTGGCCCGAGAGAGGTGACGTTACTCAGCAAATTGTTGCTGTTGTCCCGTTTTTGTTTTTTTTTTTTTTAATTTTTTTATTTTTATTTATAATAGTCACAGAGAGAGAGAGAGAGAGGCAGAGACATAGGCAGAGGGAGAAGCAGGCTCCATGCACTGGGAGCCCGACGTGGGACTCGATCCCGGGTCTCCAGGATCACGCCCTGGGCCAAAGGCAGGCGCCAAACCGCTGCGCCACCCAGGGATCCCCTGTTGTCCCGTTTTTAAAGCTTTATCGTGGATAATTTGAATAGAGGCAGAAATGGGCAAAATCGTGGGCTGAGCCTCATGGACCCGGCGCCCTCCGTCCTGTGCCTCCACACCTCCACCCGTCTTCCAACCAGACTCTGGCTGTCCCGTTCTCTGACGTGAAACCATCTTGGAGTGTGTGGCCACACCGTGGTCACACCTACGATGATGAGTGATTCCCTGATCCCAGTCTGTGCCAGCATGTTTAGGTTTGGGCTTGTCTCTGGGTTTTTGGTAGTTTCAGTTAGGATCCAAATAAGCAAGTAGTCTTTTGTCTTCCACACAGCGCAAGTAGTCTTTTGTCTTCCGATGAGGTGTCCACTTTCCCTCAGCGCTCTCCTTCCTCATGCAACTTGTGGAAACTGGCTCTGATGGCATCCCGGTTTGGACGACGCCTCTGTCAACCTCTGTGGTGTTATCTGGTGTGTCTCTGCCCTCAGTTTCCTGTAGTTTGCTAGTTGGTTTGGAGCTGCGTTGTGTGGCAAACCCCACTTCAAGCACTCTGGGGGCTCTTGTGGCCGGTGGCTAGTGTCGGACAGGGTGACAGAGACTTAGAATGCTCATCGGCAGAGGAAGTTCGGATGTGACAGTGCTGCTCGAGGTGTGGCCCATCATGGGTCAGGGTCAGGTGCTTGAAGAAGAGGTTGTGCTTGGCCAACCACTTCTTGGGCTATGCGCTGCTGACCTCAGCCACTGCTCCAGGACTCGGTTTGGGGCAGGAACTCAGTAGGGACTTGGTTCGTTGATGGAAATACCAGGGCCTTCGGGTCTTTTGTCACCTGGGGGGTACTTAGGGCCTCGCTCTTCCCTGCCTCTGCCCCTGAATGGCAGGAGAGTTGGGGTGACGGGGGAGGCTTGGCCTCCAGCATCTACATAGCACATGGGCGTGAGGGAGGTTGGGCAGTGGGGAGCAGACCACGGGGCCTGGCATGTGCGTGACGTGTTAGGCTGAATGTGCCACATGTGTTGCTGCCTAGAGGACGGGCCGGGGTCCCCTCCCTGAGCCCTCAGGGTCCCCTCCCTGAGCCCTCACCAGACAGAGAGCCTGGCTGCTGTGTGCTGGGCCCCGTGCCTGGAGTCTCTGAGGTTGTTTTCACGGTGAAGCTGATATTAAACCAAAGACACAGGCGATGGGGAGGGGGCTGCATTGGAGGGGGTGCCTGGAAGGACCCCCAGCGTAGGTGCATTGAGGTCTGAGAGAGAGCATCCCAGACAAGGGACAGCCTGGAGGAGTCTCGAGGCTCCGGGTGATGGAGGCGTGGGGGCTGAGCCTTTATCTGGAGAACTGCTGGGGACAGCATTGGAGAGTTCAAGGTGGAAGTGGCTCGGAACACTGGCTGCTGGGTGGAGATGGGTATCGGGAGGGTCTGGGCGTCCTGCATGCCCGGCTGCTCTCACTGTCCTGTCCCCTGAGCTGCTCGGTGTGGCCGGCCAGCACTCGGAATTCAGAATAAAAGCACATGTGTCACAGTTTCCCAATGGGACACGGAATGCGGATTTGCCAGAGCTGAAGACAGGAGGGCACGCGGTAGGAGGGGCCCCTTCCTGGGCAGGGAGGTGAATGGGGAGCCTCTGGCTGCCCCTGCAACACTTGGGTACTTGAAGGGGCCAACATCGGAGCATCCACGGGACCGGCAACTGTCAGGAGCTGGGGGCGCCTGGGAGTGGTGAGGACAGCCGCCTCCATGGGGGCGAGCCCACCTGCCAGACACCTGCCAGGTGGGGAGCACGTGCGAGCCTTTTATGTAACGAGGGGCCTGTAGCCGGAACATATTGAAACAACAAGGGTTTTTATGTATTTTTGATGCTAATGAGATAAAGGGCCCAATTAAACTATGGGTGAAGGATCTGAACAGACTTTTTTCCAAAAAAGAGACAGACGACCGGTAAGCCTATGCAAAAATGCTCAGCATGTGGCTTTCAGGAAAACACAAATCAAACTGCAGCGAGCTACCCCTCACACCCATGGGGATGGCTGTCTCCAAAGACAGATCGTAGCAAGTGTTTGGAGGATGTGGAGAAATCGGGCTGCCCACCCACTGCCGGTGGGGCCGAGAATGGGGCCGCACTCTGGAGAGCCATCTGTGGGCTCCCCAGAAGGCGAAATGTGGGGCCACGGTAGGACCCAGCAGTTCTCCTCCTAGGTGTCTACCCAGGGGAGGGGACATCTCTGTCCACACAGAAATCTGTACCCAGGTTTGCAGTGGCAGGATTCATCGTAGCTGGAAAATGGAAACAGCACAGGTGTTTTAGCAGCCGCAGAACCAGTGAGCAGGGCCGTCGGCCCACGCTTGGAGTACTGCTCAGCCGTTGACACAAACAAGGCCCTGACACCTGCTCCAACCTACATAAGCCTTGAAAGCACGTTAAGTGAAAGAGGCCAGACACAAGAGGCCATGTGCCGAATGATTTCACTGGTAGGAAATGTCCAGAACAGGCAACTCCGTGGAGCCAGAAGGCGGACTAACGTGTACAGCTGGGGTGGGGGAGGGGTTCGGAGAGGATGGCCAAGGAGTGTGGGGTTTCTCTTGCGGGGGATGAGAATGTCATGGGACCAGATAGTGGTGCTGGTGGCACAACTTTGAGAAGACACTAGAAGCCGCCAAGTTGTGAGCTTTACAAGGGTGACCTTTATAGTATGCGAGGTTCATCTGTATGGAAAGCCAAATGTCTGAAAAGAGCTGGGGGTGTGCACCCTGCTTCCCTCTGCCGGGTCAGCCTCTCCCTCCGTGGTTGCCACACGCCGGGTTCCTTGCTAAGCGCTTTCTGTCCTTTATCTCGCACTACCTCGCCACGATGCTGTGGGCTGGAAGCTCTCTTGGCCCCATTTTGCAGAGCAGGAAACTGAGGCTCTCCGAGGTTAAGTTACTCCCTAGGGTCACACAGCTGGTGAGTAGCGGCAGAGGTGATGGCGTCATCCCACTCTGGGGCATACCTTGGCCCTGCGCAGGGGGCCTGGCTCACGGAAGGGGGCTGGGGAGCACCCCTGGCTGGGATGGAGGGGGGCTGGGTGGGCTCTGGGCTCAGGCCTCGGCTGCTTGTTCGGCCCTGCCCTGCCCAGCCCTTCCCCACGGCTCCCTGCTCGGGCGGCCCTCGGCCCTCTAGGCTGTGGTTCTTCCCACTGACTTCCTGTCTGGTTCTGGAGACCCAGGAGTCGGGACTGGCCTGGAATCAGACCTGGTTCACATCCCAGCTCCTCCATTTCCTGCGTGACCTTGGCTGAGTCACTCAGCCTTCCCGAGCTCTCGTCTCCTCACTTGCAGAGGCGTGGATGGCCCTTCTGGGGTTGTGGGCGCATCCACAGGGCTCAGTGCTGGGGCCGCAGTGACTGCAAGCGTCGCCCGAGGGGCCTCTGAGCTCTGTTCTCTCCGCGGCCTCAGAGCCCATTACTTTGTCCCAAGCACTGGCCTCCCAGAGATGGTGCTTGGGTCCTTCCTGCCCTGCTGACGGAGCAGGAGCCTGGAGAGAGGAGCCCTGAGCACGTGTGTTGGTCACCGTGTTGTTCAGACCAAATGCCAGATGGGGGGGTGCAGGTCACACCCCTCGGCTCCCACCGCAGGGTAGGGGGGCACGGGTGAGCCCTGGGAGGCGAGGTCCTGCACACCCCTCGGCTCCCACCGTGGGGAGGCCTGAGGCCCGGAAGCCTTGCCGCCCCCTCGGCCCTGACCTTAGAGGTGGGTACTGCGCAGGGCCATGTGTCTGTTGGGAGCCGTGACCCCTGGCACGTCCCTCTGCTGTTTGGGTCTTAGTTTATGCATTTGTGTTTTTGATGCATTCAGGTACCGATGCGAGACACAGCGCGGCTTTAAGGTGTGATTAGAGTGTGTGGTTTCCCGTGTCCACCTTGCTCTGTGACCTGGGGTGATGGGGCCACGAGAGCCCCTGGGTGCTCCCCGCGTCGGCCCTGCTGCTGGGGCCCCTGTCCTGCGCGGCACACCCTGGTGACCTCACTCGAGCTGGGGGCGGAGGCGCCGGTGTCGACGAGACTCGGTTTCCCTCTCCTGCCTCCCTGCAGGCTCATCTTGCAGGCCTTTCTCGAGCCCGAGCCCAGGGCGTGTCCCAGGGGGGCCTCCTCCTCCCCATCCGGTGCTCTGCCTTGGGCCCGGGCGACAGGGTGGCCGGCCACCGTGTTCTAACAGCCGGCCGGGCAGCCCCGCAGGAGTGGCTCTCGCCCCCATGGGCCGCCCCAGAGGTGGTGAGCTGCTGCCCCCTGCTCTCCCACGGCTCGGGGACCCTGGCTCTTGAGGGGACCTGAGGCTCGGTTTCCAGCGAGGAAGCCATTTTGGGTGGAGATGTACGTTTTCCTTTCCAGAACATTGTGCAGCGGCCAGCGCCAGCAGCGGGAACCCAGACGGGCCCAACCCGCTGAGCCCTGGGGAATGAAAACATCGCGTTTGTCCTGCCGCCGTCTGGGGTGGTGGCGGCTGTCCGCGGGGTGCCGGGGTGTCTCGGCCGAGGCGGGCCGTGTCCACCGGGTGGCCGGGGCACCGACCGGGCGTGCCTGCAGCCGCCGGCCCAACGCGGCGCAGCTGGAAAATGCAGCTCACGGCCTTTTCTCCCGGAACACCTCGTTCTCTGTGGCTTGGCAGCTGTCTCCGCCAGGGGCCCGGGGGTGCCCGGCCGCCGTGCCAGGGCCAGCGTGGGCAGGGCGCTCTCCCTCCCTGTGGGGCCTGTGGGCCCGGGCCTGGCTGTGTGCTGTCCCTGCGGGCGTGCAGCTCGCCCCGGGTGCCACCCCAAGAGGGCTTGGTCCCATGCCGGGGCCAGAAGGCAGCTCCCCTCCTGGCCGGGGCAGCGCTTGGGGCTGGGCTCACAGCTCTGGTGGCCTCGGGGTCCCCAGCCTCCAAACCGCTCTCTAGCCCTGGTGTCCGCGGCTTCCAGCCCAGCAACGAGGGGGTGATGGGCTTGCTAGCCACGCTGGACTGGCGCCTATGCCACTGGAGAGCTGGAGGCCACGGCCCAGCTCCCCAGCTCCCCAGCTCCCCAGCCCGGACGGGGAGAGCCCAGCCTTTGGCCTCTGGGGAGGCGACGGTGGGCAGCGGCGTTCCTGGCCGTGGGAGGGATGGCCCTCCCCTCCTTCCCTAGCTGGCTGACAGGTCTGAGCGCATCTCCTGAGCGGGATGCCACACCCGGAGGGCCGCTGGACACACTCGGGTACGGGCCTTCTCCCCTTGCCCTGAAGGGTGGCCCCAGACCCTCTCCTGGGTGGGCCCCCAGCCTGGTCTTGTTAATGCCCTGACGGTGGCTGCCTCTGGGCAGGTTGATCTGGGGACATCTCTCCTCCAAGCAGTGTCTTTCTGTCCCAGCGTGGAGGACACCCCAGCCCTTGTCTCCTTTCTGCGGGTCAGACGCTCCCCTGCCCAGCCCGGCCTGGCCTGCGGTCCCCAGGAGTCCCTGGGCAGGCGGCGTCCCGCATGAGGTATCGCTGTCCCGTCCTGGTGAGAGGCCAGTAGTGGGAGGGCAGACCTCGGGTGGCGGGGCTCCCCAAAATGCTGGGAACCGTGGCCACCTCCTGTACCTGGGAGGTTCCCAGGCAGACCTCTCCTCCCCACAACCCCTCACTGCCGCCCCGGGCCGGTGGGCCCCTCCGGGGACAGCCCGCCTCTGCCCCCTCCCCAGCTGGCCCTCTCTGTGTGTTTGTCTTCAAATCCGCTCCTTCCTAAACTCGAATTCATTAATTTACACATCATCGTTTCCGGCCCTGGAAGCCAGCCTGGCTCGCCATAAATAGACAGAATGAAAACAGAGCGAGATTATTCCGCTCAGACTGGCTCGGTGCTCCCGGCGGCCGGCCCGGTGCTGCGGGGCCCCCAGTGCTGCGGGAGCTGCGGGGAGTTGCGGCATGGCCAGCACGGCCCACGGTGCAGGGGCGGAGCGGGAGGCCTCTCCCCTTCACCCTGGGCCTGGCTCCTGCAGGGGTGTCGGGGGTCCTCCCTGCTGGGCCCAGGAGAACCTGTTTCTCCCCAGAGCCAGCAGGGTCTCCGGGGAAGGAGAGGCCAGTCCAGGCTGTGTCTCCAGGAGCCCGGTGATGGAGGGCGGAGCACGGGGCCCTGGGCCCCAGACAGGGAGTGGGGTACATTCTTCCTGCCAGCACGGCCGTCCTGTCCTGCCAGAGGGAGGAGGCAGCTGCTGGCTCCAGAGGAGTGGGTTACATAACCTCCGCAGCGGCCCCTCCAGAGCCAGTCCCCCCCCCAAGCCCTGTTTCCAGTGCGGCGGCCAGCACAGGGGTGGGGGTGATGGGCTGGGGCCTGGCACTCGCCCCCGCCGCTGACCACATGCGTCTGGAATGTGCAGATGTTTCCTTGGGGGCTCCGGCTGGCCCCCAGACCCCGCCCAGCATCTGGACTGGGGAGCGGGCACACGGGCCACTCCTCTCCTTGGCAGAGGAGGAAACTGAGGCCGGTCAGGGCTGCAGGGCAGGGTCCCAGCTTCTCTAGGGCCTCCAGTTCCTCAGCTCTAGAAGGGTAGGGTGCTCTTGGAGCCGCCCTGGGCTCACGGACGCTCCAGACCTGCTGTTAATGACCACTTTCCTGCACCCTGACCCCTTCCCCTCCCCTGGGTACAGCCCCTCCTCAGCCCTCCCCGCTGGGGCCCAGATGTGAGCAGGGGCAGGACGCAGGTACTGAGCCTTCTGTGGAGAGGGCAGGGGGGAGCCACTGTGGCTCGTCGGATGGGGGTCCTTGAGCACCTTCCGGGCACCTCCAGTTTGTGGTGGAAGCAGGGTTCCCCCCGCCAGGCTTCTGCTTGGAGCAGGAAGGAGCAGACCCGGACAGATGGGGACCCCAAGGGTGCACACGCAGGGAGGCTGGTGCCCCGTCTCAGGAGGATGCCTGGTGTGGAGGGCGGGGGGAGTCAGGACCTCCCCAGCACGGGGACAGCCTGGGCTCCCCAGTGACTGCTGGGTCACTGCGGTGGGGGCGGAGAAGGACGGCCAGCCTCTCAACCTGATCCCTGGTGCCTGGGGAGGGGACACGTGTCTTGTGCTGTCGTGGGTGTGTGCCCGTGCCCTGGTGGTGTGTGGGTCCTCAGATCACCCACCTCCTCCCTAAGCTGGCCTGACCCCTCCAGTCTTGGCCTTGGGATCCTTGGAGGTTGCTCGTGTGGGCCTCGGGGGCACTGGGGAGCATCTAGCTGGCCAGAGGGTGGACCCTGCTTGGCCCAGGACCTCTGAGGGGTGCAGTCCGGCCAGGCTGCTGGCCCTCCTCCCGGTAGGGGCCGGCCACTCGCTGCTTGGCCAGCCCCTGCTGCTGTAGCCCTGCTGGGCTCTTCGGCAGCTCCCTGGGCCTGCTGCGTCTCTCCCTGGTGGTTGCAAGATGTGAGGAACCCCAGCATGGGGGCAGGGTGTCAGACTGTGATGATGTCACCTGGGGGTTGCAGAGGAAACCTGGGTGGGTGGGGGCAGGGAGGCTGGCCCGGGGCCTCCTTGGCATTCCCCCCGAACATTGGCAGCCAGAACAAATGTGGACAAGTGGCTGTTGAGGACCTTGGGGCTGTGGGACCGTGCTGTCCATGTCCCCCTTCTGGTGACCCCCAGAGCTCCCCCTCCATGTCCCCTCTGCCTCCGCGTCTCTCCCAGTGGACACCGTTGCCCGTGGCCTGCCCCACGCAGATGCTCCCACAGCCTGGGGTGGGCTGCGGGGCTGGGGCTCGGCCTGGTTCTGCCCTTGGGGCCTGGGACCTTGGCCGAGCAGGATCCCCGAGAGCCTGCTGATATTTTCTGGGCCCCTTGGGCCAGGCCAGGCCCAGGTGAGCGTCAGGGGGGTGGGAGGAGGAAAGTGCAGGGAGCACGTGGCCAGCACCCATGACCGTGTGACCGTGATGGTGGGGCCTTCCACGTGCGGGGCCTGCTGGGCCAGGCAGAGCTGGCTGGAGGACCTCATGCACCGGGGACGGCCGGGAGCCACAGCCAGGAGGCCAGAGACAGCGATGTCCTGATGCGCGGGGGTGGGTGCTGGCTGAGTGGCCGGCCCCTCCCGCCCGCTGCCCTGCTTTCTCAGGCACCACGGGCGGTTCCCAGCAGCTGCCACTCGTGATGGATTTTCCAGAAAATGGGATGTGGAAAAACATTTTAGGGATTTTCCTTCTTTCTTTCCTCTTCTGCTTGAGGCCCCAGCTGGGAAGCTCCCCGGGGAACCTCCAGTGGGTCTCAGGCCCGTGCTCATCCTCGGGCCTGCATCCTCTGCCTCTGGCGTCTGGTTCTTCCTCAGTTCAGCCGTCAGGAGGTCTGCGAAGGCCTTGCTGAAGGGTCGCATGGCACAGCCATTGTCACTCCAGAGCATCATGGTTGGCCAGTTGGGTGGGAGTCCGGCCGCCCCTCCCTGGCCCCCAGGCCTGGCCTGCCCACCCAGCGCTGGGAGAGGGGTCGGGCTGGCGGGGGGAGCCTGTCGAGCGCGGAGTGGCCATTGTACCCTAGAAAGCCTTGCCCATCAGCACCCCGTCCCCGGCGACATGTGGGAAGGGACAGGGGAATCCGGGCTCCATGGTGAGGGGCACAGGTGACCCTGCCAGGGGGCCCTTGCCCCACGTTCCCTGGCCCCCGAAGGCGTCTCCAGCCCTAGAATTCCTGGAACCCAGGTTCTGGGTGGAGACGGATGCACATGTTTGCCCCACACAGGCACCCGCCTCCCTATGTATCTGTCCCCGCCCTCCCCCGGGACGGGAAGCCTGGAGGCCACTGAGACCAGCGCCTTGTCCCGGCACCTCGCACCTCGCTGGGATGGGGCAGGGCTCGTGGTCAGGGACCTGCCGCTCCTCGAGGGGAGGCAGCCTCCCCGCCTCACCTCCTGGCCCTCCCCTGCCAGCCCCCTTGCCACTGTCCCCTGTGAAGCTCCCCCCAGGCCCCCTGGGGCGCCTGTCTGTCGGCCCCTGCACACCTCATTTCTCCTTTTTTGAGGGCAGAACAGGTGTGGAAAACTCAGGGACTCACCTGCTCTCAAGACTGGAGCTGTTAGGTGTCCCCCCTTTCCGGCACTTTCTTTAGATCTTAGTTGGAAGAGTTACGGGGGGGGGTGCTGCATTTTGCACCTGGACTTCCCCTGCACCTGTGCTGAGGGGCTGTACCCGCTCTGCCCACAGGTGAGGGGAGGAGCTCCGTGGCTCCCCTGTGTGTGTGTCTCCGCTGGTTCGGGGGTGGGGGCTGCTGAGGGCTGCACTGCATGTGCAAGGGCTCAAGCTGGCGCTGCTTTCGAACCTCTGGCCTGGAAGTTGAACTTTGCCAGGTTAGGCGCCCTGCCACCTGTCGGGTGGGGCGTGCTGGTCACAGCGGTGGGGGGCTTCTCCCCAGCCCCGCCCCCACCCCTTACCCCTGGGAGCCCCGCCTCCAGGGGGACGGGCACCCCTGTGGCCTGCTCCCCCCTTGGGTGCCCCCCGGCCCCCAGGCCATGTGGGGAGTGCAGATGGCAGGGTGGCCTGGAGGAGGTGCAGCCCGCAGCCCCTGCTGGTTGCCGTGAGACCCTGTGGGGCCGGCAGGTCTGCAGGGTGAAGCAGGGGTTGGGCTGTGGTGGGTGTCGCCTCCTGAGCCTGGTTCCAGACACGGTCTGCGGCATCAGGGGCTAGGCCGGGGCGCTGCTCCGGGCATCCCAGCCGCGAAGCCCCTGTGTCCCGGGGGCCTGTGTGCCCGGAGGCCCAGGCCTGGGCCGGCCCTCAGTGCCTCGGCTGCCCCAGGAGGACCTTGTTCTCACACCAGCCTGTTCCGACTCAGGTCCTGCCGTGTCTGCAGCAGGCCCTGTTTCAGAGGGTGACTGTTGGGGCTGGACGCGCGGCAGGCTGCCTCGGGAGGCCAGGGAGGTGCCCGGGAGGGGGTGCTGGGACCAGGCTGTGGTTGGGGCAGTGGGGGAATCTGAGTGTTGTAGGAGCTAGGTCAGCAGGGCCTGGAGGAGGCGTCAGCGGACCCCGGGCCTCTGCACCACTGGGGGGTCTCGGGGGCCTGCGGTCAGGCCGCTGAGAGGCGTTGTGGGGACATCGAAGGGCAGGCAGTGGCACCTGCAAGGGCATGGGCTCTGCGGGTGGGAGGCCCAGGCCTCGTCGGTGTGGAGGCCACGGCAGGGGGCTACTCCGACATGTGTGTGAGCCTGGGGGGATGAGAGGCTGAGGTGGAGCGGGTGACCGGAAGTGCCCCCCAAGTCAGGGTGCTCCGCAGGTCTCCGTCCCAGGAAGCGGGACGCCCCCAGGAGTCCAGGCGGGGAGGGAGAGTGGAGTCGTTGGCTGCGGGGTGCCTTGCTTGAAGGGCTTCCACCCTCCCCGGGCAGTGGGGGGAGCATTGCCAGCACTGGGGGTCGTGGTTTGGGAACGTTCACATCTTGGGGGTCAAGTGCTTTCGGGGGTATCCCCAGGGGTCAACGTGGCCATGACCGCCCGCTGTCTTCCCTGGGGCCCGGGCCGCGGTGGGTGTGAAGGGGTGCCGCGGCCTCTGGCCCTGCACCAGAATGGCCAGTGCCCTCTGGCCTGCGCTCCGCTGGCGTGGTGACAGCAGGGGTGGACGTCGCGTGCTTTTCCGTGGCTTTGATGCCTGTCTCTGCCAGTACGGTGACGCTGCTAGAAGGGCGTCCCGTTCTGCATTCTTTCACTCGATGTGGTTCCAGAATGTTGTCACTTGGGCTTTGGGCTCCTTTCCCACGGCTGGGTTACTCCCCGTCACGTCTGATTTTGAACGTCCTGTGGTTTGTGGAGAACAGGCTCTGACTCCTGGTCCCTGTGTCCTTGCGTGGGTTCTCGCGGGGTCACCGGGTCTCGGGAGGGTCCACTCCAACGCAGCAGCCACGCATCATGTTTCAGCCTGTGTATGTGATCCCCGACCCTCGTGCTTCCCGGTGGAGCTGTGTGTGACCTTGTTGCCGGGCCGGTGTGTTTCCTGGGGTTGTGTTCGCCTTGCTCTTCCCTGTGGCCTGTCCCCGTAGCCATGACAGGAGGCTGTCCACCATGGCCCCCTCCCCATTTACCTGCCTTCTGTCCTCCATAGTGTCTCGGGGGCATCCTGAGACCCTCCCCAGGCCAGTGACAGCGGGGCCCCGGGCCTGGAGACCCCTGGGCTGCCCTGGTGTGTTTTGGACCCTGTGTGGGGTGGCACTGCTGGGCCAGGGGTGGGACTCGGGGCAGAAAGGGAATGGCGCAGCACGTGGATGGAGTCCTGGGGGCCACCTGCCCTGTCCTGTTCCATTCACTTGGAGCCTCCATCCTGGCCCAGCCCCAGAGCAGCCTGTGGGGTGGGCCTCGGTCTGCCCTGTGCCCTGCGGGGCTCTGGCCCTGATCACTGACCACTTTGCTCCCCAGAGACGTCTCCCACAACCTGCTCCGGGCATTGGACGTTGGGCTCCTGGCAAACCTCTCTGCACTGACAGAGCTGTGAGTGGTCCCCCAAGGGGCCGCGGGAGTCTGCGGGGTGGGCCGGTGGCAGCTGCCTGTCCTCGTGTGGGTCACTGGGGCTCCCATCAGACCTGCTGTATCCCCCCTCTCTTCCAGGGATATCAGTAACAACAAGATTTCAACTCTAGAAGAAGGAATATTTTCTAACTTATTTAACTTAAGTGAAATGTAAGTGATTTTGGTGGGTGTCATTAGCCAAGCCCCTCCCCCGTGACCCTCTTTGCCCTCCTGATCTGGCCTCTGTGCCCCTTCCCACTTGACTAGGCCCTGGGGACTGTCTGCTTGCCTACTGGAGCTCTCTCAGGGCCCGGTAGGCTGCCACAGGGGTGGTGGGATGCTGTGCTTGTCCGGGTACCCCCCCCCAACCATCTGCCCTGCCGTCTGCTGAGCACCTGGCCTCATGCCTCTCACAGAAACCTGAGCGGAAACCCGTTGGAGTGTGACTGCGGTCTGGCGTGGCTGCCTCGCTGGGCGGAAGAGCAGCAGGTTCACGTGGTTCGGCCTGAGGCGGCCACGTGTGCTGGGCCCGGCCCCCTAGCTGGCCAGCCCCTCCTCGGGGTCCCCTTGTTGGATGGTGGCTGTGGTGAGTGTGGCTGGAGTGGGGCCAGCTCGGGCCTTCCCTGCTGGGGAGGTCCCCGTAGGTGCTCCAGGGTTACCTGGCTGGTGGGAGGCGGGACCCGGGCAGCAGAGGCGCTTGGACAGTAATCACGGTGCTTGAGACAGGCCGGGTTGGGGTGAGGAAGGCCCTCTGGACCAAGGGGACGGCGCGAGGGGGCGGGAGGTGGGGACAGCAGCCGTTGGGTGGAGGTGACGTGATGGGGACCAGCCTGTCTGCTCCGTCCAGGTGAGGAGTACATTGCCTGCCTCCCTGACAACAGCTCGGGTGCTGTGGCGCTGGTGGCCTTCTCAGCCGCCCACGAGGGCCCACTGACGCCCGAGGCCTGCGGTGCCTTCTGTTTTGCGGCTGGCAATGGCCTTGGGGCCTTCTCAGACCAGGGCTGGTGCCTGTGCGGGGCCGCCCAGCCCCCCAACACCTCCTCAGCCTGCCTGCCCTTCTGCTCCGGCGCCCCACTGGCCCTTGCCCCTGCGTGTGGGGGCCCCACTCTCCTCCAGAACATCTTCCCCGCCTCCCCAGGGGCCGCCCTGGTGGGGCCTCAGGGACCCCTGGCCTCTGGCCAGCCAGCAGCCTTCCATGTCACTGCCTCCCTGCCCGTCAGCTCCACACGCTGGGACTTCGGTGATGGCTCCCCCAAGGTGGACATTGCTGGTCCTGCCACCACTCACCGCTACCTGCTGCCCGGGCTCTATCACGTGACTGTTGTGCTGGCCCTGGGGGCTGGCTCAGCCCAGGTAGAGACCCAGGTGCACGTGGAGGCGGCCCCTGCCTCCCTGGAGCTCACGTGCCTCACCTCGGTGCGCAGCGATGAGACCCTCAAGTTTGGCATCCGAAATCGTGGCGGCTCGGACCTGGAAGCCACATACAGCATTGTGGCTGTGGGCGAGGAGCCAGCCCAAGGTGGGTGCCTTCCCCGCACCCAAGGGCCGGAGTGGGTGGGACAGTTCCGGTTGGACACACATCAATGCCCTCTTCTGCACCTGCAGACCCCGCAGTGGTGCATCCGCTGTGCCCCTCGGACACCGTCATCTTCCCTGGTAATGGGCACTGCTACCGTCTGGTGGCAGAGAAGGCTGCCTGGCTGCAGGCGCAGGAGCAGTGCCGGGCCTGGGCTGGGGCCGCCCTGGCCATGGTGGACAGTCCCGCCATCCAGCACTTCCTGGTCTCCCAGGTCACCAGGTACCCCCCCACCCCTGGAGAGGCTGGGAGGTGAGGTCCCCAGAATGCCAGGGTAGGGACAGCCTGAGGCCTGAGGAGGCTCAGGAGGAGAGGTGGGGGTGGCTGGAGGAGCCGCGTCCAGCTGACATCCTGCTTGGTGGACACCATTCCTGACAGCTCTTCACACAGGTGTGGGGGTGAGGGTGGGGGAGCACCACACGTCCTGTCTGCTGCTCACCCCGCTGTCCCCTGCTGAGCCCCTCCTGGCAGGGGTGGGGACGGTGCTGCTGTGACCGTGGAGGCTGCCTGGGCCTCCCTGGACCCGGAAGAAATGTGCTTCCCTGCAGCCTGCACCACCCCTCCCCCGCTGCCATCAGCGCCTGCCGAGACCCATCTCCCCCTGACTCCCCGTGTGGGCCGACCCGATGAGATCATGCCCTGGGCATCCTCATGCCCTGCTTGTCCAGAAGGGGAGACTGAGGCCCAGAATGGTCAAGGCCTCTGCCCAAGGTCACCCGTTTAACTGGCAGTAGCTGGGCCCCCGCCCTGGCCCTGACCGTGGCACCTCATTCCTCTCCCGGTGCTCCCCTGTCCAGGTGTCGATAAGCCCTGCCTCCAGAAGGGTCTTCCCGCGTGGGCAGAGCTGTGGGCAGTGGCCTGTTTGGGGGGCTGATGTGCAGGTGTTCTGTTCCCCAAATGCTACACCCAGAGTTGCCTTTTTTTTTTTTTTTGGAGGTTTTTTTTATTTTATTTTTTGATTTTTTTGTTTTTGTTTTTTTGAAGATTTTTAGTATCCATTTTAGAGGAAAGGAGGAAGAAGAGGGGCAGGGGGAGAGAGGTTTTCCCGCAGAATGCCCCCTCAGCACAGAGCCCAGCATGGGGGCTCAATCTCATGACCCTGAGATGGTGACCTGAGCTGGAACTGAGTCAGCCGCTCAGCCAGCTGCGCCCCGCAGGCGCCCCTGCCCCCAGAGCCTTGTCACAGTACGGTGTGGGCGGGTGGGGCCCCGGCCCTGTACGCACGGGTGTGTGTGGACACTGCCGTGGCCTTGCTTGCCGGGTCTCCGAGCCTCCGAGTTTCCCCATGTGGAGAGTGGGGAGAGGGGCTCCCATGGGAGGGCTGGGGAGGGTGCTGTCTGTGCGGAGCCCCTGAGCGTCCCCCCACCGCCTGCCCGCAGGAGCCTGGACGTGTGGATCGGCTTCTCAGCCGTGGAGGGGGCGGAGGCGGGCCCGGTGGTGCAGGGTGCCGCCTTCAGCCTCGAGAGCTGCCAGAACTGGCTCCCCGGGGAGCCGCACCCCGCCACCGCCGAGCGCTGCGTGCGGCTCGGGCCTGCGGGCCAGTGCAACACGGACCTGTGCTCGGCGCCCCATAGCTACGTCTGCGAGCTGCGGCCTGGAGGTGTGCTGGGGCCGCGGTGGTGGGGTCACCTGTCCTGGATGGAAGGCGTCTCCCCGAAGCATGGGCGGGAGCTCCCCACGGCAGTCCCAGTCCTCCCCCGCCCCCAGGGCCCCCCCCCCCGACCACGCAGGGTCTCCGGGCTGCCCCTTCTGTCCTGGCCAGATGGTCACCTCCCCCATCCCGGGCTCCTTCCTTAGCTGTTCAATGGCCGCTGTGTTTGCTGAGCACCTGTTGTGCTGAGCTGAACCTGCCCCCGATGAGACAGACCAAGCTGCGGGGCCTGGGAGGCTCCTGCCAGGTGGCTCCGTCCGGGGTCCGGCCCTGCCTTGGGCCCCACAACGCTCTCCTCCGGGGCCCAGGACCTCATTGCACCCTTGTCATCCCAGGTCCCGTGTGGGACGCGGAGAACTTCCTCGTGGGAGCGCCCATTGGGGACCTGCAGGGACCCTTGAGCCCCCTGGCACAGCAGGAGGCCCTCTCGGCCCCCCAGGAGCTTATCGAGGTAGGCTGACCCCAGGCCCTCCAGGACACAGTCTGGAGCCTGAGCCTTAGACTGGCTGCTGTGGCTCTTTAAAAACAAGCTCTTTTTCCTGCCTTCCTGATGCCCCGTGTGCCCACTGGAGGTGCTGCAGGGACCCTCCACCACGCAGACAGCAGGCCCCACCCCAGTACCCAAGAAAGCTCTGGGTACTCCCGAGCCTTCTCTCGGGTGTTTGTGGGGGTTTTCACAAAACAAGGTGGCAGTTCTGCTCACAGATGGTTTCGACCTGATTTTTCATCCTGAGTGTCCTCCACAGTGTCAAGCCCCACCTGGTGGGGTAGACCAGGGTGGGACAGGCGGGGGAGGTCGGGGTCTGTGGAGCTGAGCAGCGCCCCCTGCCCCCCCTCAGGTGATGGTGTTCCCCAGCCTGGGCCTGAGCAGGGAAGCCTTCCTCACTGCAGCTGAGTTTGGCACCCAGGAGCTGCGCCGGCCCACCCAGCTGCGACTGCAGGTGTTTCGGCCCGTGGGAGAAGCAGGTGGGACTCTGTCTGGAGGTGGGGGGGTGTCTGTGCTGTCACGTGCACTGGTCCCATGGCTACTGGATTGGCCTCCAGCCATACATAGAGAGACCCACTCAGCCTTGGGATCCCCAGGACTGCGTATGTCAGCTGACCCAGTGTCAGGAGGGGGAGAGGCGTGATGGTGGGGGCCCGGC
Organism: Canis lupus familiaris; assembly: GCF_011100685.1. Lineage (NCBI taxonomy): Eukaryota > Metazoa > Chordata > Mammalia > Carnivora > Canidae > Canis > Canis lupus. The sequence goes on from NC_049227.1 coordinate 39,286,796, forward strand.
TGCTGCCTGGCAAGTCCTCGAGTCATGGTGGGGGTGTCCCCGACTCGGGCTCATCAGCAAGACCAGCGTACCTCTTCTCCTTGCAGGGGCCCCAGGGAACAGCAGGGAGCCTGAGAGTGGGTCCCGGGAGAGCCGGACTGAGTCAGTCCCTGAGTGCACCCCAGAGGGACGCTGGTGCCCCAGAGCCAGTATCCACCTGCCACCAGATGACCCCTGCGGCCCCTGGGCCTGTGCCAATGGGTCCATGTCTGGGCCAGGACTCCCCGGGGCCTCCTGTGTGCTGCTGAGGGAGTTCCTCTTCTCTGTACCGGCGGGTCCTCCTTCCCAGTACTCAGTACGTGTCACTGGCCTGGGTGCCAGCTGCCTCCCCTCTGCTGCCCGAGGTCTGGGTCTCCCCATCAGACACAAACTGCAGACCCTTCCACTGAGCCCCCCCAGCCCCTGCCACGGCCCTGCCCTGGCTTTGTCAGTGTCCCTGGTTAGCACCACAGCCTCAGAAACTGCCACCTTGGCCGTTTGTGCTTATATTGGGCACAGCATCTGCAGAAGCCCTACGCCTGCCCAGGAAAGGCCCACCCCTGCCTGCATCCTTGCCTCCCCAAACCCCCCGCTCTGAGCCTGTGCCACTGTCCCTTGTGAGTGAGAGTCTGGGCTGGCCCGGGTGGAACCTGCCCACCTGCTGGAGGCCCTGCTTCAGTGCTCCCTTGCAGAGCCCCTGACCCGCAGTGGCCCCCTGGGAGGGCCTGACACGACCTACCTTCCTCTCCTGTAGGTCACCTTCCGTGGCCAGGACGGGCCCCTGAAGCCTGGTGACCTCATCGCCCTGCAGCATGACGCGGGACCAGGTGCCCTTCTGTGCTGCTCTCCAGCACTTGGTGCCCCTGGGGCTGAGGCCCCCTACTTTTCCGCCACCTCCCCGGCCTGGCTGGTGCACCTCCCTGCTCAGCTGGAGGCAGCCCCGGCTGGCCCAGCCTGTGCCTTGCGGCTGCTTGTGGCTACAGAGCGCCTCACCACCCTCCTGGGCCTGCGGCCCAACCCAGGGCTGCGGCGGCCTGGGCGCTATGAGGTCCGGGCCACCGTGGGCAACAGCGTGTCCACACACAACCTGTCCTGCAGCTTTGACGTGCTCTCCCCCGTAGCTGGGTTGCGTGTCGCCCACCCGATCCCCCACGACGGCCGCCTCTACGTGCCCACCAACAGCTCAGTCTTGGTGCTCCAGGTGGACTCTGGCACCAACGCCACCGCCACGGCCCGCTGGCCTGGGGGCAATGCCAGTGCACCCTTTGAAGCCACCTGCCCTGCCACAGTGGCTGCCCTGGTACCCAGCTGCACTCTTGAGGCCAATGACACCCTGTTTGCGGTGCTTGTGCTGCCTGGGCTCAGCGAGGGTGAGCACGCGGTGGAGATCATGGTGGAGAACAGCGCCGGCCACGCCAACCTCAGCCTGCGGGTCAAGGCCGAGGAGCCCATCTGTGGCCTTCGTGCCGCCCCCAGCCCCGAAGCCCGTGTGCTGCAGGGAGTCCTGGTGGTAAGTGAGGCCAGACAAGGTGCTCGTGCTGAGGGCAGGCCCTCCCTGGGGAGGACGCAGATCGTCCTCTGGGGACAGCAGGCTCCATGGTTGGCTTCCCGGAGGGTTCTGTTAGGTGGCTTGTGAGTTCCGGAGTCAGTGAAGAGGCCCTGCTAAGACAGCGGCTGTAAAGGTGCTGACTCTGCTGCCGCTGTGCACCAGAAGCCCGTTGCAAGTTTGCGAACCTGCGTGTGTTCTCGAGGCCCCTGCTGTGTTCCCACCAGGCTAGAGGGTCTGGTGCCCTGCTGCTGGCCCCGTGCCAGGCTGTCCCTCCCCGCCGGGCAGCCCTCGGCTCCGCGGCCTTCACACATGGGCCGTCGGAAGGGCCGTCTCTAGCTGCCCTCCACCCATGCAGCTGTGGTCTCGGCGTACCCCGGCCACACCTGGTCTGTCGGCCGCCTTGGTGAACATCCCTGAGCACGAGGCCCTCTGAGTCTGCCGGGCCTTCCTGGGCAGCCTGTGCTGTCCACAACTCAGGGGCCCGGGGAGAGCCCAGGGATGGGGCGTGCGGACGTCCAGAGATGGAGGGCTCTTTCCATCGCTGGTACTGGGTCGCTTTCCAGATCGGGAAAGTGAGGGGCTGAAAGGTCAAAGTGTGTGTCAGCCCCAGCCCAGCCCCACACCACGCGGCCCCTCACCTTCTCCCCTGTGGTGTCTTGAGGTCAGCCCTGAGGCCCCCCAGGAGGAGTGTCCAGGTGGGGGGACCTGAGCTGAGGGTGGAGTTGCCCCCAAAGGCCGATGCTATGCCCTTCCTGCAGAGGTACAGCCCCGTGGTGGAGGCCGGCTCTGATGTGGTCTTCCGCTGGACCATTGATGACAAGCAGTCCCTGACCTTCCACAACGTGGTCTTCAACGTCATCTACCAGAGTGCTGCCGTCTTCAAGCTCTCGGTGGGTGGGGGGTGCGGGGGGGGCGGGGGCCGTGGGGGGGCGGGCGGCGCTCACCTTTGCTTTCCCTTCTGCTTTGCTCCCGAGGACGCCCGGCTGGCTGCGGGTGAGTGCAGGGTGGGATCTGTCCGCTGCCCCGCGGCCTTCCCGCCACCTGCAGCAGCCCACGCACGGCTACCTGTCTCTACAGCTGACGGCCTCCAACCACGTGAGCAACGTCACCGTAAATTACAATGTCACCGTGGAGCGGATGCACAAGATGAAGGGCCTTCGGGTGTCTGCCGTGCCACCCGTGTTGCCTCCCAACACGACTCTGGAGCTGGCCGCGCACGTGCTGGTGGACTCAGCTGTGGAGGTGGCCTTTCTGTGAGTGCGCGGCCTGGCAGGCAGTGGGGCAGGCCGAGCCGGGCAGGGCTGGTGCCGGGCAGTCCCCCAGCCTCCACGCCCCCACCTGCCAGGAGCTGCCGGTGTGTGGGATACCGGGAGGGGGCGGGGGCGGGGGTGCGCCCACCCCTGCTCATTGTCCGCCTGCTGCCCTGGCAGGTGGACCTTTGGGGATGGGGATCAGGTGCTCGGCCAGTTCAAGCCTCCATACAATGAGTCCTGGGTCCCAGACCCCACGGTGGCCCAGGTGCTGGTGGAGCACAGTGTCACACACGTCTATGCTGTCCCAGGTGAGGGCTGGGGCCCACCGACCTCCTGTGGGGACAGTCCCCGTCCTCCCTCCATCTGGTCTGGGTTGATGGCCTGGGGCCCTAAACACGGTGAGGGAGGGGGGCCGGGGGTGAGGAGGGGACTGGCTGCTGAGCCCCATGATTCCAGTCTCCTGGCCAGAAACCGGACCACCCCCCCCCCCCGCTTGGTCCCTAGTCAGATCCTTTTTGGGGTAGAAGGGGTTACAAGTTTTAGAGGCCTCCCACACAGAATACACAGTAAACCACGGTGCCCCCACCACCTCTGCCCCACACCGGCACCTGCTGTCCTCCTCTCATTCCTGCCAGCACCTCGCGTCTTGCCCTGTGCTAATGGCACCCTGCCCCTCCTCGTTGCAAGGACCCTCAGGGCTGGGTCCAAGAGCATTGTCCCTTCATGTTTCAACTGGGGCCCCGTGCTGCCCTCCCAAGGGGCAACACCGCACAGCCACATGGGGTTAGGTGGTGACTTTGCCAAGCAGGTGGTGGCAGTGGGCCTGGCCTCGTCCTCACTAGGGTCTGTCCCCTAGGTGAGTACAACCTGACCCTGCTGGTGTCCAACGCCTTTGAGAACCTGACGCAGCAAGTGCCTGTGAGTGTGCGCGCCACCTTACCTGCGGTGGCTGTGGCTGTGGGAAGCCACGTCCTGGTGGCTGGGCAGCCTGTCACCTTCTCCCCACACCCACTGCCTTCACCTGGGGGCATTTTGTACACGTGGGACTTTGGGGATGGCTCCCCAGCTGTGACGCAGCACCAAACAGAGGTCAGCCACACATATGCCTCGAGGGGTATTTACCGCATCCATCTGGAGGTGAACAACACGGTTAGCAGTGTGACAGCGTGGACCAGCGTCCGCGTCTTTGAGGAGCTCCGAGGCCTGAGTGTGAGCCTGAGCCCATCTGTGGAACAGGGTGCGCCCGTGACGGTCAGCGCCACCCTGGAGTCGGGAGACAACGTCACGTGGACTTTTGACATGGGGGATGGCACCGTGCTTGTGGGCCCCGAGGCCATGGTGGAACACGTTTACCTGCGGGCACAGAACCACACGGTGACCGTGGGCGTGTCCAGCCCTGCGGGCTACCTGGCCCTGAGCCTGCCTGTGCACGTCTTCGTCCTGGAGGTGCTGCGGATTGAGCCTGCGGCCTGCATCCCTGTGCAGCCCCACACCTGGTTCATGGCCCACGTCACCGGGGACCCTGCCCACTACATCTTTGACTGGACGTTCGGGGATGGGTCATCCAACACGACCATCTTTGGGGACCCAACGGTGACACACAATTTCACACGGAGCGGAACGTTCCCCTTGGCGTTGGTCCTATCAAGCCATGTGAACAAGGCCCATTACTTCACCAGCGTCTGCGTGGAGCCCGAGGTGGGCAACGTCACCCTGTGGCCCGAGAGGCAGTTTGTGCGCCTCGGGGATGAGGCCCATCTGGTGGCTCGCGCCTGGCCCCCCTTCCCCTACCGTTATACCTGGGACTTTGGCCCTGAAGACGCGCCCCGTGTTGGGGGCCCCGAGGCCACGTTCACCTATGCGGACCCAGGTTCCTACCTGGTGACGGTCGCTGTCTCCAACAACATCTCGGCCGCCAATGACTCTGCACTCGTGGAAGTGGAGGAGCCCGTGGAGCTCACGGGCATTGGGGTCAACGGCTCTGGTGTGCTCGAGCTGCAGCGGCCCTACCTGTTCTCTGCTGTGGGCCGCGGACACCCCGCCACCTACCTGTGGGAACTGGGGGACGGCGGGCGCCTCGAGGGCCCCTCGATCAAGCACACCTACAACAGCACAGGCCACTTCACCGTCAGGGTGAGCGCGTGGAATGAGGTGAGCCGCGGCGAGGCCTGGTTGAACATCACGGTGCAGCGGCGCGTGCAGGGGCTCAGCGTCAACGCCAGCCGCACGGTGGTGCCCCTCAACGGCAGCGTGAGCTTCACCACCTCCCTGGAGGCCGGCAGCGACGTGCGCTACTCCTGGGTGCTCTGTGACCGCTGCACGCCCATCCCTGGGGGCCCCACCATCTCCTACACCTTCCGCTCCGTGGGCACCTTCAACATCATCGTGACCGCTGAGAACGAGGTGGGCTCTGCCCAGGACAGCATCTTCATCTACGTGCTGCGGCACATCGAGGGGCTGCAGGTGGCAGGGGGTGGGGGCGGCTGCTGCTTCCCCACCAACTGCACGCTGCAGCTGCAGGCCGTGGTCAGCGACGGCACCAACATCTCCTACAGCTGGAGCGCCCAGAGGGATGGCGGCCCGGCCCTGGCTGGCAGCGGCAAAGCCTTCTCGCTCACCGTGCTCGAGGCCGGCACATACCACGTCCAACTGCGGGCTGCCAACATGCTGGGCACGTCCTGGGCCAACCGCACGGTGGACTTCGTGGAGCCCGTGGGCGCACTGGCTGCCGCCGCCTCCCCAAACCCGGCCATAGTCAATTCCAGCGTCACCCTCTGTGCCGAGCTGGCTGGGGGTAGTGGTGTCACTTACACCTGGTCCCCGGAGGGAGGACTGAGCTGGGAGACCCCAGAGCCATCCTCCACTCACGTCTTCCCCAGCCCCGGCCTGTACCTGGTCAGGGTGACAGCTACGAACTGGCTGGGCTCAGCCAATGTGACCATCGAGGTGGCTGTGCAGGTGCCGGTCAGTGGCCTCAGCATCCGGGCCGGCGACATAGACCGCGGCTTCGTGGCAGCAGGCTCTGCGGTGCCCTTCTGGGGACAGCTGGACTCAGGCACCAACGTGAGCTGGTGCTGGACGGTGCCAGGGGGCAGCAGGCGTGGCCAGCACGTTGCTGTGGTCTTCCGTGACGCAGGCGCCTTCTCCGTGCGGCTCAATGCCTCCAATGCAGTCAGCTGGGTCACGGCCACCCGTGAGCTCACGGTGGAGGAGCCCATTGCGGGCCTGGTGGTGTGGGCCGACAGCAAGGTGGTGGAGCCGGGGCAGCTGGTCCACTTCCAGGTCATGCTGGCTGCCGGCTCCGCTGTGCGCTTCCATCTGCAGGTCAGCGGGGCCGCTGTGGAGGCGCTCCCCGGGCCCCGCTTCTCCCGCAGCTTCCCCCGAGTTGGGGACTACATGGTGAGCGTCCAGGCTGAGAACCACGTGAGCCGGGCCCAGGCCCAGGTGCGCATCTTGGTGCTCGAGGCTGTGGGTGGGCTCCAGGTGCCCCACTGTTGCGAGCTGGGCATCCCCACGGGCACGGAGAGGAATTTTACAGCCCGGGTGCAGCGTGGGTCGCGCGTGGCCTACGCCTGGTACTTCTCCTTGCAAAAGGTCCAGGGGGACTCACTGGTCATCCTTTCGGGCCGTGATGTCACCTACACCCCCGTGGCCGCGGGGCTGCTGGAAATCCACGTGCGTGCCTTCAATGATCTGGGCGGCGTGAACCTCACGCTGCTGATGGAGGTCCAGGATGCCATCCAGCATGTGGTGCTGCGCAGTGGCCGCTGCTTTACCAACCGCACAGCCCGGTTTGAGGCCGCCACAAGCCCTAGTCCCCGGCGTGTGGCCTATCGCTGGGACTTTGGGGACGGGGCCGTGGTGGAGGACACGGAGGAGCCCTGGGCTGAACACTCCTATCTGCGGCCGGGGGACTACCGCATAGAGGTGAATGCCTCCAACCTCGTGAGCTTCTTCGTGGCCCAGGCCACGGTCACTGTCCACGTGCTGGCCTGCAGGGAGCCCGAGGTGGACGTGGCCCTGCCCCCACAGGTGTTGATGCGGCGCTCCCAGCGCAACTACCTGGAGGCCCACGTCAACCTGCGCGACTGTGTCACCTACCAGACCGAGTACCGCTGGCAGGTGTACCGTGCTGCCAGCTGCCAGCGGCCTGGGCGCCTGGCCCCTGTGGCCCTGCCCAGTGTGGACATGAGCCGGCCCCAGCTGGTTGTGCCACGGCTGGCACTGCCTGTGGGCCACTACTGCTTTGTGTTCATGGTATCATTTGGAGACACACCGCTGGCACGGAGCATCCAAGCCAATGTGACTGTGGTGCCTGAGCGCCTGGTGCCCATTGTTGAGGGTGGCTCATACCGCGTGTGGTCAGACACTCAGGATCTGGTGCTGGATGGGAGCAAATCCTATGATCCCAACCTAGAGGATGGTGACCAGACACCACTCAGCTTCCATTGGGCCTGTGTGGCCTCGACACAGGTCGGGTGTCCTGCGGGGCATGGATGTGTCCCCACCCCACCCCTCACCCGGCCCCGGCCCCTAGGTCGTTTGTGCTGCTGAGCCCAGCATAGGGAGGGGGTCTCCCGGCTGTGCCTTCGCCAGGCTCTGCTTTGAAGCCATCCCAGGTCTCACGCTTCCTCCCCATGTGGCTGCAGAGTGAGACTGGTGGCTGTACCCTGACCTTCGGGCCCCGGGGAAGCAGCGTGGTCATCGTTCCTCGGGAGCGCCTGCAGGCTGGCGTGGAGTACACCTTCAACCTGACTGTGTGGAAGGCCGGCCGGAAGGAGGAGGCCACCAACCAGACGGTGGGTGCTGCTGGCCTGGGCCTGAACCAGCAAGGCCGAGTTCCGGGCCCCCGGGGTGGACAGGGAGGGCTGAGTGTCCAGGGCTGACTGCCCCCAAACAGTGCAAGGACTAATGATGTTGTGCTTCTGGAAGCTACCGGTTCTCATTAGGAGTTAGTGCTTTTGATAATTTCTCTTTAACAAAGTGTCCTGCTTCAACACGGTTTCCTCCCAAATGGGCCCCAGGGCCCCAGGCGCCGTAGCCACCTGTGAGCAGCTGTTCAGCGCCAAAGGCTGTGAGGAAACAGTCCCCTCCCCAGGGCACGGGTGTCCTCATTTCTGAACAGGAAGGGGCTGTACCCACCTGTACCTGTGCTCACCACTCCCCTCCCCCGGGCCCTCCAGGCGGGTCAGGACCACGGTGTGGCTGATCCCCCGGCAGGTGCGCTGACGGGAGCAGGTGCGCTAGGCTGCGTGGGGGTGCCCTGCGAGGGGCTGTCGGCCCCCAACATCGGGGCTCTTCAGTGGGCCTGCCCAGAGTGGGGTTTGGCCTGGATTGGCTGAGGTGGGCCCCAGCCCCGGGCAGCAGGGACTGCGGGGTCCTTCCCCACACACAGGCCCTCATCTGTCGGTTCCCCTTCGTGGGCGAGCACTGAGAATGCCCACCACCGCCCTCAGCCTGGGAGACGCACAGGTGATCGTCCTGGGTGAGGGCTCATGCCGAGGAGGAGCTGGCCGGGTCCAGAGAGGAGGGCAGTGGTGCCTCCTCTGCCGCCCGGCCAGCCGCCAGCTCTGCGCCGGGCAGCGCAGATTCGAGGGTCTGGCTCAGGTCATGGCTTCCCTGTGACACCTCCGTCCCCAGGTGTTGATCCGCAGGGGCCGCGTGCCCATCGTGTCCTTGGAGTGCGTGTCCTGCAAGGCGCAGTCGGTGTACGCAGTGAGTCGAAGCTCCTACGTGTACCTGGAGGGCCGCTGTGATAACTGCAGCGAGGGTTCCAAGCGAGGGGTGAGCCAGCGGGGGCGGGGCGCCAGGGAGGGGAGGGGCGACGTGAAGGGGCGGGGCGGGAGCGTCCTCGGGCCCCGCCCCTGACCGCGGCCCCGCCCCCGGGCTCCGCAGCGCTGGGCGGCGCGCACCTTCAGCAACCAGACGCTGGTGCTGGACGAGACGACCACGTCGACGGGCAGCTCGGGCATGCGGCTGGTGCTGCGGCGCGGCGTGCTGCGGGACGGCGAGGGCTACACGTTCACACTCACCGTGCTGGGCCGCTCGGGCGAGGAGGAGGGCTGCGCCTCCATCCGCCTGTCCGCCAACCGGCCCCCGCGCGGGGGCTCCTGCCGCCTCTTCCCGCTTGACGCCGTTCGCGCCCTCACCACCAAGGTGCATTTCGAGTGCACAGGTGAGCGCAGCGGATGGGGGGGCGCGGGCGGGGGACTGGGGGCGCCACTGACGCTCCGAGGGCCCCGCAGGCTGGCAGGACGCCGAAGACGCGAGCGCCCCACTGGTGTACGCACTGCTGCTGCGGCGCTGTCGCCAGGGCCACTGCGAGGAGTTCTGCGTGTACAGGGGCAGCCTCTCTGCCTACGGAGCTGTGCTGCCGCCCGGTTTCGCACCGCACTTCCAGGTGGGCCTGGCCGTGGTCGTGCAGGACCAGCTGGGCGCAGCTGTGGTCGCTCTCAACAGGTGAGCCTGGACGGGGGAGGGGTCGGGACAGGTGGCAGGTGGGAGTGGGGACTGCCACTCCTTCACCCCGGGACTCTGCCCTCAGGTCTCTGGCCATCACCCTGCCACAGCCTCCTGGCGACCCCCAGGGAGGACCCACAGACCTCACCAGCTGGTTGCACGGCCTCACGGAGAGCATGCTGCCCAGGCTGCTGAGACAGGCCGACCCCCAGCACGTCATCGAGTACTCGCTGGCCCTCATCACTGTGCTCAATGAGGCCAGTGCAGGGGTGAGGACTCCTCTCATCTGTCCTCAGTGGGGACAGTGGGCCCACACCAGTCCCTGCAGCCTAGCACATGCTTAGTTCTCTTGTGGGTCACCTTGAAACAGGTTCTGGTCCTGTCCCCACCTGTGGACTCCCCCCACTCCCGAGCACACCCCTGGGAAGGAGTCCTGGGAAAGCTTCCTTTTGCTCCTGAAGAAACAGTCCTTGAGCCGCCACCCAACTTTCGTGGTGGTGGAGACAGCCTGCACTGCCCCACCCCTCACTGCTGCTGGGGCCGCTCGTTGCCCACTCAGGGCCCCCCTGTGCTTGCTGCCCGCAGTCCGAGCAGGTTCTGGCCGTGGTGGCAGAGGAGGATGCCAGGCGGCAGCTGCAAGCCCAGATCCGCAAGAATGTCACAGAGACTTTGGTCTCCCTGCGGGTCAACACCGTGGATGACATCCAGCAGATCGCGGCAGCGCTGGCCCAGTGCACGGTAGGGGGATGCTCAGGCCCTTTGGCAGCCCTTGTCCCAGCCAGTTTCCCCAGTCATTTGCTGGTCTTTGGGCATTCCAGGGTGGAGCCACAGGGGCCTCCATCCTTCTGGTGACTGTGCAGGGTGGCCTGGGGCATAAGGAATAGCCTAGCTATAGGGGGGTCGGACACGAAGAAGCCATTCCTGTGCCATCCCCCTCCAGCCCACAGTCACGCCCCACCTGGCTTCTGTAGCTTGGAGAGTGACCCACTCCACTGTCCAGGGCTCGGGGACTGGAGTGGGCTGGTCCAGGTTGAGCCTAGTCTCAGTGGCGGGTGGGAAATTGCTCCAGAGCCTTCAGCAGAGAAGGGAGCAGAGCCCCTTCCCAGGGAGGTGGGGAGCCCTGTGCCATGTGGCTCCCATGGCCATGCACGTGGCTGGGGGTGGGTGGCAGGGCCCCATCACTCTGGGTCTTATCTGGGTGGAGAGAAGCCACAGAAGAGCTTTCAGCAGGGAGGCATGTGGGCGGAACCCACACTTGGGGTAGTTTTTCCAGCTGCATCATGAAGGGGGTTGGGAAAGGCCAGGGCCACAGTGGGCGCCCAGCAGCATAGCCCGTGTGACAGAGCTGAGCTGGCCTGAGGCGGGGGTGTGGTGCTGGGCAGCCGGGCCGGAGTTGGGTGGAACACGGCGCCTGCCTCTCTGCAGGTGTCCAGCAGGGAGCTCGTGTGCCACTCCTGCCTGAAGAAGACGCTGCATAAGCTTGAGGCCATGATGCGCATCCTGCAGGCTGAGACGGCTGCTGGCACTGGGACGCCCACGGGCATAGCTGACAGCATTCTCAACATCACAGGTGCGGGCAAGGCCTCGGCAGGCTCGTGTGGCTCCCCCAACCTCCTCCTGCCTCTCCCCCACAAGCATTCCTCCACAACCTCCTGTGCTCTCATAGGCGACCTCATCCACTTGGCCAGTGTGGACATGCAGGGCCTGCAGCCCTCGGAGCTGGGCACAGAGCCGCCCTCACTCATGGTAGCATCCAGGGCCTACCACCTCTCATCGGCCCTCATGTGCATTCTCATGCGCTCCCGTGTGCTCAACGAGGAGCCCCTGACGCTGGCGGGTGAGGAGATTGTGGCCCAGGGCAAGCGCTCCGACCCGCTGAGCCTGCTGTGCCAGGGCAACGCCTCGGTTCCCAGCTGCCACTTCTCTATCCCCACGGCCTTCAGCGGGGCCCTGTCCAACCTCAGTGATGTGGTGCAGCTCATGTTCCTCGTCGACTCCAATCCATTCCCCTTTGGCTACATCAGCAACTACACCGTCTCCACCAAGGTGGCCTCCATGGCCTTCCAGACGCAGGCCGGCACCCAGATCCCCATCGGGCAGCTGGCCTCAGAGCGCGCCATCATCGTGAAAGTGCCCAACAGCTCCGACCAGGCTGCCCCGGGCCACCGCGCCCCTGCTGGCTCCGCAGTCATCCAGCCCCAGGCCTCCATCAGCGTTGCGGTCACCCCTGAGAACAGCAACCCGGCGGCCGGGCTGCACCTGCAGCTCACCTACACGCTGCTCAGTGGTGGGTGCCGCGGGTGGGGTGCTCGGGGCTGCTGCCTCCTCCCCACCTTAGCCCGGCCCGTGTGGGGGCAGCAGGGGTGCCCCAGGTGAGAAGGTGTTTCTCACGGACCACCCCCCAATTCGTGGCCTTTGGTAAACTCTGCCTCCTGCTTCACAGGCTGCGGGGGCCTGGCCTGGGGGCAGTGGGGGAGGAGCGCAGAGTGGGCCCAAGAGTGCTCCAGCCCCCTAAGCCCTAGTTAGCGGGGAGGGCTCCAGATGGTTCCCGCGTCGCCCCCTGGGCTGAGCGACTGCCCAGGGCCTCCGCCCGACCTATCCTTGTGCCCCTAGAGCGCTACTTGCCCGAGGAGCCTGAGCCCTACCTGGCTGTGTACTTTGACTCGGTGCCTGGGCCCAACGAGCACAACTGCTCCGCCAGCAGGAGGATCAGCCTGGAGGAGCTGGCGGGCGGCGACCACAGGCCCTATACCTTCTTCATTGCCCCAGGGTGAGCACCCGCCCTGCTGGTGAGAAGCAGGCCCACAGAGGACCTATTGGGGGCATGGGGTGACTTCTGAGGGCAGGGTGGGTGTGACCAGGGTGTGACCGGATCCCCGGGTGCTGAGGTCACATGTGCTCCCTGTGGGAAGGGATGTGGCAGCAGGGGGGGGCGGGCCAGGCATGGCTCTGAGCATGGCTGGGGCCCAGAGCCTGGGGTTTGGCGGGGTCTGGCTGTGACACTCCCTTGTCCTTCTAGGACCAGAGACTCAGGTGGGACTTATTACCTGAATCTGACCAGCCACTTCCACTGGTCAGCACTGGAAGTGAGCGTGGGCCTGTACACGTCCCTGTGTCAGTACTTCAGTGAGAAGGAGATGATGTGGAAGACAGAGGGGCTTGTGCCTCTGGAGGAGACGTCCCCCAGCCAGGCCGTCTGCCTTACCCGCCACCTCACTGCCTTTGGTGCCAGCCTCTTTGTCCCCCCCAGCCACGTCCACTTCATCTTTCCAGTGAGTGGCACCCTGTTTCTTCGTCCTGAGAAGGTGAGGTGGGGGCTGTGGCTCCTGGGCCTGATGGCTCTGTCTCCCCAGGAGCCGGCCTCAGGCGTGAACTACATCGTCCTGCTGACGTGTATCGTGTGCCTGGTCACCTACACAGTCATGGCCGTGATCCTGCGTAAGCTGGACCAGCTGGACGTCAGCCGGGTGCGCATCATCCCTTTCTGCGGGAAGGGAGGCCTCTTCAAGTATGAGATCCTGGTCAAGACCGGCTGGGGCCGAGGCTCAGGTGAGTGGAGAGGCTGCCCCCGGCTTGCGCTCTCTGGCCACCTGCCCTCACGGTGATGCCACATGAGGGCTCAGTTTACCCAGCATGTTGCGAGCAGGAGCATATGGGTCGTCCCGGCACTGTTGGGACACCGGGGCACTGGAGCACAGGGCCTGCCCGTGTGGGTGGTCAACGGTCAGAGGGTGAGGGTGGTCATGAGCCATTACTGGTCGTGAGCAAGGACAGCATGACACGGACGTGAGACACGCTGAGGATAAAAGCGTTTGATTTCATTGTGAAGCACTTGCTGAGTGGTCTGGACAGTGGTTGCCGAGCAGCCATGACACTTCCTGCGGGCAGAGAGCCCGTTCTCCAGCCTCGCGGCGGCTTCGGACACCTCCCCATTGCCCCTCTGAACACTCCTGCGTGGGTATTTTGCCAGTGTCAGGTGTTCTGCACCGTCTTGGTCCTTCCCCTCCTGATGTTCGCCATCACAGGCCCCAGGTGGTGTCGCTGGCCCGGTTACTTTGGATCCTAAGTCACCGCCCTGCGCTGCCACTTTTCAGTTCCTTTCTGTGCTTCCACCCTTGTCGGCCAGTCCCCTTCTGATGCCCCAATAAAACGTTGCGTGTGTTTATCACCGGGAGACAGGCGGGCAGTGCCCCGCAGGCCAGGTGGTGTGTGGGAACCGACAGGGACGCTGGTCTGCTGTTCCCAGAGCAGACTGGGGAGCTCGTGGCCCAGCTTCTGTCTCACGTGGTCACCCGGCTGACCCGCCCTGAGCCCGAGCACGTGCCGTGCCGTCAGGGGTCATGTCCCTGGCACGTGACATCGCTGACATGGCATCTGTCGGCCGTGCAGAGCCAGGACCGCCCGCGTCTGGTGAGGGAAGGAAGGGGGGCCTGGGGTCACGCGTCTGCCGGGCAGCACTCCAGCCCCGCTGCGCGTCCGTCCCTCCTCCAGGTACCACGGCACACGTGGGCATCATGCTGTACGGGGCGGAGGGCCGCAGCGGCCACCGGCACCTGGATGGGGACAGAGCCTTCCGCCGCAACAGCCTGGACGTGTTCCAGATCGCCACCCCGCACAGCCTGGGCAGCGTGCGCAAGATCCGCGTGTGGCACGACAACAAAGGTCTGTGGGGGCACCCGCGGCCAGCCCACCAGCACCCCAGGTGCGCCCGCCGGCCTGACGCACCCCCCCCCCACCAGGCCTCAGCCCCGCCTGGTTCCTGCAGCACATCATTGTCAGGGACCTGCAGAACGCCCGCAGCACCTTCTTCCTGGTCAATGACTGGCTGTCGGTGGAGACTGAGGCCAACGGCGGCCTCGTAGAGAAGGAGGTGCTGGCAGCAAGTAAGGGCCTGGCCGTCCTACCTGAGCAGCCTGGGGCTGAGCAGCCTGGGGGTGGCCCTGGGCCCGCGGCTCCTCAAGCCTGTCCATCTGTCCGTCCGTCCCTCCCCAGGCGAGGCGGCCCTGCGGCGGTCCCGGCGCCTCCTCGTGGCCGAGCTGCAGCGCGGCTTCTTTGACAAGCACATCTGGCTCTCCATATGGGACCGGCCGCCTCGGAGCCGCTTCACTCGTGTCCAGCGGGCCACCTGCTGCATCCTCCTCGTCTGCCTCTTCCTGGGCGCCAATGCTGTGTGGTACGGGGTCGTGGGAGACACCGCCTCCAGGTGGGTGCCCGCGGGGCTCGGATGGCCTCCTCCTGCTCCCCTGCCTCCTCCAGCCTGTCCCAGCCCGGGGTTTCTCTCCTCTCTTGCCCCACAGCGCGGGGCCTGTGTCCACTCTCATCCCGTTGAGTGTTGACACGATCGCCGTCGGCCTGGTGTCCAGTGTGGTCGTCTATCCCGTCTACCTGGTCATCCTGTTTCTCTTCCGGATGTCCCGGAGCAAGGTGGGCCGGGGACCGCGGGGCTGCCAGAGGGCGGAGCATGGGCTTCAGGCTTCTGCCGAGGGCGGTCGTTGTGGCAGGCAGAGCGGGAGAGTCAGGGGTCGCGGTGTTGACGAGCCCTTAGCTGGACCGACCCAAGAAAAAAGAGAAACAGATTGTCAAAGCCTTGGACGAGCCCAGGGTTCTCCCTGCCGATGCCACAGAAACCACTAGGACAGTGGGGGACCTGTGGACTGCTGTCCACCAGCCTGTCACATGACCCAGGCCCCACGGACAAGTTCCTGGGACAAGTGACCGAACTGACCAGAGAGGAGATTGCCCTGGGAGAGGCCTCCAGCGAGAGGCCGGAGCAGCGATCTAAGACCTCCCGCATGGAGCAGCGCGATGGCCTCCCTGGTGGCGCCTGGCCACTGCCCAGGAGTCAGCACGGCCTCCACGAACTGACCTGTCCCATCCCATGTGGCCAGAGCCAGACGCAGGAGGTACCGGCCAAACAGCCGCAGCCTCCTGAGCAGGACGGAGGCCCAGAGTCCAGCAGTGGGCGGCAACCGCCTGCTTTGGCTGCTTGTTTGGCCGTCATCAGTCAACGACGATGAAAGTTCAAGTTCCTCAGGTCACCAGCCCCATTTCAAGTGCTCTGTAGCAGCACGGGGCTCATGGGTACCATGGCAGGCAGGGCGTCATTCTAGGACATTCTTTAGCACAGCACTGTGCTAGGCTCGGCCTTGCTCAGAAGGCAGCACGCCTCCACAAGGCAGGGCCCGGGCTGCCTCCCCCCGCTGACCTCCCTCCGATGACCTCGCCCCACTGACCTCCCTCTGCTGACGTCCCTCTGCTGACCTCCCTCCGCTGACCTCACCCTACTGACTTCACCCTGCTGACCTCACCCGCTGACCTGCCCCCTGCTGACCTCGCCCCACTGACCTCCCCCCGCCCCGCTGACCTCCCCCCTGCTGACCTCCCTCCACTGACCACGCCCCTACTGACCATGCCCCCCACTGACTTCCCCCTGCGGACCCTCCCCCCGCTGACCTGCCCTCCACTGACCTCACCCATGCTGACCTCTCCCTGCTGACCCTGCCCCCCAATGACCACGCCCCCGCTGACCTCACCCCTGCTGACCTCCCCTGCTGACCCTGCCCCCCACTGACCTCGCCCCCGCTGACCTCCCCCTGCTGACCTGCTCCCCCTGCGGACCCTGCCCCCAATGACCACGCCCCCGCTGACCTCGCCCCTGCTGACCTCCCCCTGCTGACCCTGCCCCCCACTGACCTCGCTTCTGCTGACCTCGTACCTGCTGACCTCCCCCTGCTGACCTGCTCCCCCGCTGACTTCCCCCTGCTGACTCTCCCCCGTTGACCTGCCCCTCATTGACTTCGCCCCCACTGACCTCCCCCTGCTGACCTGCTCCCCCTGCTGACCCTGCCCCCACTGACCTCACCCCCGCTGACCTCCCCCTGCTGACCCTGCCCCCCACTGACCTGCTCCCCCTGCTGACCTCGCCCTCCACTGACCACGCCCCCGCTGACTTTGCCCCTACTGACCTCGCCCCTGCTGACCTCCCCCTGCTGACCTCACCCCCTCTAGCCTCCCCACCCCGCTGACCCTCCCCTCTGCTGACCTGCCCCCCCTGCTGAACCTCCCCCACCGACCTCGCCCCTGTGACTTCCCCCACTGACAGCCCACATCTTCCGTAGGTGGCCGGGGCCCCGAGCCCCACCCCTTCAGGGCAGCAGGTACTGGACGTTGACAGCTACCTGGACTCGTCTGTGCTGGATAGCTCCTTCCTCACCTTCCCGGGGCTGCGCACAGAGGCAAGTGTGCCCCCAGGGGCCCTGCCAAGCTGGGGGTGGGGTGTCCTGCCACCTTGGGCAGTCCAGGGTTCTAGGGATTCTCTGCACTTCTCAACAGGCCTTTGCTGGACAAATGAAAAGCGACTTATTTTTGGATGATTCTAAAAGGTAGGGGTCCCTAGAGCAAACGTGAGCCTCGGCGTAGGTCGGCCATGGCCTGTGTGTGCCATGTCACGGGTGTCTGGGCTGCGTGGGCCGTGTGCGTGTCCTGGCCAGGGGTTGGCAGGCCTGTGTGTTGCCCACACCCCACCTCAGGGCCCTGTTTGCTCAGAAGCTTCTGGAGTCCGTGTGTGATTGGAACTGGGAGTGTGCACACGTGTCCCCTGGGCTCCCCTTGTCCAACCCGTGTCACCCTCAGCCTGGTGTGCTGGCCATCCAGTGAAGGCACACTTAACTGGCCGGACCTGCTGAGTGACCCGTCCATCATGGGCAGCACCCTGCAGCGGCTGGCTCGGGGCCGCACGGGCCACACGCTGGGCCCAGAGGACGACGGTCTCTCCTTGCTGAGCCCCTCTTCACCTGCCAAATACTTCTCAGCTTCAGGTGGGCATCGCCCTGCTCTCCCAGGAGGGCCCCGAGGTGGGGGTTGGAGGAGCCGTGCCCTCCCTGATGTGCACTGCTCCTGCCTCCAGATGAGGACCTGATCCAGCAGATCCTGGCCGAAGGCGCCAGCAGCCTGGCCCCCACCCAGGACACCCAAGTGGAAACGGATCTGCTCACCAGCCTGTGAGTGCCTGGCCGCTGGGGCTCAGGGTGGTGGGAGCCCGGGCCGGGAATCCCTGCTCGCCTCCTGGATGGGCCTGTGCTGTGCCGTCCGTGTGCCCCGCCGCGGGGCTGGGCCCTGTCCCTGTGAACCCTGTCTGCACGGAGGCCAAGGCCGAAGGTGGGCCGGGTGGGGTGTGCTTGGCAGTAGGTGCCAGCCCAGGCCAGGCCGGTGTGAGGAGCAGGCAGGGGCACGGGCTGGGGACCCCTTGGGTGGTGCTGCGGAAGGCCACCGCTGCTGGGGTGCTGGCCCGATGGGGCAGGGCGAGGACCCCACCCACTGAGGGTGGAGGCCGGAAGCAACGGGGAGCCAGGACCAGGCTGACGCAGGTTTCCAGCCCGGGGAGCAGGCTAGGTGCTGGGGCCCTTCCTTGGTCACGTCCACCCGTCCACCCGCTGACAGTGGGGAGGGCACCGCATCGCCAGAAGAGGCTCCAGCTGAAACTGCGGGCTACAGGTGAGCGCGAGCTACTCCCCTCTTCTGTGCCTCAGGTCTAGCGCCCCCGGGGAGACAACGGAAACGCTGACGCTGCAGAGGCTGGGGGAGAGGGGGCCGCCGTGCAGCTCCGGCGTGACCTGGGAGCAGCCCACGTCGGCCAGGCTCTCCGGGACAGGTGTGCCCCTGTGTCCCCAGGATGCCCCCCGCCCTCCCCAGGGCTGCCTGTCACCGGCCTGTCTCCCTCCCCAGGGCTGGCGGACGGTCTGCAGAAGCGGCTGCTGCCCGCCTGGTGTGCGTCCCTGGCCCACGGGCTCAGCTTGCTCTTGGCTGCTGTGGCTGTGGGGGTCTCTGGCTGGGTAGGCTCCAGCTTCCCCCCTGGTGTGAGCGTGATGTGGCTCCTCTCAAGCAGCTCCAGTTTCTTGGCCTCCTTCCTTGGCTGGGAGCCCCTCAAGGTAAATGGGATGCAGGGGGCCAGGCCAGCAGCCTCTGGCACCTGCAGGCTGCTCTGATGCCGCCTGTGGCGCAGGTCCTGCTGGAAGCCCTGTACTTCTCGCTGGTGGCCAAGCGGCTCCATCCTGATGAGGATGATACCCTGGTGGAGAGCCCGGCTGTGACCCCTGTGAGCGAGCGTGTGCCTCGCGTGAGGCCCCCCCACGGCTTTGCGCTCTTCCTGGCAAAGGAGGAAGCCCGAAAGGTCAAGAGGCTGCATGGGATGCTGAGGGTGAGCTCAGTCACGGGTGCCCAGCACCTGCTGTCCACCTGCGTTCTGGCCAACATGCTGGCTTCCTGTAGGTTCTCCCTTCATAAAAAACCACACGCCTACCCTTTACTTCCACAGAGGCCCTATGGCCCCTACCCCATCACCCCTAACTCCTACCCCCCCCAGTCCTTGCTCTCTCTTCATGTCCGGCTCAGATGCCTCCTCTGCCTGGCCTCTCAGGGCCCTCGGGGTGGTCTCCACCCCCAGCAGGGCATTGGCAGGTGTCTGTGTTGCCTTCTTGGCACCAAGAACCTTGGCCACGGGCAGATTGCTGGCCGGCTCTATTGTGGTGGGCGAGACTTGGATTGGCTGACCCCAGGGCTGTCCTTGCCTCCAGAGCCTGCTGGTGTATATGCTCTTTTTGCTGGTGACGCTGTTGGCCAACCACGGGGATGCCTCATGTCACAACCATGCCTACCGCTTACAGAGTGCCATCAAGCAGGAGCTGGGCAGCCAGGCCTTCCTGGCCATCACCCGGTATGGACACCCTAAGCACATGCACATACACCAGGTCAGGAGGGCACTGATGCCAACCAGGCCCCATCTTGACCCTGGCCTTGGGCCAACGCAGTACCCAGGGGGTATGGGGAAGGGTCTTGGTACAGTTTTGTCAGGCCAGCTCCATAAAACTTACTGTCCTAAATGCAAGTAGGCTAAGGAATCGGAGTCTTCGCCTTGTCCCCTTCTGTGGCACTGGCAGCCTGTCATTGGCTGGGCCACTGACCACCCCCGCCACGGGTTCCGGGAGCTTCGGGGTAGAGCATGTGACTGTGTGTGGGCAGGTCTGATGAGTTCTGGCCATGGATGTCACACGTGCTGCTTCCCTACATCCATGGGAACCAGTCCGGCCCAGAGCTGGGGCCCCCACGGCTGCGGCAGGTGCGGCTGCAGGAAGGTGAGCGGTTTCTAGCTGCCTGGCTAGGTACCCTTTATCTTCCCTCTGCCTCCCTTCTTTATGGCCTCTCCCTTCAGGGCTGCAGGGAGGGTTTGGGGAGCCCATGGAGCACCCTGCCCAGGCAGCACTGGTTTAGTCACGCTCACTCCTTGGCTGCTCTGCTTGCAGCTCTGTGCCCAGACCCTCCCGGCGCCGCGGTGCATGCGTGCTCAGCCGGCCAGGACGCCTTCAGCACCGGGGACTACAGCATTGGCTGGGGTAGTGCTGCCCAGAACTGCTCCGAGACGTGGGCCTACTCTGCGCCAGACCTACTGGGGTAAGCACAGGGGTGCCCCGCGGTTCCCTCCCCGGTGCCCGCACGCCTGCGGCCGGGCTCTAACACTGCCCCCTCGCCAGCAGCATCTGGTCCTGGGGCTACTGCGCTGTGTACGACAGCGGGGGCTATGTGCAGGAGCTAGGGCTGAGCCTGGAGGAGAGCCGCGCGCAGCTGGGCTTCCTGCAGCTGCATAACTGGATCGACAACAGGTGTGCACGCCTCCGCGGCCCCCCCCGCCTCTGCCCCCGCAGCCCCTCAGGCTGGCACAGCAGCCCTCCTCCTGCCACGAGCCTGCGGTTCCCCATGCGTTACATTCCTGATGGGCCTCTCACTCAGCCTCCACCTCCCCCCGGGGTCCATGCATCACCTGCCGCCGCCCCTTCCTCCGGGAAGGCACCTGGTCTTACTGTGCCCCCTTCACGCGCGCAGGAGCCGCGCCGTGTTCGTGGAGCTCACGCGCTACAGCCCAGCCGTGGGGCTGCACGCCGCCGTCACGCTGCGCCTCGAGTTCCCCGCTGCCGGGCACGCGGTGACCGCTGTCAGCGTGCGTCCCTTCCCGCTGCAGCGCCTGAGCACCGGCCTCTCCCTGCCGCTGCTCACCTCGGTGGGTGCTCGCCCCGCCCTGCCCCGCCCCGCCCAGGCCCCGCCCACGCCCGCCGCCCCAGGCCCCGCCCATCGCTCGCCCCGCCCCCCCGCAGGTGAGCCTGCTGCTCTTCGCGCTGTACTTCTCCGTGGCCGAGGTGCGCACCTGGCGCAGGGAAGGGTGTAGACGTGCGGCGCAGCCCGGGGCGTGGGCGCGGTGGCTGCTGGTGGCACTGACCGCGGCCGCAGCGCTCGTGCGCCTGGCCCAGCTGGGTGTTGCCGACCGCCAGTGGGCCCGCTTCTTGCGCCGCCGTCCGCGCCGATTCACCAGCTTCGAGCAGGTGGCGCAGCTGAGCGCCGCGGCTCGCGGCCTGGCCGCCTCGCTGCTCTTCCTGCTCCTGGTCAAGGTGAGGTTGGGGCCAGGGGGACGCGGGGTGGGGGGCGCTGCCGGCCGGTGGGGGCTGGTCAGCTGACCCCACTTGTCCACAGGCCGCGCAGCAGCTGCGCTTCGTGCGCCAGTGGTCGGTTTTTGGCAAGACGCTGTGCCGGGCCCTGCCGGAGCTCGTGGGGGCAGCCCTCGGCCTGGTGGCGCTCGCCGTGGCCTACGCGCACCTGGCCGTTCTGGTAGGTGAGGGTGAGGCCGGCGGGTAGTGGGGGGGTCTAGCCTCGGACGCGCCCCTCACTCCTGCCCCCCTCCCTTGCAGCTGGTCTCCTCCTGTGTGGATTCATTCCGGAGTGCGGCGCGGGCCCTCTTGGTGCTGTGCCCTGGGTCAGGGGGTCCCGCCCTGTGCCCTGCCGAGTCCTGGCGCCTGTCCCCGCTGCTGTGCACCGGGCTCTGGGCCCTGCGCCTTTGGGGCGCCCTGCGGCTGGGGGCCGTCCTTCTGAGATGGCGGTACCATGCCCTGCGTGGGGAACTCTACCGACCGGCCTGGGAGCCGCAGGACTACGAGATGGTGGAGCTCTTTCTGCGCAGGCTGCGCCTCTGGATGGGTTTCAGCAAGGTCAAGGAGGTGGGTACGGCCCAGTGGGGGGGAGAGGGACACACCCTGGGCCCAGGTGAGCCCAGGGTGCAGCCGGACTGACCGAGCCCCTGTGCCGCCCCCAGTTCCGCCACAAAGTCCGCTTTGAAGGGATGGAGCCGCTGCCCTCCCGCTCCTCCAGGGGCTCCAAGTCCTCCCCGGATGCACCCCCACCCAGCGGGGGCTCGGACACCTCACGGCCCTCCACGTCCTCCAGCCAGCTGGACACGCTGAGTGGAGGCCTGGGCCGCCTGGGGCCCCGGGGGGAGCCGGAGCCCTCTCGCCTGCAAGCGGTGTTCGAGGCCCTCCTGACCCAGTTCGACCGACTCAACCAGGCCACAGAGGATGTGTACCAGCTGGAGCAGAGGCTGCAGAGCCTGCGGGGCCGCAGGAGCACCGTTCCCCCAGCCTCGCCTCCCCACAGCCCCTGCTCAGCCCTGCAGCCGGCCCTGCCCAGCCGTCTTGCCCGGGCCAGTCGAGGCATGGGCCTGGCATCCGGCCCCAGCAGGGCTTCCCTGCGGGCTAAGAACAAGGTCCACCCCAGCAGCACTTAGCCCTCGGGGCACCGGGCTCCCCCACCCCCGCTCCGGCTTCTGGGAGGAGCCGGGGCAGACACCGCTCAGTATTAACTTCTGCTGCCCTCAAGGTTTGGGCCAGCAGAACAGCCGCACGGAGGCCCCGGAGTAGGCAGCCTCGTCTCTCTCTGGGGGTCTCAGCACTTTAAAGAGGCCGTGTGGGCAGCCAGGACCCAAGGGCCCTCCCCAGCTCCCTGTGGGTGGACACAGCAGTATCGGGCTGAGCGCCCAGCCTCTGAGATGCTAATTTATTACCAGAGTCCTCAGGTACAGCGGGCTGTGCCCGGCCCCACCTCCTGGGCAGACATCTCCCCTTGCGAAGGATCCAGGCTTCGGGGAGGGAACCTGCACTTCCCGTGGTCTTCCCCACTAAGTTATTACCTCTCCTGTGCCCCTGCTGAGTGCACTCCCTTTCCGCTGCCATCTGTGTGTCTATCGTCAGTAATTTATATGGGGTTAGGTTAAAATGTATATATTTTTGTACGTCGCTCTATTTTTCACTAGGGCCAAGGGACCTGGTGGCTGAAGCAACCCTGTGCCCACTGTCACCCGTGTTGAGGGGGGAGCAGGGACTGCAGAGCTGGCCTCCCTCCCCAGACATGTGACCAGGGGGCCAGGGCAGTGGTGGCTGCTGCTTGCATCCAGGTCTGGCCTGAGGCAGGTGCTGGGAGGGGAGGCTGGTTGGGAGGGTACAGCCACCTCCGAGGCAGTTCCTGTCGCCCCCCAGCAGCAAGATGGCAGAGCCCAGACCTGCTGGTGCCAGGTGTGGGCAATGAGCAGGAGGAGGACAGGGCAAGAACTCCAGGGTGGTCAGGTGGAAAGAGCCCTCCCCGGGGGCTGGCTCCCGGGGCTGGGGAGGGTGAGCAGGGGGCCGCGGGTGGCCCAACCGACAGCCTGGTACCACGTATGTGGGCATGGCCACAGTTACAGCCTTGACCCCACCCCCCACCCGACAAAGTCAAATAAACAACCTGGCTGACTGCACCTGTGTCTGTGAGCCTCGAGGGCTATACCTGCTTTATTTCAGGGGCGCACATACAGGCAGGGGGACCCCTCACACAAACTCCGTGAAGTCATCCACAGAGGAGATGAGACGCTTCCGCTGGCCTGTCTCATACGTGGGCACAGGCTCTGCCGGCGCCTGAGCAGAGGCTTTGGGGTGGCCCGGGGGGTGCATCTGCATCAGTGGCAGGCTGGGGTTGGTGTAGTGGGCTTCCTCGCGGATCTGAGGGACACCAAATGCTTGAGCAGCCAGCCCCCCGCCCCCAGCCCCCACGACATCTGGGCCCCGTCTCCCCTACCCGGTGGCGGAGTCGCTTGATGTGGCGAAGCCTGGCAATCCACTTGGAGGGATAGATGTCGGTGGGGTTGGAGCGGCTATGATGCACTTGTGAGGCCATCTGGGAGGGGAAGGCAGAGCAGAGAGCCCTCCAGGGGTGGCCCCTGTGCCCCCGCCCACCTGCACCCCCCCCCATCATGCCCTCCACTCACATTTGCATGCAAAGCCATCTGACGTGCCACAAAAGGCAGGTTGCGGTCAGACACGATCTTGGCCACGCTAGTATCCACAAGACCTTCCATGTCTGGGGAGAACCAGAGCTCACACGACGGCTCAGGACCCTGAGTGCCTACCCCCTCCGCCCTGGGGCTTACCTTTCCTGCACTGCAGGGACACCAGGTTGCACTCATAGTCCAGGGGGGTGATGATCACGTGGACGAAGTTGAACTGGCCCTGCCCGGACGAGAGCAGAGGTCACCCCAGCCCTGAGGACTGCTTCCTGCCATGTCCTCACCCAGCTGACGGTGGCAAGCTCGTCAGTGTTGGTCACTCGCTACCTGAACCAGCCTGTGCTCTGCTCCGTTAACCACTGGCCACTGCACACACCCTTCCTTCCCACCAAAGCCAGGGCACGCTGCCTTCCCCCTTCACCCACCACTGCACTTCTGGATGGCAACTGAATCCACCTGAGCTCAGGTTCACAGTCATGACTGCACACAGGCACAGGGCCCCCCTCATGTCCCTGTGTGGTCTGGGGCTCCTGCCTCACCATCTACCAGGAGCAGCACAGGGCGCTCTGCAAGTTCCCCATAGTTGAGGCGCCCGCAGGGACAGCTCCGCTGGGCACCCCTGCCCACGACTGGACGCTGTTCAGCAGCTGGGGGCGCTGTTCAGTGACCTCCTCTGAGGTTTCCCAGTGTTTAGAATACACCGGACACCCCCGCCTCCCCGCTGCCCGGCCTCCCGGCCTCACAGCTGTCTGCAGATCCCTGCCCGCCAAGTCTCCCCGACCGAAGCCGCCTCCTCACAGTGCCCGCCGAGTACGGCCGCACATTGACTTCTTTACTCCTAAGGCCACAATCACTATCCTTGTCAGTAAAGGACGCTGGCTCCGAGGGGCCCCAGGACACCAGTGCCCAGAGGGCCACACACCCACCCTGCGGCTGCCTGGGCTCAACCTGAGCTCACTGGCGCTTCCTCTGGAGTCTGCGCAGCCCCGCCCCGCGCTCTGGCCCCGCCCACTCTGCCCCCACCCCGCCCACACTGCCCCCCACCCCCACGCTCTGGCCCCGCCCACACCACCCCAGCCCCCGCCCCCCCACGCCCAGGACTCACTCGGATGGTGCCCAGCTTGAAGTCCTCACCAGAGTCGTTGTAGACGATGGACACAAAGTCATTGCCCAGGTGGCGCTTCTTGTCACAGCGGTGCTTGTCCACATCCTTGGTGGGCATCAGGGTAGCAATGTGGAAGACGGCTGCGAGGCGGAGGGGGCCGAGCTGAGCAGCCCACATGGCCCTAGGTAGAGCCCTAGTGAGGGCTCCTCGGGCTGCCATCAGGCTGGTGTTGGTAGGGACGCAGGCAGGGGTGGCCGGGGCCCTCTGTGCCTCTCACCAGGGGCACCTGTTGGCTTCCCCAGAGGCTCTCCGAGTCTGCCCGGCCAGCAGCACTCAGCTCCTCAACCCGAGGGCAGAGCTCGGGAAGCAGCTGCCAACCTCATGGCTGCCCCACGCCAGGCCTGGTGAAGTCAGGCCCCCTGGCACTCCCACCACACTCTACTCCGTGGCCGAAGGGCAGGCCAACACCATCGGGGTGGGGGACCAACCACGTGCCAGAGGAAGGTGCATACCTTGCATGATGTCGTCATGCCAGCAGTAGGTGAACTGGCCATCTTCGCCACACACGTCCAGGCCCCCCAGGTACACCTTGTCCGGCTGGCAGTCTTTGAGCTCAATGAGCTTGCCCAGGCCTGTCAGGAACTCCGTGTACCTGTACGAGCCATGCTCATTGGACAGGATGGCGAGCTCACTGCTGCTCTGTGGGCAGAGAGGAGCACGCTGGCACCCGCCCCTCCTCCTACACGGCTCCCCAGGGCCGGACCACGTGAGGCCATCCTGCCCAGCACCTGCCAGGAGGTGGGGATGGCACATCCTGGACACCCTCCCCTGCACACAGAATTGGTCTGCCAGCAAATGTGCTCCAGGGGACCATCAGAGCACGTCCAGGACTCTGGCATTCCTTGGAATCCCAGCCCCTGTCCACAGACCTGCCCCTCGCACGGAGACGATCAGCACCCCCTTCCTTCGGTTCTCCATGCAGCAGAGGAATGCTTTGAATATTTAGGCAGAGTCACCTCGAACCCTTTGCTCAGAACCGTTCACAGCCCTCCCATCTCCTTAGGAATGAAAGTGCAGCTTCCCGGCAACCTACGAGGCTGTCCACGGCAGCCTTCCCCTCTCCTTCCCTGCTCCACCCCCCCACACCCTGCGCAGTGGACACTGCGCCAGCCACCCCAGGGCCTTGGCACCTGCCGTTCCTACACAAAACGCTCCCCTCCTGCACCTTCTCCATGCCTGGCTCGCTGATGCGAGCAGTGCCCTGCCCACACCTGCAGTATCCATGCACCTGCCACCTTCTCTGCCATGCTCGGCACTCCCTCGGGCACCACGTGCTCACCCACTCACAGGTGAGGGTTAGGGTCTTGCTGTGTCCCTGGCACCAGTACGGTGCCTGGGATAGGGTGTGGCAACTCACGCAACTCACGCAACAACTGAGCTCCATGGCAGAGGGGATCCAGACCCTAACCCCACCCCAGGCAGGAAGGCCACGCAGCTCCACCCTGGCACCCAGAAGCCTCACCTGGCCTTCTCCCACGTACAGGACGGCAATCTTGTGTGTGTCGTATGATGGAATCTGGTCGAGAAGCTGCACTGACCGCTCGAAGGACTGTAGCCACAGAGCCCTGCCTGAGCCTTGGGTGGGGGCCGGCCCCTGCCACCAGCCCTGAAGCCCCAGCCAAATTCCAGTCCAGGGAGGGCGCTCCCCCACCCAGGTAGCCGAGAGCTAGGGCAGCCCACGGTGCCCCCCACCAGGCTCCAGGGGGACCTGGAGAGAAAGCACCCACCTCATTGGGTAGAAGGATGGGCTTGTTGGACTCGTCACCAAAGAAGGGTGAGTGGTAGAGCTGCAGGAACACAAAGCTGTCGGGGAGGGACAGTGAGTCTAGGCCGGGAGCTGCAGGCCAGGTCGGCGTCGAGGCCAGTTCTGTCTGCCCACACTCAAGGCGCAGGCCTGAGCCTCTTGAGCACCACGTCCCCGTGGCAGCTCCTGCCCCTGAGGGCAAGGCTCACCTGGGATTGATGCCTGGCACCTTCTCAGTGTTGGAAGCCCCAGCTCTGCTCCTGAAGGCGTCCCGCTCTACCCTCTTGCCTCTGCGTGACGGGGCTGAATCAGAGATGGTGTAGCCTCTGGGCCGCAGGCCACTGGGGGAGCGGGGGCAGCTGGAAGGCAAGGAACCCTCGGGCTGTGCGGGGCCCTGGCCCTGGTTCTCTTCACCTGGGGCTGACCAGGAGGCACCCACCCCGTCCAGAATCCCGGACTGTGACCGGGCCTTGGCCTCAGGGCTGAGCCGGCCAACATCAGACTTGTCCCCGGGGTCCCCGAGTATGTCCTGCAGGGTCTGCAGCTCAGGGGAGGAGCTGGACTTGCTGAGGGGCTGGGAGGGCTGGAAGGAGAGCTCCACAGAAGGCCGGGCACCCTCGGAAGAGACAGCTCGTTCGATGGGGATCCCTCCGGCAGCCAGCTCCTCTGCAGGGAACTTCTCCTCCTGGCTGGAGCTTGAAGACGACTGCCAAGAATGAGTCCGCAGGGCCTCCATCAGGAGGGGTTCACTTGGCGGCGACGAAGCCCCCCACCTCCCAGTCAGGGCCACAGAGCTCCTCAGTGGCCAGTGGATGGCCCGCCTCCTCACCCCCCCCCAGGATGGCCCTGGGCCTGGGCCCCACTGAGCAGCAGAGCCCAGCACCCGCCAAACCAAAGGATGCCAAGGGCAGCGACCAGCTATCCTCCTACGGGGCCCGCTGGGAAAGCCCAGACTATCTGCGCGGGACAAACTTGGAAGGACACGTATCCGTTTTTTAGGTGAGAAAAGAAGAGAAAAGCCTTGCCAGAGTGCATAGCAAGTCCAGAAGCCACAGACGGAGTGAGCAACCCCACAGCGCCCCCGCGTCCCAGGCTCCCCCATGCACTCACCCTGCTGTAAGCTTCCGCGCGGCCACAGCGCCGGTCTGTGCCTAGTGTCGCCTCGAAGTCCTCCAGCTCCGTGTGCTCCACTGGCAGACTGGTCTCGCTTGAATTTCCCTCCTCCAGAACCACCGCAGAGTCTGGGAGGACACGGATGGGGCTACTGGGAGCTAGCCCAGCCCCCGGGGGGCTCACATGGCCTCAGGGGCACCAGCCTCTCCCCAACGAGAGCACACAGTGGCCCCCGACAGAGCCTCACCTAGGGCCTTCCTGGCCTGTGGCTCTAAGCTGCCCACACCCCATCAAGTCAGCTGGAGGAGGGCACTCAGAGGGGCCCGGGCGCGGCCCCTGAGACAGGGCGTTTCCAACACCGGCTCCCCGGGGCCTGGGGTGAGGGGTATCTGGCTCCTGGGATCCCGCCCCTGCTGCTCCAGCGAGGTAAACGGGCAAGGGCAGCACAGACCCCATGAGGGAGAAGTCCTGCCTAGGACAGGGCCTGAGCTCAGGAAGAGGGGCGCACCTGGACCAGCCCTCGGGAACAGGAGCCCAGAGTTCCTCACTAGCCGGACCCGAGGAAAAGCCTGACACAGGAGAAATCCCTGTGCGCACAGATGGGAAGCGCATTCCCGAAAACAGAGGTGCACCATTGGAGCCCAAGCCAAACCCGGGGCTGGGGAGTGCTAAGGAGAGGCCACGACACCCCAAAGCAGCATTTCCTGTGCCGGCCCCAAAGCAGCATTTCCTGTGCCGGCGTCAGGGCAGGGGTAGGGGGCGTCAGGGGTGGGGCGCATCAGGGCAGGGGTCGAGGTGAGAAGCAACCGAGGGTTAGCACAGCCCGCGGCCACCACGCACACAGCCCCGGCACACGCACAGTCCGTTAGCTGCCTGCCACGTCCCGTCTGCACACCGCCCTTTCCAAACTGGCTCCCGGCCACATGGGGGGCCCAGGGGAGCCAGAAGGCTGTGCGAGTCGGCCCCTCCCTCCACCTCCCGCATCCGGGGCCTGAAGGCGACAGGCCATCCCACAATGAAGGGTAGACGCGGCCCAATCTGTGGGGTCACCAAACCAATCAGGCCACCAGAGGCCAGGGCCAGGCTCACCCCCAAGAGCCATCCCCCACCAGCATGTGGCTGAGCTGCCCACCATCGCCTCATTGGGCCCGTTGACACGGAACAGGGCTCAGCTCAGGGTACAGGGCAGAGGGGCCCGCCAGCCAAGCGCAGGCATTCCGCACAGACGTCCTCATGCGAGACGCAGCCCTGCTCAGGGGGCGAGCAGCGGCCGCGGAGGGATGACCGCATGAGGGGCGACGAGAGCAGCACGGGGCAGAGCGGCGGCAACGACCGCTTTCCTTAAAGAGACGTACGAATACCTGCCCAGGAAATGCTCCTGTGCAGCTTTCCTTGGCAACTGGACTGGTACAGGGAGGAGAAAGAGGCCACTGCAGGGAAACCGCGAGCGGCCAGTCAGCGGAAGGACAGACTACGCACAGTCGAGCGGAGAGGAAAGGCGCACAGAGCCCGAGCCTGGAGGGAGAGAGCGCAGGGCCAGCGGCGGCCGGCGGGCGGGCAGGCGGGCAGGCTGCTCATGGCCCACGAGGGCTCCGGCTCTCCGCGCTGCTGCAGGGGGTGTCGGGGCAGGGGCAGGGGGAATGCGCCCTTCCTCCTCACTGACAGAGGCCGCGGCCGCGGGGAAGGCCGGAGGGTGGCCGGGAAGGAGCGCACCAGCCTAGCCAGGCAAGGGCATGAGCACACGCAGGCAGGCTCAGGCTGTGTGCTCGGCGCATCCAAACCCAGACCCAAGCGCAAGTGCAGCTGCCCTCCTGGGGCCCCAGGTGCGCCCAGGGTAGTGCAGGGCACAGGGCGTGCGGGGCTCGGCCACAAGCACTCTGGATCACTCTGGACGTACCCGCCTGCCCCTCAAGTGGAAGATGGCCTGGCCTTTCCGCAGAAATGGGTCCTGCGCCCCAATGTCAGGCCGTGGCGGGGGCAAGGAAAGCTCAGAGACCCCTCTCCGGGGCGTCCCCACACCTCCACAGGACACGCCGGGTGGGGGCAGCACTCACCCGTGTTAGATCTCGGGGGCGGAGGGGGCTTGGCCGAGCCTGCGGCAGGCACCGACAGCGACTTGTACAGAGCCGTGTCACGACGCTCCTTGAAGCGCTCAGCGGCCATGAGCGCGTTGGACAGCTCCTGCAGAGGCATGTTGTTGATGTCCGACGAGAAGGGGCTGAGCGGGTTCTCCAGGCTCATCAGCCAGCTGGTGTTCCCTGGGGAGGGGCAGGCACCACCCCTTAGGCTGCACACCCGATGCCTCCCCTGGCCCTCCCCTCCCTGCGCCCCATGTGCCACCCTCTAGGGCCCATGCCAGGGGGCAGTAGGGTTCCTGTGCCCAACCAGGGAGTGACAGGGAGGGGGCTAGGCCCTAGGCAAGGCTTGCCCCCAGCACCCAGGTCAGGGCAGCGCCCGTGTAGCAGTGGCCCGCCTCACACGTGAGCACCACTCTGCACCCAAATGAGCTCTGTGCCCAGTCCAGGCTCGACAGAGGCATCTCCAGGCACCAGACGTGGCCACTGGGAAACCTGGACGGGGCACGGCCGAGGGTACTTCTGGGCTGTCCCTCTCCCCATAAGGCCCTGGGGCCCACACTCAGACTCCACTTCTGCACTGAGCGTCCTCCAATCCCGAGCCTCTCACCCTAACCCCCGACCCACCTCCCCTTGCCCCGCCTGGGCCTCCTCATCCTGTCTCCCACCTCCCCCTGCCTGCTCCCCAGCAAGAGCCAGGACCCGAAGCCCCATGCCCACCATCTCCTGACCCTGCCGGCCACGCCATGCCCAAGCAGGTGTTGGGTCCTGGGGCTTGGCTTACTGAAGTCCCTCTTTCAGCCTGAATACCCGTCACAGGCTAAGTTGTGTCCCACGAAATTCACGCGTTAAAGTCCTAACCTCCAGCAGCTCATTAAGGTAAAACAGAGCCACACGGGTGGCCCCTGGCCCCCTGGGCTCTTAGGAGAAGAGGAGACAGGACACCACCCCACACCGACAAACAAGCTCAGAGCAATCAGCCCTGCCGACCCCGTGACCTGGGACTCCCAGGCTCCTTCTGCTAGAGCCTCGGGCACCTGATCTCCCTCACCACTCCCCTCTGGGGACTCAGCTAAGGCACGGAGCACGGGCTCCCTCAGCCCCATCTGCCGCCACTGCCTCCTGGGGATCTAGAGCCCTCGCAGGGAACAGTCCCATGCTCACCGGAGTGGCGGAGGCCCCGGCGTGCTGAGCGCAGGCCCCCCAGTACCTGTAGGCCTCCGGACCAAGATCTCCGCCCAGCCCTGGGTCAGCAGCGGTACGTAGGCTGCCAGGCTCGTCTTCTCCTGTGCTGGGAACCGGGTGCCAGCCGAGGCCCTGTCAGACTTGCTGGCCAGCGCTGCCTGCGTGCCTGGGGAAGTGGGGCCACCCGGCAAGTGGGAGGCTGGAGTGTCCAGGGCGCCAACACGAAGACCGTGGCCCCCTGAGGAGGAGAGCAGGAGTGCTGGTGACCACCGCCTACCCAACACGGAGCCACCAGCACGGAGCCAGCTGCTCCACCCAGGGCCCAGGGCCACAGTCAACTCAGCCGTCCCCGGGCATGGCTCTCTTATGGTGTCAGCACAGGTGGACGCAGGGCAGGAAGAACGGGCCCCAGCAGCCGCCCCCCAGTCAGACGAGGGCTCATTCCAGCTGCAGCAAAGGGAAACCCCAGGGGCGAGCCGAGCTGAGGGCCAGGGCCGTGGAGCATTCACAGGAAACCCTGACCGTGAGAAACAAGCCCTGGGCAAGAAGGGGCCCTCCCGTCCTACAGATGGCTACGCACCCGTGGCCAAGGCTCAGAGACAACGCCCCCGTTATTCAAAAACCAGGACAGGCCTGAACTCCAGCACCTGGTCCCCAGGCTCCCAGGAGTCTTTGCGAGCACCCCCAGGGAACCCGGGAAGAGGCAGGGTGGGGCACAGGCTCACCGGACATGGAGCGGACCCGGTCCCGGGCGCCGCGGCACACCTGCTGCCCAGCTTGCGACTCCAGCTTGGCAGGTGCCTCCTTTGCCTGTCTCACATGCATGCCAGGGTCCGAGCTAAGGACAGAAGGGCCCATGCAGAGCGTGATCACGGTGCCTCACGGGCTCAGGACAGCCATGGTCAAGGCCTGCCGGGCAGGGGGCGCCAGGCACACTCACCTCAACTCGGGGCCACCTTGCTGATCTCCTGAGTCCAAGCCCAGCAGCGACCGGGTCCCCGTCCCCACGCTCGTCGTCACAGTGACAAGCTTGTTCCCAACCAGCCAGGTTTTGGTCCTGCCACCAGCCAGGAGGAACTCTCCCACCGGGGACCTGAAAGTATGGGAGCCTCAGCCAGGCCCAGGCCCAGTATGTGTGTGTGGGGGCCAGGGCGGGCCCACAGGGGCATCGAGGTGTCAAAGGTACAGTGACTGCGGCACGGCAGGCCCACCGCCTGCTGCCACGGCTTCCGAGTGCAGTCACAGCGGCAAAGCCGGGGCCTGGCCTCCCGCCCCGCCCCACGGGCCTGGCTCGCACCTCTTGGGGACTGCTGTGAAGTTGGAGAACACATATCTGGCCATCATGTCCAGACATGTTTCCGTGAGCTCCAGGTGGAGATTTTTCAAGTTGTCATCAGCCTGGGCCATCGAGTTCTCGTCAGCAGACCCCAAGCTGGCGCTTGTGAGGGACGTCTGGATCCTGCTGGAGGGAGGGGCCCCGCGAGGTCAGGGCCCCGAGGAGCGACCCCTCTCCCACCGGGGGCCAGAGCTCCAGGCATGCATGTGCTGGAAGGGCCGCACCCACAAACACCCCACCGGGGTGCACGGCTGGTCGAGCCACGGCCTGGCAAACCCCGCAGACCCTCCTCCCAGAGAGAGGAGGCGCAAGGCCTCACGGGAGAGACCCAGGCCCACTCGTCAGAGCAGAGGCTTAGGAGACAGGGCAGAGAGCGACGTCCCCTCACCGAAGCACAGGAGAGTTAGGGGACGCTTTGAGGCAGAACGGTTTAGTCATGCAGACACACAGAGACCACGACACACAGACAAAGATTGCATTCTGCCCTCAGGGCCACCTCCCGGTGACAGGGAGGGTCTGGGCTTCGTGTGCAGCTCTTCCCCCTCAACTCAGGCCCCCTGGGATCAGCACACACCCACGGACCCGGAGAAGAGGCTCTCGTGGCTCTGGTTCGGATACCAAATTTCACAGCCCCTTTGCCACATTTGGCTTGTGTTAAGGAACTGGCTAAAAAGAGCAGAGAGCCTCGTCCCCCTGCGCCCCCGTCCCTCCCGGCCAAACCCCACTTGGCAGAGGCCAGCCCGAGGCAGGGGCCTGAGCCAGGCAGCAGTGAGGAGGTGGGTCTCTGAGCTTCGGACTCCGAGGCCTGAGGGGGCTTCCTGGGGAGGAGACAGCCCCCCACCCTCAGCTCAGTGCAGCCTAGCCTGGTCGGCGCGAAGCAGTGACCCCCAAGAGCCCGTACCTGCACTCAGACGCAGCGGGGAGAGGTGACCCAGGCCGCGCCCCCGCCCCCCAGGCCAGCCCCCACTCCCACTGCCCTACAGAGCCTCCCGTTCCCCTTCAGCCACAAAAGAAAGCAGCCCTTACTGCTAAAAGAAAGCTCAAGAATATGGTGTCACTTGAGACGATATGAGAGCCAAACCCTAGAATGCGTGCCCCCCCCAACCTGCGTGGGCGCCGCTTTGATACACGAAGGCCCCTTACCTCCGGGGACAGGCCTGCAGGCAGCTGCCACCGGACGCCTGGCTTTCTCAGAGCTACCGCCCTGCTTCGGGCTCCCGGGCCAGCTTCTGAGGATGCCATGCAGCCAGCCCGGGCTCGAATGAGGCTTGGGGACAGAATGCAACCTTTCCACCCCTCACCTCCAGGCTCCCCTGGACCGAGGGCTGCCGCTCGGGCTCTCCTGCAGCTCCGGCCAGGGAGGGCGTGGGCAGGCGACGAGGTCATGCAAGCAGCCCCATGCACCGCCACCCGGGTGCTCCCGCCTGGCAGCGCCACCTCTCGGGCCAAGCTCCAGGGCCTGGCCCCCCGCCCGACAGAGCCCACTACCTGCGGACCACATGTTCAGACACACTGATGCTGCGGCATCGGAAGGCCTCGGCGGCAGAGCTCTCTTTGAATTCTTTCACGGGTGGAGAGTTATTCAAGCCTTGTTTGGGGGGTCTGGCTATCCTCAAACTACCAGGTGAGGAAGGAAGGCCCAAGCCCCAGAGAGCCCAGCTCCCGGGAGGGAGAACAAGCCATTGGAGGGATGAGGAGGAAAGGTCACAGGCCACAGGGTCAGGATGGAGAGCCCGCGGGTGAGATGAACAAAAAATCATGCCAGAGGCCAGTTAGCAGGGGGAAGAAACAGAAAACAAAAATGCATGAAAATACATCTTATAAACATGACAGAAAAAAGTAAGGCTTCACGCATGGTACCAAAACAAAAAACATCAGTGCAAATTAAACGTGGATGGAACGCACCACACGGCAGATTCCAGCTGTGCTGACCAGGCGTCCCACCTGCCCCACGGGCGGCCAGCACCACCCCGCGCAGGGGCCAGCACGCCCTGAGGCCCCAAAGGTCGCCATTCAAAAGGCCGGTTCTTAGCCCCAGGCCCCTGGCGCCCAGCTACTGGGGGTTTGAGAAGCCAGCTTTCGACTTTAGGTCACACTGACCTGGTCATTCTGGAAAATGCCGTATCCCCACCAAGGGAGAACTGAAAAGCTTGGGCAGGAAGATGGGGACAGAAAGAGGAGCTGCCGTTCGTATGAGATGCACACAAGACACGAGGCCCAGCACAGCTCAGATCTGGTACCAGCAGCCACGGTGGTCCAGAGGAGCGAGCCCCCGGATCAGCAATGGCTGGAGAGCAAGCTCAGGAGGGGTGGCGCCAGCCCGAGGCTGGGCTGACCGCAAGGCCCCGAGCTCGTCCCCATCCAGGCCAGGGATTCAGCCTCTCAGGAGCCACGGCTGCCCTGATGCAACCCTCGGCTCATTCAGTGGAGTCAGACCCAGGCCTCGGTGCCCTACACCTAGCACCCCGATTCCCTCCTCAGCGAGTCTGCACTCGGGATGCAGGCAGGCCCGGCCACAGCCCAGCCCCGGGCCTGGCTGGGCAGGGAACAGCTGCTCCTCCAGCTAAACGTGGGCGTGAAGGGCCCGACCAGGCCCTGCCCGGCCTCTACACCAAGACCCCCGGTGCCCAGCACGGTCCGCATGGGGGAGAGCCCGAGCCTCATCCCATCACTGCTGGCTGGCCTCGGGGCAGCTGCTCAGCCCAGGCCCTCTACGCACCATGCCAGCGACAGGCCAGGCTTGCAGCCCAGCCCCAGCCCAACCCAACACTGGGCACGCCCCCTGCAGGCCCGCACCTCTTGGGCCTCTCGTTGAGACTGGTGCTTCGTGCTCTGAAACTGTCCTTCTCGGGGGTGTCATCAAAAGACAGGAGGACGTTGGAGCGCAGGCCCTGGCAGGGTGGAGCAGACCTGAGCCACGGGCCGGGGGGCCCACCCCCACGCCTGCAGCGGATGGTGTCTCAGTAAGCACCGCACCCAGTAACGCCCATCCCGCTCTCCCTTGACCGTCACCCCACTCTGGCCATGGAAGCCAGTGGCAAAGTGGGTCCCACCCTAATAAGGGGTTTGGTGTCTGCTGGCCTACCTTAGTGATATAAGGAACAAAATCCTTCCGGAAGGGCAGGCGGCATCTAATGAACCACATGGCTATGACATGATGGGCCAGGCACACGATGTACTGATTGAACCTGTAGGAAGGAAGGGAAGTGATGCAGCCCCGACCGGGGTCCCGAGACCACCGTGCCTGGAGCCACGCATAGAAGAGAGGCCCATTCTGGGTCAAGGACCAGCACGGCGGCCCCACTTCTGCACGCAGAGGCCTTGGGCGTGCCCAGCTCGCAGGCAGCAGGGCTGGGCAGCACTTACTTGGAGGGATTGGTGTAGGGCAGGGAGATGGCAAACACACTCGCGTACTGCTCTGCTGCGAAGTTCCTGTACAGGTGGGGCAACCTGGCCAGCGCTGCAACACCAGAACACAGCGGTGAGGGGACCTGGGCTACTTCTGAAAGGACCTCAAACAGGACCTTTCCTTGACCCTGGGCGCTCTATTCCAAAGGCTAGGAACCTATGTCCCCAGGCCAAATCCAGCTGGCGGCCTCCCCCTGGGTCACCTGTGAGCTAAAGATGCCTTTCACATCTTTAAAAAGCTATAATAAACAAGAATATGCAGCAGAAGCCATATGTGGCCCTCTGCAGAAGTTCTGGTGGCCCTGCTCCGCTCCTGTCGCCCGCCCTGCTGAGGGCCAGACACGCAAGAGCATGCACTGAGTGGGCGAGGCACCCTGAACCCTTGGAAGTCCCTCCAGGGTGTGGTGTGTGCGGAGGGGAACGGAGAGGAAGCTGTGAGAACCAGGCCAAGGGCAGGAGCCAAGGAACAGGAAGGCTTCTGTGCTGTTTAAAATGACCCTCAGGGGACGGCTGGGTGGCTCAGTGGTTGAGTGTCTGCCTTCAGCCCAGGTTGTGATCCTGGGGTCCCGGGATCAAGTCCCACATCGGTCTCCCCACAGGGAGCCTGCTTCTCCCTCTGCCTGTGTCTCTGCCTCTCTGTCTCTCGTGAATAAATAAATACAATCTTTAAAAAATAATAATAAAATAACAATATTGACCCTCAGGATAAGAAATGAGCCAGAAAGGAAAGCATTCAAGGCCCTGTGGCAACAGAGAGCACATCCTGGGTACCCCGTGGAGATGCTGCACCAAGCTGTACCCGGAGGGGTCACATGAGGTCAGGGTTCGCACAATGACCGTGGGCAGGGTGCAGCCCCAGCCCCAGGGGCCCACTCCACACTCACACAAGCGTGTGTGCACACAAACGCACAAAGACGAGCAGAGAGACGCTTACTTGACAGGAACTCGAGGAGTGGAATGGCCATACTGGCCGTGGCCGAGATGTGTGTGAGCTTCACGACCAGGACGGGAAGCGCCTTGATGATGATGTCAGGCATCTCCACGCTGCAGATGGCCAGGGCCACCACACACTGGCTGGCGCAGCGGTAGATCAGGCCTTGCTCCAGGCAGTACACCATCTCCCGCTGTGGGACGGCACAGGTGCCTCAGGCCGGCCTCCCCACCCCCACCCCGCCCGCAGACAGGCTCGGGTCTAGTAAGCCAGAGCCTTGTCTCCCCGCGCCCACTCTAGCGTGTTTTACAGAGGGGAGACCGAGCCTTAGGAAAGTTCGACATCTTGCTCCAGGGCCTTGAACCCCTAACCAGCACAGCACCAGGAGCCGACCCCTCCTGAGGTGATGACACAGTGGGGCAGCTCTGGCCAGGTGCCTCCTGACACTTCCAACCAGCAGGGCCAGCAGGACCCCAGAGCCAGGACACACTGGGCCCATGACCCCTCTGCTTATGGGATTCCTTCCCCAAGCCGGCTGGCCTTATTATGGGGTGGTCCTGCTTGGCACAGCAGGCCACTGGGCCCGCACTCCTGGGGGCAGCTTCCTGAATGAAGACAGCAAACTTTACCCAGCGGGAGACGGGGAGCAGCTCAGGCCACGGCCTCAGGGCCCACGGATGATTTCAGTTTCCTGTACTCACCCCAGCCCTCAGAAACACCTGGGCTTCCAGGGCTCTCAGGGGAACTACAGCCAAACAGGGCAGAAGGGGGCAGCAGGCCCAGCAGCACAGGAGCCGCTGCAGCCGGGGAGGAGGCGGGATGCCCAGAGTGCACTCCCGATGCTGCTACCATCTGCGCAGCCCCCCTGCCGGCTGTGACCTAAGCGGACCAGCCCATCTAAGACCGCAGTTCCCTCACCCACTCAGGTGGACTGACCAAGAGGCATCGGGACTTGAACCGCCGCAGCAGACATGCCCAGCGGCGCAGTCAAGGAGCTGCCGTGTGCCCGCTGATGGCAGAAGTGCGGGCAGGTGGAAGTCAGGCACCCTAGGCCCTGCTGCCGGTCTCTTAGAAGAGGCCCAGCTCTGCCGAGACGCTTAGCACTTGTCCTGAAGGTAAGCAATGCTCCAGAAAGAAAAAATGCCGCTGCGTGTGGAGGGGCAGCACAAGGCCCGCACCCCCCAGAATGCAACTCAGGAGCGCCAGCAGACACCGAGGTCTGCAGTTCCAGGCTGGGCCAGCCAGCAGGGGTCCAGCAGCCACACGGGGAAGCAAAGCCAGCTCCCCTGGTCCTGGCCCAGCAGCCCCCAGGTGACAAGGCCTAGCCCATCTAGCGGAAGCCAACGTCCCGTGGCCCAGACTTCAAACGCCAGCGCTCCCAGGCCGGCCTATCCCTCTCCCGCCTGGTACCTGTCTGGTTTTGTCCAGGTAGTTATGGTAAGAGATGAGCGCCGTCAGCACAGGGACCACAGCCAGGTGCAGGTCGGTTCTGGAGAACCCTTCCGGGGTGCCTCGGAGCCGCTCCAGAGTTCTGGGACCTGAGAGCTGAAGACGGCAGCTCAGAAGGGAGCATGCCCGACAGCGAGGCGGGGCCCACCGCCAAGCGGCCGAGGGCAAGGGGGAAGCAGGGCTCAGGAGCCGGGGGGGCCTTCCTACTCCCTTCTCTGGCCCAGAGTCTGCCTTTTCAGGCACGCTGGAGGGTACCCACCCTGACAGGCACAGGAGACCCCAGCGAGGAAGGGAGGGGGAGGATTCAGAGTACCATCCTCGGGTGGTGAGTTCAAGCCCTTGGCTGCAGCCTCTGACTCCTGTTCCCACACGGGAAAGGAAGGGCAGGGGCCCCAAAGGCACCATGGGCCTGGCAGGCGAGGAAGGAAGGCCCCGCCGCATGAGGCGGCCTCACCATGGAGCAGAGGGCGGAGGACAGCTGGTCCACGCTGCAGGGCGAGGTGAAGATGAGCACCTTATAACGCAGGGACTCTGGCAGCTTGCTAAGCACGAGCTTCAGTACCTTCCAGTCCACCTCCTGCAAGCAGAGGGGCTGGTCGGGGGGCTGGGTGCACCCAGGGGTGGGACGGCGTGCTCTTGGGCCTGCAGCCTGGTTTGCAGCTGGGCAGCTAGTGGCCTCTG
The DNA here is from genome assembly GCF_011100685.1 of Canis lupus familiaris. Lineage (NCBI taxonomy): Eukaryota > Metazoa > Chordata > Mammalia > Carnivora > Canidae > Canis > Canis lupus. The sequence continues at coordinate 39,325,293 of NC_049227.1, forward strand.
GGCCCGCTCTGTCCCTGCAACCTCCGGAGCTCATGCTCCTCTGGGGAAGTTCAGTCCTGGGCCCTCCAGACACCAAGTGAGCCGGGGTGGGGGGCCCAACCCACACAGCCAGTGTCCCCCCCACTCCCCCAAGCGGGCCATGGGACTGCAAGAGAGGAGCCTGCATCCCAGCTCAAAGGGAAAACAGCACGTGCTCCTGAGTGACCCAGAACCCAGACGTCCACTGCAGGACCTAAGGCCACCCAGGGCCACAGCAACGAGGAGGACGTGGTGGTGGCCCCCCCAGCCCCGGAACTTCCCTGCTAGCTCCTCCCCACCTCATCAGGGAGGCCACCGCCTGGGTGACACCAAGGCCGTGAGTCTTCCAAGCCTCTCCCCAAATCCCGCCTGTGACCCAGAGGCCTCGAAAATCTCATGGGACATGCCCCACGGCCCCTTTCAGTGCCCCCGGGAAGCCGCTTCCCTGCCTGCAGCCTGGAGGCCTGACCTAGGCCAGCGCACGCTGTCCGGCCCCGCAGTGCCACACACTGACTACGTTGCCTCTCCCCTCAGACCGTGTGCGGAGGCCTCCACCCCCACACCTCCGCTGCCGGGACCACACCGACCCTACCTGCGGGCTCGGCCTGTTCCTGCCCCCTAGAGCCTCTCCTGCCTTTCAGGGCCTCACCCGGCCCTCCAGGTGCCCCCAACCACAGCTGACCACACCCCTGCTCTCCCACGGCGAGTCTCTGCTCCCGAGGCACACCCTCCCATGACTCCAGGTGTCTCACGTGACCACCTCATCCCAAAGCCGCCTCCCAAAGGCAGGAGTGTCTCCTCCGCTCCAGGCTCAGCTCTGCAGAACGGGGTAACCCCAGGGCAGACGCCGTGAAGGCCAGCAGCGGACCCTGCCACCTGCTGCGGAGGGACCCAGCAGCTCACCAGCTTCAGGCACTGCAGCAGGACACGGAAGAGCAGGGAGTAGGGCAGGGAGCCAAGCCGCACGGCGGGGCCTGCGGGCGCAGGACCAGGAGGCCCCGTGGGAGGTGACAGGGGGCCACTGGCCTTCTTCTCTGAGCCTCTCTCTGGCTCCCTATGGAAGTGAGTGAGACGGGCACTGAGGCCAAGGCTGCGGGCGCCCTGCCCACCCCACACTGTCATGGGGACCCTGCGGGACGCCCCTCGGCTCCACGGCCCAGGGCTGGGGGGCACGGCTGACACGCACATGGCATCGCAGACGCAGTAAGGGCTGAACCTCACGGCCCCGTCCTTGCTGGGCAGGCCGAGGCGGTGCAGCGAGTCGGCCCTCAGCAGCAGTAGAAAGTCAAAAGCCTGCGGACAGAAAGAGATCCAGCAAAGCCAGGATGATGCCAGCCCATCCACTCACACTCATGCATCCCTGGGAAAGGCCCTGCCCACTGACAGCAGACACGTGCCACACCACCGTGTCTGCAGCGTAGGGGGAACCACACGGGCGTTCATGGTGCCCGGGGAGGTGCGCAGTTCCCGCTGTGGCTGGGCCACAGTGTGGCCTCATGCCAGGGCAGCTGGGCCTGTGGCCAGGACATGGGGAAGGCACACCCCACACCCTGGCTGGGCAGCACCACCCGGCCCCAAGGCCAGAATACAGGACTGCTCAGGCCCCATCGCTTCCTCCAGTGAACGATAGGTCACATAACCGGGCTGCCCAGGTGACGGGGGCTGCTTCACAACACACAGGCTCTAGAAGGGACCAGGTCCCCCGTCCCAGTGACCTCCACTCAGCCTGGCGCCAACACCCACAACGGCAGCCCCAGGGGAGACAGGGCTGTGCGCCACCTGAAAGCGGTGTCGTCCTGCCTCCGCCCCGGCCCCCGGCCGCCTCGTGGCTCAGACCGGCAGGTTCAGACGCACACAGACTGCAGAGGGAGGGATGGTCTGGACAACTGGCCACCTCCCCGGCATGAGGTCACTGTGGTCACCACCAGGACCCCAGGAAGCTGCCCACAGCCTGAAGTGCAGCCGGAAGGACTACAGCCGCTGACAGTCCCCCGGCCCCGTCATACCTGCAGCCGGATGCTACTGGCAATGGGCAGGGTATAGCTATGCTTGTAGTGGAGCTGGATGTGGCTGACGAGTGTCTCGTACACGCGCATCGCATGGCTGGCAGGCAAGGCGTACAGCTTGGTCTACAGAGAGAGCATGCCGGTCACTTGGAGGGCAGAAGGCTGAAAGGCAGCCAGGGAGCCCAGGACAGGGACCAGCAGCCCCGCAGTGACTGGGCTCTCTGGAGTGGCTGCTGCTCTCTAGAACGCACTAAGCCTTCAAGCCACTAAGTCCGCCCCAGGGACTTCATCCCACGGATACTTCCAAGTGCACACTCTCGGTTATGGCAAAAAAAAAAAATCAGGAACACGTTCGTGTCCGTTACAGAGAATCTGCTGATACATCAGGAAAACCTGTCTAACGGTGCACGACTTAGCAGGACGTGCCACGTGACCCATGAGCTGAAAGCACATTCTCCCTGCCACTGGCAGAGCAGGACAGACCAGGGACAGGTGAGGCCCCGGGGTGCTGGGCAGGGGGCTTGTCAGCGTGCCATCCACCCAGTTGCTGGGCTGCCGTCCCTGCTGCGAGCTCCTCCCTACCCCACCTTCCCGACAGGTGAGCCCAGGAGATGCCAGGTGAGACCCTGGGGGGTGGGGGGTGGGGCTGTGGGGTGGGATGGGCCAGCCAGGAGCAGAAGTAGGGAGTCCAACCACAACCAGAGGGACCCCTCTATGGTCTGTGGTACTCCTGAGGCGAGCAGCAGGGCCTTAAAATCCAAGTCACTGCTATTCTTAAAGAAATATTAACCAAAAAAAAAAAAAAAAAAATTGGAGGGAAAGGAGTTGGACACAAGGCTCGGGCCGATTCGGCAAGGGCAGCAGGGCACCTGGCAGGAAGGACGGATGGATTCCAGCTCTGAGCTGCGTCCACGCTGCCTGCGTGTTTCAAGCGGGTACACAGATTATTTTTTAATTATGTAAAATGAGCAATGAAACCGCCTGGCCTGGGACTTTGCCTCAGCAAACAGCTTGGTTCTGGGGTTCCCGCTCCTGAGGCACTGGAATCCACGTGAGGGCGACAGACCACCCTCCTGCTTCCCTGCGGCAGGGGTCTAGTGACGGGAGCCATGGGGGGCTGGCCAGCTTTCCACAAACATTTCAAACTTCCACACCAGGAAATAACTATCACTTGCAAGTGCTACGAGAAACTATGTATCCTCAGACGTTTTACAGACAGAAATGTTTGAGGCAAAGGATTCAAACCCTAAGTGATAGGGACCCCTGGGGGGCTCAATGGTTGAGCATCTGTCTTCGGCCCAGCGCATGATCCCGAGGTCCTGGGATCGAGTCCCACATCGGGCTCCCTGCATGGAGCCTGCTTCTCCCTCTGTGTCTCTGCCTCTCTCTGTGCATCTCTCGTGAACAAATAAATAAAATCTTTAAAAAGTAAAAATGCTAAGTGATACTGACACTGGCAAGTGAGGGTGAGTGGCACTGTGACACTTTGAAATCAGTGAGAGGCAGGGCGGCCAGCAGCAGGGCCCAGGTGGAGGCTGGCTGGGGGTGTGACGGGAGGTGGCCACAGCCCCAGTGACCCTCAAGGGCCCATGGGTGCCCAGGAAGCCAGCCGTGCAGCAGGAGAGTGAGCACGGTGCCACAGCAACCTGGCACGGAGAGCACACACCAACCCTCTGACCACAGTCTCACCCACGATACACCAGGTACTCTCTCTGCTCAACGAGAAAACAGATGACCTCCGTAAAACATGAGCAGCGGATCTGAACACACTTCCCCAAAGAAGATCTACAAACAGCCAGCAGGCACCTCACCAGGTACTCGTCACACTCATCAGACCACAGTGAGCACCGTTTTATGCACAATGGGAGGCGTGCTGGTGAGGACATGGCGCACACGCAGCACACACTGCTCCTGGGGACGGAGTGGCCCCGCAGAGACCGCCTGGCCATTTCTCGAATCAGTAAGCACAGGGATACCATCTGACCCAGCAAGTCTGCTCATACCTGTGCACCCAAGAACAAAAACCTCCCTCCGTCCACACAGACACTTGCACACGGATGTTCACCGCAGCAGGGTCCCCGGTAGAAGGTGGACACCTGGTGTCCATCAGCACATGAATGGATACGTAAATATGGCAAATCCACACAAGAGACTAGGGTCTGTACAAGTGAAGCCCTGACACCTGCTACCACAGAGGTGAGCCTTGAAGACCCAATGCTCAGAGGAAGAAGCCAGACACACACAAGCACATACTGTCCAAGTCCATGGTTGTGAAATGTGCAGAAGAGACAAATCCGTGAGATGCAGTGGCCTGGCGGTCGTCAGGGGCCGGGGTCCCTGGGGGGATGGGGAGGGACTGCTAATGGGTGTGGAGTTCCTTCTGGGGAATGAAGGCGTTCTAAAGCTGCAGTGATGGCCACACAACTCTGAAGATACTGAAAAATCCACTGAATTACACGCCTGAAGTAGATGAATCCTACAATATACGAATTACCTCTCTCAACAACGCCTTTAACGTCACCCCTCAAGCACGGGGCCGGGATGGATGGCCGCCCTCCGCGCCGCAGTGGCTGTGTGAGAGTGAGGGGGTGGCCCGGCATGGGGCATATCTGCGCACACTGGCCCTACAGCCCTCACGAGCTTTCCACACAGCGACGAGCAGTCAGGATGACACCAGGTCGCCCTCTGCGGCCCCCAAAGAGCGCCCAGGTCTCCCTGGCGACGTGTCCCTGCAGAGCAGCATTCTGAGAGGCAGCTGGTTGGCGCGCCCTCCCAAAAAAGCAGAGGCCCACCTGAAGGATGACCAGGAGCCCCAGGACAGCAGTCTTCACATCCTCTAAGGAGGCCGAGTACACCGCCACGTCTCTTTCCTCCAGCTCAGGGGGTGGAGAGAGAGAGCGGGCAATCACCTGCAGAGAGAAGGTAGGCGTTCAGCTCCCCGCTCGCGGCTCCCTGCGGCAGCAACACTCAGACCCTAAGCTTTCTCTTGTTTCACAAGAGCTGCACCTTACGCACCTAGGAACCACTCACAAAACATGATATATTTCAAAGTTAAAAGAAATACATCAGCCACAGCGCAGGCCCGGCCACAGCCCTGGCAACGCCGTCCTCGCTGCAGGGAGCCCTGCCTGAGATGCAGCCGACCGCTCTGCAGAGAACGGGGATGGAGGGCCCGGAGGCCGCGGTGCCTGCCTGGGGGGCTTCGCCACAAACAGGGGTCCCTCTGGCAGCCCAGGCACCCAGAGCCTGCGCTTCTGCGGCCCTCACCTTTTCCACAATGTCCAACAGACTGTTGAAGTGGTGGGTGTGGCAGCCTTCGGCCAGGTCCACCAGCAACTGGGTGGCCAGTTTCCGGACTTGGGGGTCTTTGTCCTCCGGGACATGGGAGAGCTGTGAGATGACCACCGAGCTGATCAGCTCCTCCTGTGGCAGCACAAGTCGGGGGAGGTGAGCCTCGCGCAGCAGAGGTGGGCAGCTCTAGAGGGGCGCGGCCCCCTGGTGGCCCAGCCCAGGCCCCGGCCCACAGGCCCATGCGTCCTGGCTTGCTCCAGCCCGCTCAACGTCACCATCAGGAACAATCCCACATGGCGGGGCCCTGTGTGCGTTGCACTGGGGCAGAAGACCTTGTCCCCGACATCATGGGGTCTGTTGTAACAGGCAGCATGACAAAAGCTTTCAGGGGCAAGTAGAAAGCTCTACAGCAGCAGAGAGCAGGACAAGATGGACCCTGCCATGAGGGAGCTGAGAACCCAGAGGGGCTTCCTGGAAGAGGCAACACTGAGCTGGATTCCAAGGGACGGAGATGCAGGAAAAAAGGCAGGCTAAGAGGGAAGCAGTGGACAGACAGGTGCTGGGAACACCGGAGATGCCAGGGAGGCCACCCTGAAGCACCACACAGCCTGAGGTGCATCTCCTGGAGGAAAGGGCACACAAACGTTTCTAAAGCACAGACTCTGGTCACGGCCCAAGGAAAGGATGGGCTGAAGAGAGGCAGGCCAGGCCTGGCACCACCGTGGTCGAGCCGGGACCAGAGAGTGTGATCACAAAAGCAAAAAGAAAATGTCCCCACATGAGACTCTGTTCAGAAGCTCTGTTCTAGGCCCTGAGCTGGCCCAAGATCCCGGGGTGGGGGGTGGGCGGGGGGGTGGGAACAGAGGCTCGCGGCCCAGCAGGGGCCTGGAGGAAGGAAGGCCCCAGTGCACGAACAGGGAGCCGGCCACAGAGGGGCGCTTGTGGGACCCCGAGTCTAGGGCAGACCCTGGAGGCTCACAGAGCCCACCCTTGAGCCCCCTGCCCCCAGGGCATGCGCCCTCCGCACCCCCACCAGGACCCGCACCTCATAGAACTGCCTGTTGATGAGCAGCACGAAGGACAGGACGTCCAGCACCTTGATGCGCACAGCACTGCGAGATTCGTTCCTGGGGGCAGGGCACACCTGCTGGGGCCGCGTGGGCAACGGGCCACCTCGTCCTCCACCAGGCCCCGGCTTGCCCGGCAGCCTGAGCCCAAGCCCGCTCGCCTCTGCGGCAGGTGAGGCCCAGCTCACCAACACCCACACCAAACACGGGGCGGTGGGGCAGGGAGCTCAGGCCTCAGAGACAGCGTCTTCCCAGACGTCTGCTCCACAAGAAGACGCGCAGGGGCCTCAGAGGACTCCGTCCTACTGGAAAACCAGCCTGCACCTGCTCCTTCCAAGGACGAGAGAGGAGAAGCCTGACTGACCAGGCCCCAGCTCCAGGCCCCCGAAGGCTCCCTACCTGAAGAACCTCTCCATCAGTAACTGCAGGTTCTGAATCCAGCCATCCTTCGCCGGGTGGATTGACTGAGCCCGGTACGTTATTAAGTTTAAGAGGGAAGACTCCTGGAGACGGAAACAGCTTGGCATTAATGAGCGGCTCTGCCCGCCAGAAGGTTTTCCTACGCTCATGCCCCATGCTGCTGGCCCTGGGGGCGGAGCTTGCTCAGGGACACCAGATAGGCCAGGCCAGGTGGGCAGAGCGCATGACCAAGGCTCCAACGGCAGAGTAAGAATTCATTTAAAAACCCACATAAGGGGGCAGCCCCGGTAGCTCAGAGGTTTAGTGCCGCCTTTGGCCCAGGGTCTAATCCTGGAGACCTGCGATCAGGTCCCACATCGGGCTCCCTGCATGGGGCCTGTTGCTCCCTCTACCTGTGTTTCTGCCTCTCTCTCTGTCTCTGTCTCTGATGAATAAATAAAATCTTTAAAAGGAAAAAAAAAAAAAAACCCACATAAGGGACGCCCGGGTGGCTCAGTGGTTGGGTGCCTGCCTTTAGCCCAGGGAGTGACCCCAGGGCCCTGGGACCGAGTCCCGCATCAGGCTTCCTGCAGGGAGCCTGCTTCTCCCTCTGCCTGTGTCTCTCCCTCTCTCTCTTTCTCTCTCTCTCTCTCTCTGTCTCTTGTGAATAAATAAAACCTTTAAAAAAAAAAAAACCCACACGAAAGCCTTGGCATCAGACTGTGCGTTGCTGGCACAAGCGCTCCATGCCGCCCGGTGAGCAGACGCACCAGGCAACAAGTCTCCGTGCAGCCGGCAGCACCTTCCCCCGCGCAGGTGGGAGGGAGCCACCGGTTAGGCTAGCACCGTCCCTAACAGACCCACACGCAGTTGGCCTGCTGACGCCCGGCAGACTTCCCTGCCGCAGCACACACCCCAGCAAAGCAGAAGCCTGCCAGCCCCTTGGTTCAAACTCAAGGAGAGCAGTTCCAGACCCACAGCCGCTTGCCCAGCAGCCTGACCTAAACCCCCCAGCAGGAGCACCAAAGGCCCCGCCTAGCCGGGGGAGCAGAGGTCTTACCGGCCTCTGGTCTGCACATCGCTCAACCAGCTCAAAGTATCTCTCCTGAGAGCCGTGGAACTCATTCTGATCACACAGCTCTTCCACTGTGGTCAGCAGGTCGTGCACGATGGCTCTGAGCTCCGGGCTGTCCAGGCTCTGCAACACAGTGACATCCACTCCCCTCAAGGACTCGGTCTCAGAGCCCTGAGCTCACACGAACTGCCTCCAGACACCGCTCAGGCCTTCCCGCTGGGACACGGGGTGAGGGGAGGCAGCAGCCAGGCTGCTCTCGCTCATCCAGGGAGGGAGGGCCCCAGGGAGTCCCGCTATGCCCACCCAGGAGGCCCCAAAGGGACTGACTTTGAGCACATTCACGCTTCCCCCAGGCTCAAGCATCTTCTAGAGGCCCCAGGCCTGTGACCACCCAGCCTACCGCCCCAGGAGGAAGCTAGCCTGGGGAGCCAGGCTGAGCGACAAGAGGCTGGTCCCTGCTGAGTTCCAGTCCTCCGCCCACTGGCCTGGCCGTGCACACTGGCCACCCCAGTTCCCCAGGAGACCCATCCCCAAGCCCATGCTACACGCAGCCTCATCTGTCTGCACCCCTGCATGGCCACCATGTCCTCCTTCCTATCGTGGCTAGTACTTCCTCTGAAGCTACGCCAAAGCCACGGGCAGCATCCTGGATGCGCTGGGAGCTGTCTCCAGGGTCCACTCCCAGGCCACAAAGGGGAAGTGTGTATAACTCTTGGTCTTGAGAACCACCAGCCCTGCCCCCAAACCCCCCTAGGTATTGCTGCTCCAAACCCCAGAGCGGCCTTGTGAAGGCCAGCCCCCAGTACTGACCAGCGGGAGGATGCAGACATGAGTCAGAGTGCGCAGCGCGGGGGCCTCCTCTGGGTGAGGTGGGCCTGCCAGCCCACTGTCGAGGCCCTCCCGGTGCCTCACCTGGAGCTGGTGCAGGAGGCGCTCCATGATGTTCAGTAGGATGTCCCAGGTCACAGCTTGCAGCTCCCTCCGGTACTTCTTGATGAGTCTGGTTATAGAGAGGACGATTTCATAGGACACCACTTCATTCGGACAGGTCATAGCCTAGAACAAGAGACCCAGAGAACACACAGTGGTCAGCGGCTTCCCACTGCTGCCCAGCAAGCCCCATCCCACGCCCCTCAGAGCTGAGCACGAGATGCCTTGGAGGGGCTTGCTCCCCACACGGATCTCAGGGGTCACAGAACTATCTTAGGAGCCCAGAAACACGCTTTCTACACTGGCTTCAAAGTGCTGGACTCAGGCAGCCCGGGTGGCTCAAGCGGTTTAGCACCGCCTTTGGCCCAGGGCCTGATCCTGGAGACCCGGGATCGAGTCCCACGTTGGGCTCCTTGCATAGCGCCTGCTTCTCCCTCTGCCTGTGTCTCTGCTTCTCTCTCTCCTGTGTATTCTCAGAAATAAATAAATAAATAATAAATAAAAAAAGTGCTGGACTCCACTGGACTGGACCGTTCACGGCAGATTCTGGGCCACTGGCTCACCAGCCTAGCAGAACCTGGATGCTCCCCGCTCCACTGTCACGAAGCAGGACCTTGGCAGGAAGAACCAGTGGCTCCAGCCTGGGCGGCTCCCAGGCACACATGCTACATCTCTGGCCTTGCTCTCGAGCAAGAGCAAGACTAGCACTTAACAAAATGAAACCATCCCCAGCAGGACTCTTTTTTTTCTTTTTTAAAGATTTTATTTATTTATTCATGAGAGAGAGAGAGAGAGAGAGAGCGGCAGAGACAGAAGCAGGCTCCATGCAGGGAGCCCGACGTGGGACTCGCTCCCGGGTCTCCAGGATCATGCCCCGGACTGAAGGCAGCGCTAAAAGCTGAGCCACCAGGGCTGCCCCCTCTGCGGGAATCTTGAGAAGTTCTAATGTTCATCCGCAGAAGATGAAATTTATAAAATAGAACGTGTGCTTGAAGATAGAACCAAGGGTCCTAAACCTTGTCCCCGAGTTGCAAAGCAAGGCCTCTCACTGCCCACAGGCCTGCACTCAGCCCCCCAGTGCTGTGGGCCCCCCACCCCGCCAGCCTCTGTGGCACACAAACCAAGTCACCTCATAAAACGACGGCAACACAGACGTTGGGGAGTTCTTGAGAGAGTAGAGTCGGTGTGCTCCCCAAAGGGCCATCCCCACAAAGAACACAGCCCCTCTCAGCAGTGGGGCATCTTCCATGTAGGCTCTAGAAGCAATCCACAGCAAGACCACATGTCAGCGAAGCCCGCACCACCTCCCTGAGCTCCCTGCTCTCATGGGCAGAGGCAAAGCTGGGGAAGAGGCGGTGGGCAGGGGACCCGGGCCTGAGCAACGACCCGATCCACTCATGCACTCCCACCACAGTCAATCCTGCTGCCGCAGGACCGTGTCAGATGCCAGGGCACGAGGTAAAAGCAAGCCATCAGCCCCATGGTGCTCGAGGTCTAGGAAGCACGGATGTGAACCAAAGAACCATGTAAGGAGATGTCAGGTGCCTCTCTCAGGTTACAGCAAAGAATGAGAGCCCAGGGCCATGAGGATAACCTCCCCAGGGCGCTCAGGAAATGAGCAACCATGCTACATCAGCACGCGCTCAGACAAACGAGCATGGCAGAAGGACGTGCCAGCCAGGGGAGCAGGTGTGTGCAGAGGCCTTGGGTGGCTGGCACAGCAGCTAGGACAGGCGGGAGGTCCACAGGCTGAGGCAGGGCTGACTGCCCGGGCCTTGCCATGCTGGGCACTGTGGTTCTGATCCTCAGGGCAGGGGGAGCCATCACGGCTCCGAGCAAATGGTGCCACGGTCAGATCAGTGGTGGGAAAAGGTCATGTGGCTGCTGCGTGGAGTGGATGCCAGGAGCTCAGGAGCAGGTGCAGGAGACCAGCAAGGAGAGCGTGGGGGCCCAGGGGGCCGGCCCTAGGAGTGCACAGCCCTGAGCCACCCCTCAGGGGCAGAAGCAATAGGACCTGTGATGGTCTGGCCGTGGGACAGGAGGCCTCGGGCCTCCTACCAGCGTCAGCGCTGACACAGGCCCCCTGGAGGAGGTCCGAGTGTGGGAGGGCTTATGGGGCTCAGCTCTGAATGTCCTGACTTCACAGCAGGAGGAGAGCACAAGAATCAGGCACAGAGCACATAGCTGTAGCTGCAGAGCAGGCTTTTGGGGCAGCTACCCCAAAGGGACAGAAAGCTCTCAGCTACCCCCGCCGGGCATGGGCCCACATTGCAAGCCTCCCGGAGGAGCCTCAGTGGCAGCCGACCCATGCCCCGAACCCGCGCACACTCGCCTGTCCTCCATGATGCGACACATGTTGTAGATGGCACTGTGGCCCAGGTGGGTGCCCAGCAGGTTCCGCATCAGCTGGGAAACAAAACGTACCGCCCTGAGAGAGGGGCAGATACCGGCCCGGGACCCGGGGGCCAGCCTCGTGCCGCCATCGCCCGGAAGCCCTCCACGTCCAGCCGGCTCTCCACCACCCCCTCCCAAACACGGAGTTTTCAAAATGCTAAAACCCTGGCCTCAGCTCAGCCACCTGGGAAAATGCTACTGGGCTCCCCTCAGCAGGACACACGGCCATTCACAACATGGCCCTCGTCCCAGCCACGTGCTTTTAACGTCACCCTGGAGGGAAGAAGCCTCCAGGGCAAGGCCTAGACCCCCACCTTCCAGCAAGGCTCACAGAGCTCCTTCACGTTGATGGTGCGGCACAGGGTGACGATGAACAGGGGGAGGCTCTCAGCCGGCAGGCAGTTGTAGCAGACGACGGCGTCCAGCACCTGCAGGGAGACCTGGTGGGGGGGATGAGGGTCACGCCAGCCCTGCCCCGCCTCCCGCCCGCAGCAAGGGGACACCCACAGCCTCCCTCCCACCCCGCTTTAGTTGCTGTCGCCCCTCCCCCTTGCCGAAGCAGCCTTCCAGAGAACCAGAGGGGGCGAGCACCACTGTCACAGAGGCTCATGCCATCCTGAACTGTGACCCCACTGGCAGAGGTCGTCCAACCAACCACTTACTGCAGAGCCCTGAGCACCAGGGAGGCAGAGCCGCCAGCCTGGGGCCCCACGACCAGTGAAAGGCAGTGCGAGGCTAGACCCCAGAACCCCGGGTCTCACACACCCCCCAACCAGGCCTGCCCAGGAGGATGATGAGAGGGACCGTCCCCGGGGAGGACCAGCTACAAACCTCTATGTCCACGGATGACACGGTCTGGACGCACAGCAGGCAGATCATGCTGGTGGAGGAAGGGCAAAGTCAGCGGGAGGTTTCCCAGAGGCCGCGTGGCCACACGTCGCGCTCTGGTGACTCTACAATCATCAAGCGAGAGGCTCAACCCCCTTTGAGTTCCACTCACCCCCAGACAGGCAGGTGCCCGCTCTGGGCCACCGCTGCTCAGTGCTGGCTGTGCAACACCAGCAAGGCCCAGCCCCTGCCCTCATGCCTTCCGCAGCGTTTGAAAGAACGGCCCCAGAGATAATAAGAAGCGCTAGCTAACGTTATGGGTCTGTGAGAAAGAAAACGCTATCGTTCTATCAATGCGAGCAAGAGGCAGCCACGTTGCTCCCAGCTTCTCCGTTTGCTTGCTGATGTCAACAGTTTTATCCACGCCACGGAGCTACACGCGGCGCCCAAGGAGCACAACTACCATCAGAGGGACGTGATTGGAACTCTTCTTACTGGACCATTGATGCAATGTACTCATCCAGGTAACAGCTGTTGAACTTGACCAAGTTCACAAGCACCAGGAGGAATTCGGAGGACAGGCCGATGTCCATCCACTGCAGGACAAACCCAGCTGAGGGGGAAGAGGAGGGCACTGTACTGTCTACTCACCTCCTCCCCAGGAGAACACCGTAGCTCCCCCGCTGCTGTCCCGTCAGCAGACCCCGCACAGGCCAATGGAGGCTCGGCTGGAGCCCCAGCGGGTCAGTCCGTCATGGACTGTGGCACATACAGCCCCCAGGACGCGCTGAGGGGGTGTAGGCTGAGGCACAGCCTGGGGCCCCGGGCCTGGGCTGGGCAAGCATCCCCGGGCACGTGTCTAGACGCAGATTCCTGCCCCCTACCCCTCCCTGACACTGTCTCAACAGAGACAGAAGCCACGCTTGGCCACTGGCCAAAAAGCCTTAGAAACCTGGGCACAGTCAGCCAGTGAGCACCTGTCAGAGCCAGGCGGCCAGCTGAGGCCCATTTCCGGGCCCCAGAAGTCCTTCTTCCTGTGCCCACAGCCATGACATGGAATCTCAAGACCCACGGATACGTCACCCCATCGGGACAACAGGGAGGAAGGCCAGCCAAGAGGAGGGCTGGGAGGTCAGGCCTGGGGCACAGAGAGGCCCATGAAGAAGACACAGTGGGGCGCCCCACCTCCAGAAACCTCAGGGCGCCCCAGATAAAGCACGGGCTGACACCTGGGTCACCAGCATGCTCTCCCTACAGCAGGACTCAGACCACCTGCTGCCCACCAGGCGGTCTCACTCCGAAGGGATTCTGAGCCTGCAGGTCTGGGCTGGAGCCCAGGACTGTCTGTCTCTAACAGGCTCCCCAGGAGCCACTCTGGTTGGCACTCACATGAGCAGGACCTCATGGTGCCGCGCCCCTTTCAGGCCGTCCCTGTGACCTGCAGCACATCCTCTGTCCCCCGGCAGCCTTCTGGCGCCTCCGGGTTAAATGGGACCCCTCAGGCCAGAAAAACCTCACACCAATGTGGCACCCACCCAGTTCTTCTTCCAAGTAGGTGATGTGTCTCCCATTGTCCGTGAGGGCCTTGAAAACTTCCAGTCTTTCATGGAGGTCTTCGTTAGCGGGGTAATCCTTGATGGCCCTAAAGAACAGAGCCCGGAGAACGCCCAGGCGGTCCCCCTGCAGACAGAGGCGCTCCTTTAGTCCTGCCAGCACCCCCGACCAGCTGTGAGCAGTCCAAGAAGTACAGTGGGCTCCCTTCTCCCTCCCACAGGAACTGACTGTGAGGGACACGTCGGGCACATCAGAGTGGCTCCAGATAAGGGGTGTGCGTGTGTGCAGCATCTACTGTGTGGGAGCTCTGGGCACGGAGTGGACACAGCAGGGACAATGCAGTCCCAGCCCTCCCGGGGCTCCTGGCCAAGAACAGACATCCTCATGTCCACCAGGACAAAAATGGTCTGACTGCACTAAAAGAGGACAGACCTTTCCGAGCAGCAGGGGTGTGGACGAGAGAGAAGGGAGCCTCCCAAGCAGGAACGGAGGGGCCACCTGTGGTTCTAGAAGCTCAGAGCAGCATGGCCAGAGCCTGACGCACAGGGAGCCACAGGCAGAGGCCCAGGGCAGGGGCATGAGGGCAGCAGGACTGGGGAACCACCCATCTCTCGTGGTGGGCATATCCCCCATTGTTTTGCATGAACGGATTCATCTACTCCCCAAGATATTCCAGAGGAGGAAGGAACAACAGGCATTCCCGTTCTATGGGAGAGGAGACAGAGGCTCAGTGACTCCCACCAGGGTCCGAGAGGCTGCGGGGCACACTCCGGCTGTCTGCGGCCCCCCCGGGGCCACCCCTCACGCCCAGCCCAGCTCCACCAGCGCACGGCCCCGCTGCCCATTACCTGCCCCTGCACAATGGCCTTCAGCAGCGCCAGCACTGCATGCCGGGCCTCGGGGGGACGCTCCGGCTGCAGCAGGTCCGCGACAGCCTTCCAGAGCGCTTCCACTGCATGCTGCCGCCAGCGAAGAAGAACAGCGGTGAAGGCATGCTGGCCCCCTCGACTCGAGGCTCAGCACCACGAGCCAATGACGGAGCAGGACACTTCTTCTTAGAACTCCCTCCCCAGAGCCCCCCGCCGCCCCCGCCCCCGTGGACCCGTCACAGCCCCCATGACCCTGAGCCTGATGAGGGGGATGACTCCAAACTACTTCAAACCCACGTAGGTCCTGGCTACAGGCTGGGGGGCAGCGGGCCAGGGGAGCTGTCCTGGCTGCCCCGCAGAGGTTGGCCAGGGGTCCCCCTTGGGGGCTGGCTCAGACTCGGGGAAGAAAGCCACTGAAAGAGTCTCAGGACCAGGCGGTCCCTGGGTCTGCAGCCTGACACAGAAACCCCACTGCCCTGGCCTCCCGCTGTGGAAGCACACCACACGTCTGCTGCGCCTGTGCTGCCCAGAATTCGCATGGCCTTCTGGAATCTGCCTCCGCTAAGCCCCACACCCAGGGGGAAGCTGAGTCCTGTTCCCCACAGCCACCCCGAATCAGTCTCTCATGCCACCTTCTCTTCACGTTAACCATCCCATGCCCCCTTCAACCTGGGTCTTCAGACGACTCAACCTTTCCTGGGCTCACTTTTCCCAAGAAGGAACTAAAAAGTCCTTTAGGTGTTGCCTGACCAACAACCTGACCGTGTTCAGGATACTCTGGAACTTTCACCTCCTTTGTCCCATGCACAACACTCCTGGTGACACAACGTAACCCCTGACAAGATGCAGACACCGACCCGGTGGACTCTGACAGCCTCAGGCTCACCTGTCCATCGGCCACAGGCCCCCCCTCCTGTACCTACACAGGCAACTTTACAGACATGGGTGCCTACTCTCACCTCTATCCTTGATACCATAGAGCCTGCATGTTTCAGGTGACCTGCGATGTGGTGCATGCTCTCCCCTCCCCCTTAGCAAATCCCAATCCGCTCGCTCCATGTCCCCTCCCGAGTTGCCCATACGAGCTGGGGGCCAGGCTAGAGCAGAGCCCTGCAGGTGATCTCAGGACCACTTCCTGGTCTGTCTTCGAGATGCCCGGAGAGGGCCTGCAAACACCTGCCTGAAATAAACACGGTCACGTCTGTGGGGCTGCTCGATGCCACCAGCCAGACACCACTCCCAAAGAGACACCAGAAAGGGCAGGCCTGGAGTCAAACGGCTTCCTGATGTACCCTTACCTTCCCTGTAACACGAAAAGACCACTGAGCACGGCTCTCTGCGAGTCACTACAGACGCTTTGTTGGAACTGCCAGGAAAGGCTTCATCCCTCTACTCCCCACCCCTGCATGTGATGGACCCCAAAGGGTTGGGCTCAGCGCATTTGCAGAAGCTTCCCCATCACTAAGATGCAGGTTAAGCGTCCCTAAAATGGAGCGTGAGTTAGCGCCAGCAGGCAGCTGCCAACCCGGCTCCTAGAAAGAGCCGTCAGACTCCTCGACAGCAGTCAAATGAGGCGGACCTACCTCTTCAAATTTCTTCGTTTTTGCAACTTCGCAGATCTGCCCTATCACCCGGATGCGATTGTTGATGCCGCATTCAACACTCAGCTCCTGGCGAGAGACGAAGGGAGAAAAGGGGCCAGCGCTCAGGCAACAGGACTCCTGAACAGCCAGTCACAGACCATCCCGAGGATCGTAGCGCGTGTCCACGCTGCAGACTTGCCACGGATCTTTCTGCAATCGGGGATCACCAGGGCTTATGGCCCCGTCTCAGCTGAGAACACTCTGCTTCTCTTTTTCACGTTTCTTTTTATTTATTTATTTATTATTTTATGATAGTCACAGAGAGAGAAAGAGAGAAAGGCAGAGACATAGGCAGAGAGAGAAGCAGGCTCCATGCACCGGGAGTCCGACGTGGGATTCGATCCCGGGTCTCCAGGATCGCGCCCTGGGCCGAAGGCAGGCGCCAAACCGCTGCGCCACCCAGGGATCCCACGTTTCTTTTTATTAAGATAACATTCACTTAACAAAATTAGCTGTTTAGACAACTTAAAACCGTACCATGTAGCTTGTAGCATATTCACAATGGCTCGCAACCAGCTCCACTAATTCCAGAATATTTCCATCATGTAAAAGGGAAACTTCACGCCCATTAGCACTCACCACCCCCCCATCCCTTCAGACCCTGAGACACGCTGATCTACTTTCCATCTCTGTGGATTTACCTATTGTGGACATTTCATAGAAATAGAATCACACGTTACGTGGGGGCCTTTGCGCCTGGCTCTTTTTGCTTAGCGCGTTTTCAGCGTTCATCCACATTCCGGCACGTGTCAATACTTCATTCCTTTCTTTTTTTGCCAGACAATGCTCCACCGTGCGGATGTGATCACGTGTCATCTGTTCACCAGCTGATGAACGTTTTGGTTGTTTCCCAACGGGAAACTTTACGAGCGCAGACACAGCGTGTATGAGACACAGGTGCCGGGATGAGGGAGAGGGGATCAAACACACGCCAGAAAACGGAGCCCTGCGAGTGCCAGGAGCTCAGGTTACCATTAACACCTGGCAACACCTGGCCGTAGCCCTAATCACCTGAGCAAACGACTGCAACGCTTAGGCCACCTGGTCAAGTAGGTCTCCCTGCATCGACAGCTGGGTGCGAGCTCACGCGTGCTGGACCAGGTCCTCATCGTCCTGCCTTCCTGAACCTCGGAAGGACAGGCGGACAGGCTTCCCCAGCCCCGCGCCAGCCGCATGCCAGCCTGCCCGGCAGCTCACTCACTCTCAGGATGTCCGCCGTGATGATGAACTCGGTCTGCTTGCCCTCTGCTGACCTGGGGTTTGGCCTCGGGGTTCCCAGTCCCAAGAGAATCCTGAACTTCTCCTTCAGGCCTGAGTCTTTGCTCGTAGGCTTGGCCATGGTGGGCAGGGACGCGGCGAGGCCGCCTCTGCGCCGAGGAAACAGGCAGAGGTCTCAGGGGCAGCGCCCGCGAAGCCGGGTCTGCGCGCACGCCCCGCCCGCGGCCCCGAGGGCCTGGAGCACCGCCGGCGGCCCGGCAGCAGCGGCCCCGGGAGGGGCGGGGACCCGGGCGGCCCCTCGCACCCGCTCCGCCTTACTGCCTGGGGGGCCCGCGGCTCCAGGCTCGGGCGGCGGTGGGCGCGGCCGAAGGCCCGGGCCGCCACTGACACTGCGGGGTCCACCCCCACGCCGCCGCCGGAAGCTCGATCCGCACTTCCGGCGGCGGGCCGGGGCCGAGGGTCGCCGCCGGGCTTGCTGGGAGTCGTAGTTCCGGGCTGCTCTCCGGCGGAAAAGCAGGGGGGCCGGAGGGGGCGGGGCGAGAGTCGGGTCACGTGGTGTGGCCGCGGGGGCCGCCGGGATGTGTAGTCCGCGGGACTCTGGCTTGAGCATGGCCGCCGTGAGGATGATGACCCGGAGCCGGAGCTGGGGGCCGGGGGCCGCACCGCGGCGGGGTGGGGAGGAGGCGGCTCCGCTCCAGAGGCGGGAGGCGGCTGCAGGTACCCTCGCGCCCGCATCGGGGCATGGGGAGAGGCGATGGAAGGAGCCTGCCGGGGCCGGCGGCTGGGAATCCGAGTCGCCCCCACGTGGGGCTCTGGCTCCCACCCTGTTCCCTGTGCCCAGGACGCAGGGGGCAGGGGTCGGTCCACACGGACCGCGTCCCGGTACCCGCCCGGGGATGCTGCACTCGTGCCAGGCTTCTGGGGGCAGGCCAGCCTTGCTCTCCTGGCTGCTTCCCGCGGGATGGGGGGCCTGGTGCCCAGTCCTCGCCCCCGCTTGAGGGAGCCCCAGGGGGGGACCGGGAAAGGGCAAGCCGTTCTGTGTGTTGTGCAGGCGTGAAGGACCTGGCTGTACAGGACTGGGGGGGCGGTAGCCAGACCCACAGGGCCCCTGCACCCTGTCCTTCAGGACACCGGAGGGGGACTCCTTAGGCACCCAACCAACCCTAGCCCGGGACACAGCTCCATCCTGAGGGAAGCAGGGCGAGGGGAATAAGCAGATGGCAGCGCGCGCTGGGTAGGCAGGAGCCCTGAGGCTGGGATGAGTTTGGAGTTCGTCGGAAGTACAAGAAGTCAAAGAGGAGTTTTAAACAGACGTGACACAATCTGATTTGGGCTGTAAGACTTGCTGTCTGGCACCGTGTGGGAGCTAGATGGGGGAGGCACCCCTTCCTCCTGTTGGTAGAGCCGTCCTGTGCCGACTCAGACTCGGTCAGGAGGGCAGTGGCATCGGGAAAGCTGACCTGCCCCCGAAGCACCCGCAGCTGTAGCAGATGATGGATGGTCATTGAATGGATGACGAAGGGAGAGGGCAGGCAGGGCAGCACCCACCCCCACCCCCACCCCCACCTGTGGCCCCTGCTGAATGGCACATTTTTGCAGAAGGAAAGAAAAACCCTAGCCTTGCAAAGCGTCAGCGGAAGACACAGAAACTGAAGGTGGCCTACGAAGCCCCAGGTCACGAGAAAGGAGAGAGCCACAAAGCCCTGGAGGCACTAGGCTGGGAGCCCCAGGACTGGCGGCAGCAGCTGGAGAATATCCGCACCATGAGGAGTGGGAAGGACGCCCCCGTGGACTGGCTGGGGGTTGAGCACTGCCATGACCCCAGCGCTCCCCCAAAGGTAGGCAGGGGCCGCACCTGCCTGGTGACTCCCTTCTGGACCAGACACATGCCTCCTCTGAGGCCTCTGGCTGCGCACAGCCTGACCCGTGGCAGCCCTTGGCTGGCACCCGAAAGGAAGGCAGGCAGTGAAAGGAAGGCAGGCAGCGTGTCGAGGGGAAGCGCCTGAGGCCCCGAGCAGGGAGCAGCATCACCTGCTCGGCAGGTGAAGACTGCCTGCAGCTTGGGGTTTCATGCTCTGCCTTCTGCCAGCAGAGTCCTGACACACCAGGAGTCTTCGTAATGTTTCCTGAGAGAGAGCTCCTTACACTTCACTGGCTTGGAGCGTGGCCTTTAGACCAACTTGATCCTAATCCCAGCCCCACTAGCTGGGACCTGGGTGCACGGACTTCTTTGGGGGTCAGTTTGTGTGTAAGTTGTGGCCTTATCCACGGCGCACAGCAATCACGGTGGGAGGCGCTGGCTGTCAAGCATGGCGATGATACATTTACGTCTCCAGGTGATCTTTGTAAGGCAGGTACTGTTATCCTCCCCATGTTATGTAGGAAAAAAAAGCAAAACAAGCCCAGGCTGGACGCCTTACACAGTGCGTTGGCCAGAGTGGCTGGGAGGCTGTCATGTGTTGGCCAGGGTCATGGGTAGAGGTGGTCTAGGGTTTGGCTGGGGCCTGGCCCACACTGAGCTACCTAGGACCTGTCACTGCCCTGGTTCCGGTCACTGTGCCAACAGGTGCAGAGGTACCAGGTGCTACTGTCACTGATGCTCTCCAGCCAAACCAAAGACCAGGTGACAGCAGGCGCCATGCAGCGACTGCGCGCTCACGGCCTGACAGTGGACAGCATCCTACAGACAGATGACGCCACGCTGGGCTCGCTCATCTACCCCGTAGGCTTCTGGAGGGTGAGCCCACTGGCCTGGGAAAGATGTCAGGAGGCTGATGGGAGGCCGTGGGGTACAGGAGGCCAGGGGTGCCTCTTAGGCCACAGGGACCCGGATGTGAGCTCCCAGTGGAGCCCCCTGCCCCTCTGGCCAGCACACGGGGCCAGGACCATTGGGCCTCCCTCCTTGGCCTTTCCTGTTTGCAGCCCACCCCTTCCTTCCTCCACCTCCCCACCCGGCTGACTGGCGCTTCCTTTCCTCCCTGAGGCTGCCCACCGCCTTTCCCTTTGTTTACTCCGGGCCTCCCTGGAGTGCGTCACCCCCTCCCTCTGGAGCCCCAACGGGCCACAGAGCGCTGGGTGGCGAATAGGCGGGTCCGCTGAAGGCGGCCGGGCGGGTGCGGCTGCTTCCCCTTGGTACTAGCGTGGGCTGCAGTTTGTCAAATGGGTTTTAAATAGCCCTCTCCACTTGGGCACGGAGTGGGAACCACCCAGCTGGCCTGGCGGCTGGTGGGGGAGCCCCAGGCTCCAGCCTGCCTTCCTGAAGGTCCAGGTGCTGCTGAGCTCAGCTCCTGGCACGGCTGGCCTCTGGGGGAATGATGGGGCAGGGCACCTGAGCTACACCCCACACACGGGTCACAGGTGCAGGCCCGCATCAGGCCTCCCCAGTCTCTGCTGCCCTCGGCTCACCCCCAACTCCTAGGGAGACAGGGGCACACAGGTACCACTGAGTGTGTCGTTAGCAGGTGATGGGCAGCTCTGGACACCTGTGGGTTTCCCTTGGGACTCACGTCCTCCGGTAGGGCTACACCATTCACCTCTGGGGCCGACCACCCCTCTCCATCTTTCAGAGCAAGGTAAAGTACATCAAGCAGACCAGTGCCATCCTGCAGCAGCGCTACGGCGGGGACATCCCAGCATCTGTGGCAGAGCTGGTGGCACTGCCCGGCGTGGGGCCCAAGATGGCACACCTGGCCATGGCGGTGGCCTGGGGCACTGTGTCAGGCATCGGTGAGTGGCATCCACACTGTTGGAGGGCAGGGCTGGCCACATCTGTGACCCCAGGTCTGCTCCCCCACAATTTAGCTCAAAGGGTCAGAAAGATGTTTCCAGCACTGAGGTAGGCCTGGCCCACCCATGGATGAGGGCTAAGGGGAGGAGTTCCCATCTGCCGAGCACCTACTGTGCACTGGGCTCTGGGAGAGGCCCTGGGCATGGACTCAAGGCCTGTGCTGTGCAGGAAGAAAGATGTTGAGCAAATAACTGCTGTGAGGTAGAAGCGTTTGTGCGGGGGCGGGGTGGGTGGTCGTGCATGGCAGTGTCAGAGCTGAAGAGTAAGGGTGGGCTGGCCAGGCTAAGAGGTAGAAGTGCCACCCAGGCGGGAGGAACAGCGTCTGCAAAGCCAGCAGGTGGGAAAAAGAGCCAGTAGAAGAAGTCTCAAGAATGAGCATAGGCTGGTGGGGGAGACAGTAAAGGCAGGGGGACCCCAAGGGAGGAGGAGCTGGGGGGAGCCCCTTCCAGAATCCATTTCCTGACAGTGGTGGTGTCTCTGAAGACGGACCCTGGATCAGGGGGCTGCTTCGTCAGACCTTTGCTCAGATTTGAGCTTCCGCGGCCACACGGCGGCGGCAGGCCTGGCCAGCGCAGAGACCAGGGCCTGAGCCACAGCCTCTGCGCCCACCTGGTGCTCCTGCTGCCGGAGCTGCAAGAGGGCAGAGACTCCCCAGCACTTCCCCTGGTCCTAAAGCCTCTGCTCCCTGGGGTGGGGACCCTTCGCGTGGGCAGGGGGCAGCCAGGGGCTGAGGGGCCCCGCCGTGAAGCCGGGCTGGAACCCAGCGGCCCGGAGACCGCGGTGGGCCTGGAGACCGCGGTGGGCCTGGCGGTGGGCCGGGACAGAGCTTGCCCTCCCCTCCCCCACCCGCAGCCGCCAGCCTCTTGCCAGCCCCAAGGCGTGGATACTTGAGCTTATCTGGTGGCTGTCCTCGGCTGCCCGAGGCCTGAGTCCCAGGAGGGGTCTGGAAGGTCTGTGGGGGAAGGGCCCACAGCCCCGGGAACAGGACTTTGGCGACAGCAGACACACAGGAGGGGAGTCCGATTGTCCCCCTTTCTGGATGTCTGCGGGCGCTCAGTTAGCAGCCCAGGGCTGTGGCCACAGCAGCCAGTGTCAGCACTGCCATCCCGTCCCAGCCGAGTGACTGAGAGGCAAGGTGCTTGCTCTCTGAGCTTCGGCCTCCAGGCTGGGAACGTATGCAGGGCGGGCAGAGCCTTCCTGGAGCTGCCCGCGGGAGCCTCCCGGTGTGGGGAGGCCCTGGGCCGGGCCTCTGGGTGGCAGGACGGAGCTGAGGCTTGGTAACCACTGTGGGTGCCCCCACCCTGTGTCCCCAGGGCACCCCCGGTCAGTGTCTGGGGAGGGAGCAGGTTCAGGACTCCATCTCTCTTCTGGAGGAGGCCCCCGTGAGCAGGTGCCAGGCCGAGCCCTGGGGTGGCCGGCCCAGGGGAGCTGGGACCCTGCCCCCACTAGGTGACAGCTGCAGCTGGCCGGCCCATCCTCCCTGTGCTGTCCCTGACCATGCGGCAGTCGGTGCAGTGTCCTCAAGGTGGCCCGCTGGACCCAGCCCTGAGACCCGGCCTGGCACAGCTGGCACCTGGGCCGGGAGCTGCCGCTGCTGCCTGCCCCCCAGCTGCAGGACCTGAGGCCTCTGGCTCAGCTGCTGCCCCGCTCTCTGCAGTTCGGGGCCCTCTGGAAACCGGGGGGTGGGAGGAGGGGACCCTGGGCCTGGGCTCGGGGCTGTGGGCAGGGAGCCACCTGGTAAGCACGCTCTGTGATGACCCGGTGCCGCCTCCACCAGCGGTGGACACACATGTGCACAGAATCGCCAACAGACTCAGGTGGACCAGGACCACGACCACGTCCCCAGAGAAGACGCGCGCTGCCCTGGAGGAGTGGCTGCCCCGGTGCGACAGGGTGGGGGGCTGGTGGGGCTCTCCTCTGTGTCCCTCCCACACTGACCTCCCTGCCCTTCACAGGGAGCTGTGGGGTGAGATCAACGGACTGTTGGTGGGCTTCGGCCAGCAGACATGTCTGCCCGTACGCCCTCGCTGCGGGGCCTGCCTCAACCGCAGCCTGTGCCCCGCCGCACAGAGCCCCTGACGCCCGCGCCTGCCCCCGCCTGCCCCCGCCGGAGAGCCGCAGCCTGTCTGTAATAAACCCTGGGAGTTGTTTGCATCGGGGTCTGGCTGAATCTTCCCTGGGGCGCGGGGCAGGCCGGGAGCACGTGCGTGACTGCGTGTGGCCCCGTGCTCATGTGAACGGGGCTGCCTGGGAGCCCAGGCTGGGGACGTGACCATGTGGGCTAGGGGTGGGGGTGGTGAACATGCGGGAGTCTGGGACAGAGCTGGACCGTGGGAGCCAGCTGCAGCCAGCTGTTAGGAAGGCCGCTGGAGACCTGGGCGGCTGGGCTGGGAACCCAGATGGACACTCCCTCCTGCACCCTGAGGGCTCTCGGCGCCAGGAGGCCCCACCCTGAGGCCACGGAGCCACCTGGCCTCCAGCGCAACACCATTAGCCCCAGGCTGGGCGCCCCAGGGCGTGAGACCTGCCCTGTGTGTCCCCGCGGGTGGGCGGAGGTGGGAGGGGGTTGCGGGGGGGAGGGGGAGAGCAGAGCTGAGGGGTCAGGCCAGCCCCCTGGATGGAGTGGGATGGGGCTCTGCTTCCAGCGGCTTCTGCCTCCCTGCCCAGACCACGGGTCCCCCCACCACGAGGGCTCAGGAAGGGCAGAGGCGGCCAGGGGTCTGAGGAAGGCCTGTTTATTCGGAGGGCGCGCATGCGCTATGGCTTACAGGGCAGACAGCGGTGTCCGTGGGGTCAGGGCCAGGAAGAGAGAATGGGTGCGGTCCCCTGGGGGCAGGCTCTCCCACACCACACTCCCCCTGCCTGGGGACTAGAGGCCCGTCCAGAGGCCTCCGTCTTCAGGCAACCCAGGGCCTCCATCCTCGGCCCCTCCAGCCCAGGCCCTGCGGCCCAGACCACCAGTTCAGCAGGGATGTGGGGGCCTGCAAGGGGCCCCTCTACAGCAGGGAGGAGGCCGAGGGGCAGCTCCTCCAGCCACAGCGGGCCTCCCCCGGAGCCCCCACAAACCACAGCCTGGCCCCACTGTTTCTGTCCCTGGAAGTGCCCGGGGCTCCCACCTGGGACGGCTGCTGCTGAGGGGTGGGGAGGAAATGGTTTGCAGAGAAAGGTTTGTTTTATTGCAATTACTTAGAGAGGCGTCCTACGGGGGTGGAGGTGGAGGCGGGGGCGGGACTCTGGTATTAAGTGGAAACATGTGTGGAATTGGAGCTCTTTTTTTTTTTTTTTTCTTTTTCTTGTTTTTGGAAGAAAAGCAAAAACACAAATTCCTTTAAGTCAGCAGCCTGGGCAGAGCGGCAAGGGCCGAGCCCACAGTCACCACTGCCTCTCCCTGTCCCTCTCTAGCCTCGGGGCCCCCTCTCCCCCATCCAGCACCCTGCAGGTGGGGGGTGCAGGACGGGGCTCACGGGGGCGCACGCTGGCTCCTGGTGGTGCTGGGACCAGCACGGCGTCCGGGGGTGAGGAGGTCCCCTCTGGCCCACCGAGGCGTGGGGACCTGCGGGCTGGGCCCGGGGCCGAGCGGGGGAGGCCGGGTCACCGGCAAACAGGCAGGGAGGGGCTCAGAAGTTGCTGAAGATCTCGCGCTTCCGGTTCCAGTCCATCTGTGGCGCCCGCTTGTTGACCCGGGTGGCTCTCGCCTTCTCCTTGGCTTCGGCCGCCGTGGGGCTCAGGTGGAGGCCGCTCTCCTGAAAGGGGTCACGCTTCCAGGTGTTGCTGTCCTGGGGGCAGGCAGAGTGGGCAGGCGGCCAGTGTGAGCCTGGGAGGCAGCTCTCCGCAGAGGCCGGCTGGTGGGGCTGGGGCAGCAGGCCCGGGGCTTCCTGGAGGCGGTGACCCCACTGCCCAGGCTGCCAGCCACACCAACACCCACCCCGGCCTCTTTCCACCCTCCCCCATGTGTGGGCACTGCAGTGAGGCGGGCGGGCACTCGCTACCTCAGTGTCCTTGTCTAAGCCAGGCAGATCACTTCGGGACGAACACGCTGAGCCACCGTTCAGCTAGGAAAGCAAGGACACGGTGTGGCTGCAGGGCCCGTGCCCGGGAGCCGCCAGTGCCCACGCAGACGCTCGTGCACACACATCAGAGCCGCATTCATTCTTCTGTCTGGCAGTAGGCACCGAGCCTGGGCAGGAGCCGCGGGTGCTGCCAAGGGCGGGGAGCCTGCCCCCCGCCTGCTCACTACGGAATCACCCCCATGAGCATCACTTGGGGTGAAGCCGGGACCGCCTCCCGAGGAGTGACGCAGCATGACTGCAGCTCACCCGCCAGCAGCCTCGTGGGGCGGGGGCGGGGCTGACCCAGGCAGGACCCGGAGTGGCTGGCAGGATTGGGTCTCGCTATCACACCCACACAGGGAGATCTTGAGGTGGGGGCACGGGCAGGTCTGGGGATCCCTAGAGGGGCCCCAACAGGCTCCTGAGTCCACCCTGTCCATTCCCACCCTCTCACCTGGGCAGGGCTGGTCCCATTGGTGACTGGTGATAGCAGTGGACCTGTGGGGACAGCGTGTCGGTGGCTGGCCAACCCCCCATGCCACCCCGTCCCCAGCCCCAGGCAGCAGCCCACCTTCCACGTGCTCCTCAGTAGGTGTGACCCGTAGCCGCTTGAAGTGCTCATCCGTTTCGGGGTCCACCACCAGCAGCCGGGCCTCGTCCTCCTGCGCCTTGATGCTGGCGACCACCTCTGCGTGGCGCAGCCCCTCCACATTCTGCCCATTCACCTGCCAGCAGCAGCGTGAGGTCAACCTGGCCCGAGGTCAGGCCCCCGCAGGCCCCTCGAGCCACCCAGCCAGGCGTGGCATCAAATATTCATCAATGTTGTCACCAGCCGTGGCAGGAAGAGGAATGCCAGCTCAAGTTCCCAGCATCTCTCCCCAGCAAGGACCTTGCTGCCCAGACACACCCGGGGCACACAAGCCAGACACACACATGGAGGGACACGGGCCAGACACACATCGGGGCACACGAGCCCAGAAACACACCCCAGGGGCACACGGGCCAGACACACACATGGAGGGACACGGGCCCAGACACACACCCGGGGGCACACGAGCCCAGACACACACCCCAGGGCACATAGGCCAGACACACACATGGAGCGACACGGGCCAGACACACACCCCAGGGGCACACGGGCCAGACACACACATGGAGGGACACAGGCCCAGACACACACCTGGGGCACACGAACCAGACACACCCGGGGGCACACGAGCCAGACACACACATGGAGGGACACGGGCCCAGACACACACCTGGGGCACACGGGCCAGACACACACCCGGGGCACACGGGCCAGACACACACCCCAGGGGCACACAAGCCAGATACACACATGGAGGGACACGGGCCCAGACACACACCTGGGGCACACGAGCCAGACACACACATGGAGGGACACGGGCCCAGACACACACATGGAGGGACACAGACCCAGACACACACCCGGGGCACACGGACCAGACACACTCAGGGGCACACGGGCCAGACACACACACTCAGGGGCACACGGGCCAGACACACACCCCAGGGCACATGGGCCAGACACACACCCTGGGGGCACACAAGCCAGACACACACATGGAGGGACATGGCCCAGACACACACCCGGGGCGACACGGGTCCAGACACACACCTCAGGGCACAAAGGCCAGACACACACCCCAGGGGCACACAAGCCAGATACACACATGGAGGGACACAGACCCAGACACACACCCCATGGGCACACGAGCCAGACACACACATGGAGGGACACGGGCCCAGACACACACACCTCTCATGGGGCCCCCAGCACCCCAAAGCCTCCACAACAGGTACCTCGATGAGTCTGTCCTGGGCGCGGAGGCCAGAGTGAGCGGCAGGCGAGCCTGGGTCCACGGAGCGGATGTACTGTCCCGGCCGGGACTTGTCACTGTGCAGGTTGAACCCGTAACCTTGGGGGCCCTTTCTCAGGTGGCAGAGCCGAGGGCGTAGCTCCCTGGGGGGCCCACCGACATCCTGCAGGCGCATGAGACCAGGCTCAGCACTGATCTCCAGCCCCCAAGCCTCCCCCACCCCGCCCCCCATCTGCAGCTGCAGTGGACGCAAGCTGGAGGGAACCCTAATTCCAGGCTCTACATTCCCCCGCCAGGCAGCCCCAGCTCACAGGACAAACGCTGTACCCGTGCCTGGGTGGACCCCCTTAGGCCGCCTGTGCCCAAGCTCCAGCTGCAGGTTCTGGAGCAAAGCCTCACTCTCCAAACCCAAAACCAACTTGAGGTGGGACTAGGGGCTTGACAGGGGTGCTGACAGGATCCGCTCAAGGGCAGCGCTGAGCACAGGCCGGGGTCCTAGGGGCAGCCAGGCGTCCTGGGCCCGCTGGCCCTGCGGGGGCACCCCTCGCCACCTCCCTCCTCCGAGTGTGAGGCTGACGTTTGTTTTTTCTCCCAGTGGCCTCCATAGGGCTGGTGGCAGCAGGCTGTGTTTGCTTTCACATTCCAGAGCAAGCTGGAGCCACCCCCACCCGCACAGGGCCCAGCGGCGGGGTGCACAGGCTGGAGCCGGGCCGGAGCCCAGCGAGGAGGCCACGGGTATGCCCTGCCTCCACCCTCCCTGCCAGAGCACAGAGGTCCCCGACGCCCCGAGCGTCCCCCCATCCACAGGCCAGGGCCTCGCCTCACTTTACCTCCAGCATCCTGCAGCAGGGCTCTGGGGCAGGGGCCGGCGGGCAGGGGCCAGGCCCCGGGCCCCCTCCCAGCCGCAGCCCGGGTAGTGAGCAGAGCGCCCAGCAGCCGCGGAGCGGGTGCTCAGTTACACGGGGCGGTGGCTGGAGGCGGGCGGCGGCGGCTCGGATTGCCCGGGCTGCTGGGGATGTGGGGGCGCGTGCAGGTGAGCGTGTGCGGCGTGGGGGTGCTCCTGAAGCCCTCCCTCCCCCGGTCCACCTCGCCCTCGCCCTCGCCCTCGCCCTCAGGGAAAGTCTCCAGCACCTGCCCCTCAGCTCCTCAGCTCGGGCCACCCCCTGGCCGCTCCCAGCCGCCCCCCCAAGCTCCGTCCACACCCCCAATCTGACCACGAGGGCCCTGGCCTGCTAGCCGGCCGGGCCGGGGACCCAAGCACATCTTTTCTTGCAGGGCCTCCCACTGTCCAGAATGCCCCTCCTCTGGGGTCCCTTCCCTGACCCCCGAAGCCACGCAGACACGCCCTTGGGATCCCTGCCACAGGCCCCCACCCAGCCCCGTAAGCCCAGGAACTCAGGGGACAGGGCTCCTGCCCCTCAGTGTCCCAGGGGTTCGGCAACATGGGCTGAACGGATGGGTGTGAGACCCCCAAAGTTCTCCCCCCACCCCATAGAGACTCATCCCCTCTCCCTGACACTCCTGGGGGCCCAGGCTTGGGGGCCCACTCCCCGCCCTGATGTGCCTCTCGGATACAGGCTGCCAGAGCAGGGATCGGCAGACAAGCCCCGGTTGGCAGAGGTGCGTGGGCACAGACACAAGACTCCAAACGTATGCTCACAAACACGCTACACGGCAACACGCGGAGACACACGCGTTGGAGAGGACAGCACCCTGGCGCTGAGCTGTCCAGACTCTTCTCACGCCCTCCACAATGACCTCTTAGGCGGGTCTCTCAAGGCCCCCAAACAGGAAGCAGGACTGTGGGAGTATCCGGGGAGGCCGTGAGGCCAGGCTGAAGTCACATCCGGGTTTGGGACCATCCTGGCCATCCCCCTGCCTCAACCCAGTCCGGCCGCGGCTCAGCACAGCGGCCAGGAGGCTTCTCTGCTGAAAATTCCTCTCCTGCTGATCAGCACCCAAGGACCACCGTCCCTAGCACCAGATGCTCACCTCGAGAAGCTAAGACACACGGGGGGGGGGGGGGGGGGGGGGGGGGGGGGGGGGGGGGGGCAGGCAGCGTGGAGAGGCCCAGAGCAGCAGTGGGTCAGGAGGGGGCGCACACAGGCCCAGCGCATTGCTCACATTCCTCGCTCCCTGCTCTGGCTCGGAGCACTTCCTGCCGCCTCCCAGCCAGGCCTTCGGGCTCCCACGGGCTCCCAGCCGGGCAGCCCAGAGCTGGACAAGCCCCGGTCTCACAGCTGAGCCCTTGACCAGACAAAGAAGCTGGCATGGGGGTACCCAGGGAGCCGGGCTGTGCCCCCCCAGATGGTGACTCACCAGCCCTGGCAGAGAAAGGCCCCCATTGTTGCTCAGGGTCCAGCCTGCTTTCAACAGGGTCACTGGGGTGTCCCAAATCCCATCTCCTGACCCTGGGGACATGGGCTAAGCCAGCAACTGGGGTCCTCATTGCCCACACTGCCCCCACCCAGCCTGACCTGCACAAGTGCCCAGGATGGTCTCTGTGGAGGGGCTCCTGGGGCCGGGGCCGGCGTTGTGGCATCCCCAGAGCGGGCCATGGGACACACGAAAGAAGTGGCAGGCAAGGAGCGTCCAGCTGGAGTGGCCTGAAGTCTCCAGCCAGCCCTGGCCACCACCCCATTTATCTACCTCCCACTGTGGCCCTGGCTCCCCAGGGATGGGTGGGGACGGGGGGGCTGAGTCACTTTGGGGAGCAGGGTGGTGGCTGAGTCCCCCTCCCCTGCTCAGGCCCCGGCTAGGCACCCCCTACTGGCTAGGTTTCAGTCCCAAGAAAGGAAGGAAGGAAGCTGCTGGAAGGCCCTGCCCTGCTCCCAGGACCCGGGGCTGGGGAGACAGAGAGGCGAGGGAGGGGCACGAGAGGGGACCCTGGTGCCAGAACACAAGACAGTCCTGCTGGGGCTCCCAGAGCCCTCGGGCAGCTACAGGCCCGTATTCCAGGTGGTCACCCCTGCAGGACTCTCACCCACTCCCTCATCAGGCCCCACGGGCCTCTAGGACGGGGGTGGGGGCCCAGGGTCTGGCACCACATCGCAGCCCTGGCGTGGCAAGCTGCCCCGTCTGCTTAGGGGCTGTCCCCTACCGTCACTGTCAGGACCAGCTGCATTGCAGCTGCAGCCTCTCCAGCCTGGTCTGGCCTGGGGCTGAGTCACCACTGATGAGGACCCTATAGCACCTCCATGGGAGGGGCCAGCTGGCATATCAGGGTTGTCCCCAGCCCCACCTCCCACATCCCAGCTGGGACAGAGGAGAATAAGCCCAGAGGACACAAGGGCCCTGACTCCCGGCTTGGCCCTTACTTCCCACGGGGCCCTGCATCCCACACCGAAGCAAACCCCGTGCCCCCCACCTAGTGGTCCTGCCCCTGCAGCTCTGCTAGAGCATGGCCCCCCTGCAGGCACCACCCTCATAGGCACCCGACGGCCAGTCCGGCCAGTCCCTTCTGTGGAGCTCGGCTGAGGCCTGGCTCTTCCTTCTGACCCTCTGAGCCCAGCCAATGGGACACGGGGTCCCCAGCCAGGAGGGAGGGGGTAGATCCCGTCCCCTGGGCCTCCCCAGACCTTCTGGAGTCCCTGTCCCCAGGTCAGCCCCTACCACAGAGCCCCTGCCAGTCGGGCCCCACTTTGTTCCTCTAAAAATACGCCCAGAGGAAGCCCCCTCCTAAGGCTTCCTGCTGCTCCCAGAGCCTGAAATAGCAGAGGGGGAAGGTCCCACCCCAGGACAAGGTGCCTGAGCACCCCACCCTCCAGATAAGCCCCGAGGGCGGATTTTTCCACAGGAAGGTGAACTCAGCGTTTGTGTCTAAATCAATGGACAAAAAGCCTAGGGGGGAAGGGCACTTCCTCCACGAGCTAAGACGCCTGCGAAGGACCAGGGCTCTACGCCGCAGGACCCCGAGCGCCTCAGCCCAGCACCACCTTGGAGCCACACAGCTGACCCGATGCTCCTCACTCGGGCCCTGGCCACCCCAAGGGGCTTTCGGGCCCAGAGAACGCATCCTGAGAGTTCATGCCCAGGCCAGCGCCCAGGATGCCATCCCACCTGAAATACCACCTGCCCCCAGGGCAGTCCCCAGACGCGCGCACTCCCAGGCTTCAGCTCTCACGCGGGCACTGGCGTTGGGCCAGTGGTTCTGAGGGGGATCGGGGAAACCCCTGGGATGGAATCCTTCAGAGAGGCTTCAAGAGGACCGAACAACCAGGCGCCCGGGGGGCTTGGTTGAGTGCCCGACTCTCGGTTTCAACTCAGGTCACGATCTCGTGGGTAGTGAGACCGAGCCCCACACCAAGCCTCCCCACAACGAACCCCAAGTCAGGCTCCACGCCCAGAGGGGAGTCTGCTTGGGGACTGTCTCCCTCTGCCCCTCCCAGTGCTCGGGCACGTTCTCTCTCTCTCTCTAATAAAATAAGTAAATCTTTAAAAAAAGAGGGTGCAGAACAAGCTCTTCCTGTTGGCCTCCCCCAAGTAGGAAGTCCTGCTACCCAGAAGTGGGTAGAGTAGCGCACACACACATACACACACGCACACATTTATTCCAGCTCTCTGGCCTGGGGTGGATGCAGGAAGGGAGAAGTACCCCAAGCTGAGGACCCAGCTGAGTGTCCCAGCCACCCCCCACCACGCGCTGCGCACAGCGAGGGACCAGCCCTATCTCCAAAGGACAAGCAGGCTCCTCAGACAGACCGACACCTGCCCCTGCACAATCCGTCCCGGGAGGTCCCAGCAGACCCCTCCCACTTCCCTCAGCCCCGGTTGGCCTCCTCCAGTCGGCCTCGGCCTCGTCCGAGTGCCTTCTCCTAGGCCGAGCGCCCTCTCCTAGGCTGAGCACCCTCTCCTAGGTCCAGCAGCTCTCACGGGCTTTCTGGGGAGAAGGGAGGGGGATGGGGCCAGGACCAGAGCCGGGCTGCCCTGAGTCCACCTGGCTTAGAACACCAGCTGAGGGCCGAAAGAGTGGCCCCAAGTAGCCAAGAGGGTAGTCGCCAGAGGCCCTGTGAGGCAGAAGAGATGGAGACAGAGACTTCTGGAGGTGACCAGAGCAGGAGACTGCCTGTCCCCAAGAGGCGGGCACGGAGGTTCTGGGAGAAGCCAGGGTGTCCCTCTGCGCAGCCTGCCGTACCTTCTGGCCCGCCTCGGAGCTGAGGTTGCTTGCACGTGCCCAGTCCGGCTTCGGCTCCCAGGGGTCATGGGTGGGCGGAAGCCCTCGCTGGGCCATCTCCTCTGTGCAGGTCAGCTGCCGCCGGCGGAGCTCCTCGTCCGTCTCTTTGTCCACCACCAGCAGCCGAGTCTGTCCTTCCACAGCCTTGATTCTCTGCACCACCTGGGCCGGGCAGGTGGGGAAGGAGGCAGGTCAGCCGTCAGCACTCGGGGCAGCACATGGACAGTGGCACTGCCCAGGCCTGGCCCAGGATCGCGGACAGGCGGTTGGCCTACCAGGGGTGGGCGGCTGGACCGAGAGGCCCGCGGGCCCCGCCCCCCACCCCCAGGGCTGCGGCCGCTCCCTCCCTCTTCACCCAGGGCTCCTGACACAGGGCGGCAAGGGCTACAGGGTCACTGCAGGGACTGGCCTCAGTCCAGGGTCTTGTCCGGGAGAGGCCGGGAGGCTGGGGGAGGCAGCTGGTCTGGAAGATGGTGTGCGGCCAAGCCTCGGGTTCTCAGTGTGTGAGCGTGTGAGCGTGTGTGCACATGTGCATGTGCGTGCATGTGCGTGCGTGTGCGCACGGCTGTGTGTGCTGCGTGCAGCCATCTGTGTCGGGGTCTGTGTCTCAGTCTGGGTGAGGGAGCGAGGGGTCTCTCTAGGTCCCAGTCTGGGTGTGGCTGCGCTCCCTGCCGTTCTTCTCCGTCATCAAGTGTGGATGTCTAAACCCCTGCCTCCGGGTCTCCCGTTTGCCTCTAGACCACGAACACCTGTGCCTGGTTCCTGTGGCGTGGCACCTGCTCAGGCACCACACGCGACCTGGTGAGCAGGGTCCAGACTGGCAGGGGGAGGCCACCTGTGGGACAAGTGTGGCCTTGGGGTCATCTGCCTGTCTGTGCCGGGTCTGTGAAGTCTCTAGAGCACGTGGGTGACCATGGAGCACGCATGTCAGGGTGCACCCTGCAGGGAGGAGCAGCCGTGCCCACTGGGCATTGGGGTAGGAAGGACAAGACCCCCGCCCCCACCACGTCTTGGGGGAGGGTGGAGAGGGCCCCCATCAGCCGCTCGGCAGAAGCTGTCAACAGATAGGAGAGTGAGAACCAGGCTGTCCTCCCGGTGGCCCTCCCCTGCCCCCCCCCGCTTGGTGAGAGCCAAGGAGGACCCTAGCTCCCTGCTGCTTCCTGGCTGTGGGACCCAGGCTAGACACCTGATATCTGAAAGTATCAGTTTCCTCATCTGTAAAATGGGAGCTGGAACTCCTGGACTAGGAGGCAAAGGTGCCAGCACCCACCTCCTCCCTCCTGAGACAGTGGGGCTCTGTGTGTTAAACCAGCACCTGGGGTCCTGGGAGAAACAGGTGCTCCCGGGGTAAGGGTGGCTGTGACCATTAAACTAAGGCCAGGTGCCACTCTGCCAGCCCCTCCCTGTGGTCAGTCAGGTCAACACCTCTGGCCCACACCCCACCCTCCTTCAGCAAACAGCTTTTTCCAATTGACACTTTAGGTGGAAGACGGAAAGAAGGCAGACAGATGGATAGACAGGGGCCGCAGGGGTGGAAGCAGGAGGGCAGCTGCCGGTCCGGCCAAGAACCAGTTTACGGGTCTCTAGGTCCCAGGGCTGGCCACGCAGACAGGCCACAGGCTCACGGGGGCTGGGGAGGACACAGAGATCCCTGAGCAGAAGGGGTGGGGGGAGGCTGGATTCAAGCCACTGGGAGATAGTCCCCAGGGAGCAGAACCTGCAGCGCAAACCCCGCCCTCCCTCTGCAAGGGGCAGGGGACCGTGGCAGTGGCCCCTGCAGGGCCAGGCAGCCTCCAAGGGGAGCAATGTGCTGCCCCCAGCAGCGACTCTGAGACACCCAGCCAGCGTCAGCCAGGACACACATTAGCACATAGGCCTGCCAACACACATTGGTGACTACACGTAGGCAGGCATGCACACACACACACACACACCCAGGCATGCAGACCTGTATATTCACACACACACACACACACACACACACAGAGTCCGGCATACATACAGAGCCTCGCTCACATGCACCCATCCCCGCATGCAGATCTGTCCACACACGTGCACACACCCAGGGGCGTGGACCTGTATATTCACACGCACAGTCCAGCCCCTGCACACATGAGCACGCACACGCATTCCCTGACACGGGCACCTACAGGTGTGCCCTTACCGTGACGCCCCTCAGGGACACCCCGGCAGATGCGTGCAGCCGAAGGGGACCCCCAGGGGGACTTTACACACCCGTACCCAGCTGGGGACACAAGCACGTGTGTACGCACACGGGAAAGCACCCAGGGCCGCCAAGGCACGGAGACGCCGCCCCCCCCTCCGCCCCCCGCCAAGGCGCCTGCCGCCTCCGCTCCGCGCACACGAGGCCTGGGCAGGACTGAGTGCCAGGGCCCAGCCAGGAGCCGCAGTGCGGGCCCTCCCGCCGGGCTGCCCTGCGCTGCGGAGCCAGCCGCCCGGGTGGGGGCGACGGAGGAGACCGGGCCGCCGACCCCGCGCAGCCCCCGCCGGCCCCCGAGGAGCCCCGCGCCCCCGCCGCGCGCCGAGGCCCGCGCGCAGGGGCCGCCCCGGGAGGGCACCCACCTGGTGGTGCGTCTCGCCCTCCACGTTGACGCCGTTGACCTCGACCAGCCGGTCCCCCGCGCGCAGCGCAGCCGCCTCGGCCGGCGAGCCGGGCTCCACGCGCCGGATGAACTGGCCGCGGCGGCCCTTCTCGCCGTGCAGGTGGAAGCCGTAGCCGTGCTCCCCGCGCACCAGGCGGCACAGGCGCGGCCGCAGCGGCTCCGCGGCTGCCATGGCGCCGGCGGCCCCCCGGCCCACCGCGGACCGGCCACGGCGCCCACGCCCGCGGGGCAGGCACGGGGCGCGGGGGGCGGCACGGAGGACCTGGCGGCGCCCTCGGCGGCTCCCGCTCGGCTCCCGTCGCCTCGGGCTCGGGCTCGGGCTCGGCTGCGGCGCCGCCTCCGCGCCGCCCCTTCCCCGCCTCCTCCGCGGGGCCGCCCCCGCCCCGAGGCCCGGCGTGCCTGGCCCTGCCCTCCGGGGCGCCCCGCCAAGCCCGGGGACTGGGGGGGGGGGGGGGGGGCGGGGCCCAGGGACCCCTCTGCCCCGCCCTGCTCCGGGCAGCCTCCCCGCGCCGCCGCCTTTGCCTCCTAGTCCACCAACATGTATTGAGCACCTACTGTGTGCGGTCGCGAGGCGGGCTCTCGCAGGGGCCGGAGGGAAGGAAAAAATGTCACAGCTCTGCCCAGCACCCTTGGGAACACGCCCTCCCCCCACCACGCTGTCCCCCTATCTGGATCCCTCCTGCACTCAGAGCGGCCCTTGGCCCCACACAGTCCCAAGATGGTCCACGAGGCAAAAAGGGGAGTTTGGGAGTTACAAGGTAGCACCCCCATATTCTAGGGGACTCCGCGGCTCTCCCCGGGAGACCTATGGTGCCTATCTGTGCCCGGGTTTATTAAACACAACCCCCTCCCCCACGCACACCTCTCTGTGCCAGGGCCCCTCACCTGTGCCCCTGCTCATCCCAGAGATGAAATGTACCCTGGACTTTGGCCTCTGCCCTCTGGCTTGTGATCAATGCTCACAGAAGCTGTTCCCATGAGCTGAGGTGGGGGTGGCGGTGATCCCCCTCTGCCCCTCCCTCCATCCTTCTCCTCCCCTAGCATCTAGCCATGCTCAGCGTGAGTTCCCCTTCCCCCAACCCGACAAGAATGGCAGGAGAAAATCTGGTTAAACTCCGTTGTGCCTCTGAGTACACTTTCTCTAGAACATCCCTAGAGTGCTCAGGCCATTTTGCAAATCAAGAAACTGAGCTCTAGGGAGATCCCTGGGTGGCTCCGGGTTGAGCGCCTGCCTTCAGCTCAGGGCGTGATCCTGGAGACCCAGGAATAAATAAAATCTTAAAAAAAAAAAAAAAAAAAAAAAAAAAAGAAAGCAAGAAACTGAGCTCTAGAGAGTCAAGGTTCCCCAGTTCCTCATAGGCACCTCTGTGAGATTCCAAGTCCACACTTTATTTACCATGGGGCTCTTTCTCAGCCTCAGATACAGGAAGACAGCTGACCTGTGGTCTCCCCCTCAGCCTGACCAGCCCCATGGGGGCAGAAGCAGGCTCAGCTCAGGTCCCTTCCTTGCTGCTCCTTCTCCCCTCTCCAGTGCCCTCAGTCTGGGCGCCCAGCCCCCGCCGAAGCACTGGGCTCTCCTCCGGGCAGCCTCCTGGGCCGCAGCCCCTTGGGTGTCCACACCCTGGCTGCTGCCCCTAAAAGCCACTTAAGCCAAGGCTGTATGGCTGCTTCCCCACCCCCACTTTTACGTTCGTGGCTGAGGCTGCCATAGGCTCCTGCCTAGCTGGCCGCCTCCGTCTGTCTGTTTGCCTGTCCAGAGGCTGCCTGTCTGGCCTGTGACTGCCTTTCTGGACCCAAGCTGGTGCTGCTGATCCTGGAAGCTGTGAGGATGGGTGTGGCAGTGAGGTCTAACATATACCCCACATGGGGCTTCCAGGTTACCCCATAGCAACCAAGACCAGCCAGGCCCTGCCAGGATGAGGGAGTCCAGGGAGGTAGTTGATGGGAGACCCGCAGGCTGGGAATAGAGAAGCTAGGAACCCCCTGCCCAGGAGCCCCCCAGGCTGGGGGTAGAGAAGCTAGGAGACCCTGGTCCTCCAGGTCAGGAGCCTTGGAGATTCCACCCTCCTCCTCTATAGGACAGGCACTCCCAAGATCAGCCTCAGCCAGTCTGTGAAGACCGATGGGAGCAGAACACGGCTGGAGGGAGGGGTAACCGGGGGCATGTGGTCATAAAGGGGCCAGGAACACGGCATCAGAGCACAGCAAAGGATGCCCCAAAGTGAAAAAGGAGCTGAAGAAGTACCATAGAAGGTAACAGAGTAACACAGGCAGCCTGAGACAGTGAGAAGGGGGGTAGGCGACAGCCACAGAATCAGGCAGCTGGGAGAAGAGCAAGTACATTCCCAAGGGAGAGCGGGAATGGGTGAGAGGGAACTGGGTCAGTGTGGACGAGCAGAGGCCGGGGAAGCTAACCCAGCGGGTCTCCTGTGCAAACTCCCAGGCCCTTCCTGCAGCCTCAGGCTGAGATCCGAGTGAGAGGCAGAGAAACAGGCAGAGGGAACAGCATGGACCAGGGCCCAAAAGAGCAGACGGGAAGGTGCTCAGGGGCTGTAAGTCGTTTGGGGCGGCAGGGCAAAGGGCCCCGAGGAGGTGATCAGCGAGGCCAGGTGGCAGGTGACCCCCACCCCCAACCCACCCCCTATGACCTAGCCCGGTTCCTGCCACCTTGTGACACAGGGGAAGTAGACCTTTCCAGGCTTCCCTCTCCTAGGCTGTCAGAGGGTCCACCTGCGGTGGGAGGCCCGGTGCTCCCTTGGCGGGAGGGGCCCTTCCTCTGAGCTGGGACCCCACCGAGCTGCAGCGCCCCGGCCATGGGCGGAGCCTGGCCTAGGCGAGGACTCCGGGTGCAGCAGCGGGGCGGAGGCCTGCTCTCCGGCCCCGGGAAGGGTTGGGGCCCGTCTGTGGGGTGGAGCCATGAGCTCGACACCCGGGTAATGGCCCGGAGCTTCCCGGGCCGGCGCCGCCTCCCTAATGGGCATTAATGGCCCCACGGGATGACGGGGTCTCGCTTATGGCCTCCTCCATCAGACTACACCAGGCCTCTCCTCAGAGCCCGAAAGTGGGGCAGGCAGGACCAGCGCGACGGAAACACAGCACGACGCCAGGAGCCAACAGGCAGAGAGAAGCGGAGCGCCGCGGACCACCGAGGGAGGCGGTGCAGGAACCCGCCTGCCCGCGCCGGCCCCGCCCGCGCCGGCCCCGCCCGCGCCGGCCCCGCCCGCTCCAGGCCGCGGGCGCCGAGGGGCGTGCAGCCCCAGAGAGCAGCCGCGCGGCGCCGCCTGCCGGTTCTCAGTGGAATTGCTTCGTCCGGGGGCTGGCCCAGACCCCGCGGCTCTGACTCGGGTGGGGACTGGGGTGAGGCCGGCGCCCTAGGGCTGCCTGCACTGCAGGGGCACAGGGGTTCCGTCAAGCTGGTAGGCAGAGAAGCCGAGCCTCTGCCAAGTCCCTTGTCGTCCCTGCTCTTTCCTTGGACCTGGCACCCACCTCCCTGGACTGGGGTATCACCAGGCCACGTGAAATCTAGCGCTTAGCACCAAGTGCTCCAGTGCTGACCAAACATATGCCGACCACTTAGCACCCGGCGCTGGAAATATCACTCAAATCCTTGGAAACGGGGATTGGTATGCTTTGGTAAGGGCAGGCCCAGAGCTGGCATGGCCCCGAGGAGGGCATTTCACATGGCCTGGAGTCCTGGGTGGACCATGGGGCTGTTCTGGAATCTGCCCAGAGTTCCTGCAGTCTGTGTGGGGAAGGGCAAGGAGCAATGAGGCTGGGGGGCAGGGCAGCCCTGTGGCCCACCCCAGAGCATGGATTTTGTGCCATTCGTGGTGGAGAGTCCTTGAGGTGTTGTGCACTGGAAGTGAGGCCGGGGCACCCATGATTTGAAAGGCCAAGTTTGGCGGGAAGCAGAAACAGGAATGGACTTGGAATGCAGAGAATGGAATGAGTAACCTGTGGCCACCTGTTCCCTCAGTGCAGAGCCTGGAATCAGAGTCAGTAAATCCAGGGGTCAGTCCATAAGTATTGGGAGGGCAGAGCAAAAAAGAGCGCCCACATTAGGGGAGAACATAGGGAGAAGGATGCCCCCAGGAGTCGAGCAGGAATTGCTAGTAAGTAGAAATGGGGCTTCTTCCAGAGGCCAAGAAGAACGTGGGGGCTGGTTCCATGTGGGTATCTGGAAGCTAGCCAGCTCAACAGGCCCGGGGCCACCCCTCCTCCAGTCCTTGCTGGGTGCCCTCATGGGAAGACCTTGCCACATGGCCAAGGGAGGGCCCCAAGGAGTCAGAGCCCATGCTGAAGAGGGTCAACCAGGAAGCAGAAGGGTGGAGGGGCCCAGACTCTGTAAGGGGGCCACGTGGAGGGAGGTGCTTATTCACCCCCAGCAGAGCATATTTACATGGGGGGGGGGGCGGTGGAGCCAATAACAAAAAATGCAGAGGTGTTGGGAAGTGGAAGGTTCTCTGAGGAGGCACAGAGCCCTTGCTCCCTAGGAGGAGAGCATGACTTTGAAGAAGGCGGCTTGGGATTCTCACTTCCTCTCCAGAAGCCATAGGCTGAGGGAAACAGGGATGCAAAGGAGATGGGGTTTGAAATGAATCCTGGGAGATGGGGGAAAGAGTGGGTGGGCTGCTGGGTCTTAAGGTCCCCAGCATGGTGAGGGGGCTTTGGCTCAGCTGGTAGGGCATGAGTGCCTGCCTTCTTTCTGGTGGGTGGCAGTGGGACTCAGGGTCTGACTCGCGCCGACCTCGGGTGAGACCTCTCCTGTCCTGTGATCCCCTGGGCCCTGGTCTGATGACCCTGCCCCCACACAGGAGGGGCAACATTGGCGGAGAAGGAGGAAGGGGACCTGCGCCCCAGCAGTGTCTCACTCTCTGTCCCCACCTTCGGCCACCCCACAAGCTCTTACAGATGGAGATGATTAGGAGGGGGCATCCCCTTGGCGGGGAGAAGGTCCTGGTGCTTGCCAGCACCTGAGTGCAGCTGCTTGCCCCCTGAAGCTAGGTGCCAAGTGCACGTCGGAGCTGAAGGGCGGCACACACGCGAGTGCATGAATCAGGCAGCTTTTATTGACCAGCCAGCCAGGCGGGAGCTGAGAGCCTAGGAGGAAGAGACTCCGCCTGGGTCAGAGCAGGGGCGGCGCCAGCAGGGGCTGTGCTCAGGATGGCTCTGGGGAGCGGCGGGGGCCCGCGAAGGCAGTTGGCTCCGCAGACCATGGCTGAGCAGGAGGCACCCCGAAGGCTCTAGAAAGAACAGAGCAGAACCTTAGGGAGAAGGCTGCGCGCCCTCCCCTACACCCCCCACCCCCGCCCTCAGGCTGGAAGGGTGGAAGGCTCCAGGAAAGCCCTCTGGGCAGGGAGTGGGAGACAGCGAGGTCGTGGGGGGCAGCCCTCTCCGCACGCGCCCACCGCAGCCGGCCGCCCCCTTCCGCGCCGCGTACCTGGCCTGCTTCTCCGGGCTCCGCCGACGGGCGCCCCGCAGCGGCTCCAGTCCGGGCGCGGGCTCGGCGGCGCGCGGGCTCCGGGGCGCACGGGCCTGGAGCGCAGCGTGGGAGAGCCGGCGTCCAGTCTCCAGCAGCTCCGGAAGCCCAGAGGGAAGCAGGAGGGCGCCGCGGGGCCCGGGCGCCGCCGACCCGGCGTCCCCGGCTGACGGCCCGCGGAGGGACGCGCCCAGGCCCGGGGTGTAGGGACCCGGGAAGCCCCCGGGGGGGGCGGCGGGGCGCAGCGCTCGGCGCCACAGGTAGGGCGAGCGGCGCAGCCCCACGAGCAAGCCCGCGGCGCGGCCCACGGTGGGGTAGCGGGGACTCGCCACGTGCTTGTACCAGGCGCCCGCGGGCAGCGCCAGCAGCAGCAGCAGCAGCAACCCCTGCCCGAGCGCCCGCCGGCCCGCAGGGCCCCGCGGCCCCGTGCCCCGCGCCAGGGTGCTCGGCTGCCAGCCGCCCGCGGGGCAGGCGGGGACCAAGTCGCGGGGTGCGCTGCGGGACTGCGGCGTCGGGCCGCCAGGGAGCCACTATAACAGTCGCGGGCTCCGCCCCTGCTCGCCCCCGCGGTACCCGCTGAGCTCCCCAAAGGTAGGAGGAGGGATGGGGGGAGAAGAGCGGCCCAGGCCCCTGGGGCAGAGGGTGGGTTAGCCGAGCATCTTCTCTCAGTGGGTGGGCCTTCGCTGCGCCTGGGGCGCCCCTGCTTCTCCCCCCCCCCCCACCCCGCCCCCGCAGGCCGCCCTGCATCCTCCCCGCCCCGCAAGAAGAACTGTCAGGACACGGGCAGGGGGGGTGGGGGGGAAGACACATGGACAAGGGGATGCCCCCTTTGCCAGAGCTCTTGCAGGTTGGGCTCCAGCAGAAGAAAGACTGGGAGGCTAGAGGAGCCCTAGTGGGGTCAGAAGAGCTGTATCATTCGAGGAGCCTCTGTATCTCTCTCCTGAGGGCTGCCTCCTGTGCCCCGACGCCTTCCTATCCTCTCGCGACCCAGCTGGTGGGAGCCCACCAAGCCACTTCCGAGCTGCAGCGGGATGCTTACAGCCACAGGCTGGGCCACATGAGCCCTCCCTGAGGTCGTTGGTGATTCCCCATCGCTTCCAGAATAAAAAGGAAGCCCCTCTTCTGACGCCAGCCCTGGCCTGGGCAGGGTAAGGCCCTGTGGTCCTCCAGCCTGCTCTCTGGTTGTGATTCCCCCCCCCCCCCACTT
Source organism: Canis lupus familiaris (assembly GCF_011100685.1). Lineage (NCBI taxonomy): Eukaryota > Metazoa > Chordata > Mammalia > Carnivora > Canidae > Canis > Canis lupus. The sequence continues at coordinate 39,366,745 of NC_049227.1, forward strand.
TCTGCCCTCACTCAATGACGTGTGATGCTGCCCACGTCTGTGTTTCTGTGCCCGGGAAGTCCTTCCTTCCCAACCCAGCCAGCTCACTACTCACCATTCAGGGTCTGCCTATGTGGCCCTCGGCCCTCCGTCTGAATAGCCCTCCCGAGGATTCCTCTGTGGCTGGATGGGTTTAACCACCTATCCAGAGGGCAGAGCCTGACCCCATTCTTGCCTGAGCACCAGCCCGGGAAGGATGCAACCCTCCCAACAATCAGACCTCACCCCACCCCCAGCAACCACACCACTGATGAAACACTTTCTAGATCCCGGATGCCAGGGATCCTGAAATGTCTCATTATGACCTCCAAACAACGCCATGAGGTGCCATGCCGATTTTTTTCAAGAATTTATTTTTAAAAAGATTTTATTTATTTACTCATGAGAGACATAGAGAGTCAGAGGCACAGGCAGAGGAAGAAGCAGATTCCCTGGGAAGCCCGATGTGGGACTGGATCCCCGGATTTTGGGATCATGACCTGAGCTGAAGGCAGATGCTCAACCGCTGAACCACCCAGGCATCCTTCAAGATTTTATTTTTTAAAGTAATCTCTATACCCAACATGGGGCTCGAACTCACAACTCTGAGATCAAGAGTCGGAGAGTAAAGCACAAGGAAAGCTGACTTGCCCAGATCACCTGCTGGGTCAGCAGTGGGGTGAGTGAGGTCTGACTAGACACCTCCCCCAAGCGTGACAGCACCAGTTAGGGACCTAACTGCAGTTCCCCATGGAAACTGCCCCTCACCCTCTGCCTGTCTCTCTAGTAAAAGGGAAGGTGTGATTCTGGGAGTCAAGGGGCCGCCAAGAGGCTGGGCGGGCGAGGAGGGGCCCAACTTGGTTGCAAGGAGCCCGGGGGTGGGGTGGGGGGGCAGTTAGAAGCAGCCGCAGCCCTGCCTACAAAGGGCCTGTGGCAGAGCAGAGGGGTGAGCCCTGAGCCCAGCGCCCTGTGCTTGGGGTGGGAATGGGGGGAGGGTGTGCGCCTTAACCTCTCCCTCTGCATTTCTTCACTTGCAAACCGGGAGTGCTGAGAGCCCCTCCTCGGCTTACTGTGAGCACTAATGCAGGTGTGGGGCTTGGCCCCGGGGCTCTGGCTCTTGCTGTTACTGTTCCAGGGGCGGACCAGCCTCCGAAGCTGTCGGTAAAAACGCTCTGAGGGAGGGGTGACCGCGCGGGGACCGGTGGAGAGGGAGCTGCGGGGGTGCACCTGGAGGACCACAGGGAACCCAGAGCCGTGTGCGAAGCAGCCTCTCTGGGGGCCCCTTGGCCTGGAGAGCCGCCTGGAGTGCACAGTGGGCGGGCAGCGCGGCACGACGCAGGCCACCAGGGTCCCCTGACGCTGCACATCCTTGGAGCTAAGAGTACTTGTGTCCCCTCACCCCCACCCAGCTCACTGGGGGAGGGCCTAGGCGTCCTCTGGAGGCGGCCCAGTAGGACCACTTGTGGCTCGTGGGCAATGGGGTCTGAGATGGTGGGAACGCCAGGTAGAGCAAGGTACCAGCCCGATGAATCTCCCAATCCCGGTGGTAAAGTCCCCTGCGCGATGCTGCCTCCGAATCTGAAGTTTAAATACCCGTCCCGCTAGTTTATAGCCCAGAAGCCCAGCGAGGGGCACGAAAGAGGGCCCCCACTGAGACGGAGCTGATGGAGCGGGGCTCCTGCCAGGTGACAGTGTGCAGAAAGCCTGTGGGGACAGAGCCCGCGGCTGGGTTGGCATAGTAAAGCAGACACTAGTCCTGGGAACTCCTGATTTGGGGTACAGAGGACAGCTTCTGTCCCCTGCCCAGCTCTGAGCCCAGGGCCCAGTGACAAAGGCTCCCCATCCTCCCCCACACAGGGATCTGGACCTGAAGTTCCACAGTGGGAGGGGGTGATGGGCCCCTGAAAGCTGACTCATTTCCGGGACTCAGCTCTTCCTTCATCAGGCAACACCCTCCTAGAAACCGGGGACCATGGCTTGGTGCTGTCTGCATGCTGCCTTTCTCCGCACCACACAAGCTGCCTGCTGGCCAGGACCACGCAGGGCCTCAACCCCGGGCTCGGGGCCTGGCCCCACAAGCACTCCATCCTAAAGATGCAGCGATTGAGCAAATCTGTTTTGTTTCTTTTTTTAAGTTATTAATTTCTATCAAGGTAATTTACATTATTGGGATCCCTGGGTGGCTCAGTGGTTGAGTGCCTGCCTTTGGCCCAGGGTGTGATCCTGGAGACCCGGGATCAAGTCCCACATCGGGCTCCCTGCATGGAGCCTGCTTCTCCTTCTCCCTGTGTCTCTCATGAATAAATAAATACAATTAAAAAAAAAAAGATAGGGGGGATCCCTGGGTGGCGCAGCGGTTTGGCGCCTGCCTTTGGCCCAGGGCGCGATCCTGGAGACCCGGGATCGAATCCCACGTTGGGCTCCCGGTGCATGGAGCCTGCTTCTCCCTCTGCCTGTGTCTCTGCGCCTCTCTCTCTCTCTCTCTGTGACTATCATAAATAAAAAATAAATAAATAAATAAATAAATAAAAAGATAGTTTACATTATGAATATAACGCTAGTATAAGGGAGAAAACAAACCTGTCCCTGAACCACCCTCTCACATCCCAGTCCTGCTCTGCAGAGGCAATGACTTCCGGCTCCCTCAGCTTCTAGTAGTTAGCCCCTATTTAAAAACCATAAAAAATAATAATAAAAAATAAAAATAAATAAAAACCATAAACTTGGGGACACCCGGGTGGCTCAGTGGTTTAGTGCCTGCCTTCGGCCCAGGGCGTGATCCTGGGGACCTGGGATTGAGTCCCACATCGGGCTCCCTGCACGGAGTCTGCTTCTCCCTCTGCCTGTGTCTCTGCCCCTCTTTCTCTGTGTCTCTCATGAACAAATAAAATCTTAAAAAAAAAAAAAAAAAGTGCTCTGGTTCCGTATGCATACAGCACGCGCCCACAATCCAGGTGAAGATAGCCAAGATTTCGGCTCCCAGGGAGCTCTGTCTGCCCCCTCCTAGCCACACCAGCACCTCCCAAGACATCCTGGGACCTGCGCGCACCTACTCGGCGTGGTAAGGTGGGGGGAGGACAGAAGTTGCAGAGGAAATGAGGGACACTCCTCAGCGGACCTTAACAGATGAGACGGGGCAGCCTGGGTGGCTCAGCGGTTTAGCGCCGCTTTCAGCCCAGGGCGTGATCCTGGAGACCCGGGATCGAGTTGCACGTCAGGCTCCCTGCATGGGGCCTGCTTCTCCCTCTGCCTCTGCATGTCCCCTCCGCCTCCCCCCCCCACCCCCGTCAGGAATTAAAAAACAAGAAAAATATGATGAGACGGTCCTGAATCCTGCAGGTGGGGCCCAGCGTCATCGCGTGGGTTGTGAGGAGGGGTGACGCCCCCGCCCGCAGCCTGGGAGGAGCCGCCTCTGGAGGGGAGGAGATGGATTCTCACCGAAGGAGTGCACCCTACCTGCACTTTGCTTTTATCCCATGGACACCCCTTTTTCTGGACTTCTGAACTCCCTAAATGAAAGATAATACATCTGTGTTGTTTCAAGCCTCAGAGCTTGTGATTTTTTTAACCGTGGCAATGGGAAAGCAATGATCCAGTAGACGCCAGTAAGGCTGCGACCACCACAAGTGTCTCTTTTTGGGGTAAAACCACCCCCGCTTGAGAACCACGGGCGCTCAGATTACAAACCGATTTGTTCTGATTTGTTTTAGGCAGCACCAGAAGGCTTCCTACAAATTTAGATGGAGCTTTGGTCCTCTCACACCCTCTCCATCCTTCTGCTAGGATTTTGTCACAACTTTCGGTTAAGTCACTAGCCGGCGTGTTAGCACGCCAAGTAATGCACTAGGATTACATTTCCGTTCTCACCGATTGCTTTTTTCTCTTTGCTTGTTTTGCTATACACTTATTTTGCTCTTTTCCCCCAAAGGCTCCGATAGGCCAAGCTCCTCGCAAGGACTTTTCCTAAAACTCAAGCATGCGAGGACGCCCCGACCAGGTTTACTCCGGAGGCATCCTGCTCCCCTCATCCTTGCCTCCTCCACCTGGGCGTCACCCCACACTCTGCTTTGGCGTTCCTCCCATCTTCTGGATGCCAGTCACCTTCCAGCTAGGATTCCCTGACGTTTTAGAAACACGAACCCTTCGGTAGTTTCGTGTGAATGGGGGCGTGGGAGCTAATCTGTCCCGCTTAGGTCAGGGTCTGTACGCCTAAAGGAGATTTTTCTGGGCATAGAATTTGTGGATGGATGGCCTACTCTCTCAGAAATGGGAGGGAATTTCTGGCTTCCAGCGTCCCAGGAGTAAAGTCCTATGGTCAATCCCCCTTCCAGGATCTCTCCCTTCCTCCCCCCTCCTCCCTACAGCTCTGGTTCCTCGGTAAACCAGGATGACGTCACCTGCTGAGGGCCTTTCCCCCTCGGTTGGGGCCTGTGTGGAGACGCGTCCTCCGGTTACAGCCGCACTGCCTTATTAGTTCTTGGATAATCTGTACCTCTGACATCCCTGTTAATTAGATGTCGCACCTTCTAGATTCAGAGTTCCAGCTTCTTCATTTCCTGTGTTTTGCTGGCTGGGAGATTTCTCCAACAGTATCTTCTCCATTTGCTCTCGCATTTTTACCTGTTTTTAATTCCTAAGAACCCTTTTTTGTTCTGATTGTCTCGTGCTTAATATTGTTCAAGGCATCCTAGTCTTATTTCACAGAAGCAGCATCTTCTCTGGAAATATCAAGTACAGCTTGCTTTTTTTTCAAGCAGGCTCCACACCCAACGTGGGGCTGGCACTCATACGCTCTGCCCAATGAGCCAGTCAGGCACCCCAAGCACACTTCTCTCTAAAGCCTCCTTTTGCTCTCTGGGTCTCAGCTTGGTCCATCTTTCACACTGCAGGCTTTCCTCATGAACCTGGAGGGCCTTGGCCTCTGTCCCTATGTAGGAGTGAGACCTGGATGCTCTTCCTGTGGGGGCGTGGCTGTGCCAAGTGGTTGCCAAAGCCATTCCTCCTTCACTGCAGGCATGACTTTTCCTTCTGTAATGGGGTGGGCAGTGAGGCCTTCTCTGGAGTTGGCCAGCTTCTCCAGTGGGAAGTGTAGGGGGTGGACCGGACACAGGAGTCAGGGCAGGGAGGAGGTTCCAGGGCCCTGGGTTCTGTGCACTGACTCACGAGCACTCTGGAGTTCAGTTCCCTGCCTCAGTTCATCCTCAGGGAAGCTTCTCATCAGCTCCCCGCCCCCACCCCCCCAAGGTCTTAAGGATACTTTGTAAAACAAGTGACTCATCTTCCTGTCTATCCTCTTTCACTAGCTGCTTCCTCCCTTCCTGTTCTCCTTGCCCTTGTGGACAGGCCATCTTTTACTCCCTTGCTGTTACTTAGTGGGGTTCTGTGACACCAAGAGGGCATATGAACGTGGCCAGTCCACCAGATTTACTTGGTGTGACAATTCCCGTTTTGCAATTGAGTAAGCCAAGGGCCAGTGAGCCAACCAAAGTTCCCCAGCAGTGAGTGGCTGAACTGGGGCTTCAAGCCCAATTCTGATTCTTTTTTTTTTTTTTTTAATTTTTATTTATTTATGATAGTCACAGAGAGAGAGAGAGAGAGAGGCAGAGACACAGGCAGCGGGAGAAGCAGGCTCCATGCACCGGGAGCCCGACGTGGGATTCGATCCCGGGTCTCCAGGATCGCGCCCTGGGCCAAAGGCAGGCGCTAAACCGCTGCGCCACCCAGGGATCCCCCAATTCTGTCTGATTCTAAAGTCCAGGGTCACTCCCCAACAACACAGATTTTTTTCTAGAAGGCTTAAGATTGGACTTGCCTCCTTTGATGGCAGAAGGGAGGTCTGGCGTGTGCCTGGTCCCCAAGGAAGGGAGGAAGCCCTCCAACAGCTGCAGGGGCCCGGAGCCTAGTATTCACCAACATCCACTCCACAAACCTGCCTTATGCTTCCCAGCGCCAAGCCCCCAGAGCCCAGCTGGGTGTGCCCAGGGAAGAGGACACGTTCCCTGCATGATTTTTCTATCAAAGTCAGGAAGATAGTCCCCAGCTCAGAGATGGATGTCACCAAAACAGTCTTTTCTGATAAGGATTTGCAGAAGTTCTTATTTGGGGAGGCTGGGGCGCAAGGGGTGCGCCTGGTGATCAAGCTTGTGTCTGGGCTGGAGAGAATGGTGGGCTCCCCGCATGGCGGCTATATTTAGCAATTAAGCAAGCTGTATTTAGCAGAACGCCAGCTTAAATCTGCATTTCAGACCAACGCGGAATAGCACCTCCACCGTGCAGGAGCATACTTACACTGAGCCACGCCGAGCAGAGGGGAGCCGAGCCACGCTCCGAGCACCCCGCCCGCGCCCCCGCCGGACCGCCTCCTCGTCGCAGCTCCCCGCCGGGGGGCCCACCCGCGCCCGCAGTCCCGCCAGCGTCCCCAACCCTAGCGCCCTCAGCCCGGCGCTCCCCTCGCCGCCAGGTCCCAGCCGCGCCCGCAGTCCTCGGCCCCCCAGCCCGCGCCCCCCCGCAGCTCCCGCCGCCCCGCAGCTCTCGCCCCCCCACCGCAGCCCGCGCGTCACCAGGTCACACACAGCCCCCAGCCCGGCGCCCCCACCCAGCCCCAAGGTCCCGCCCGCGCGCCCCCAGCCCACGCCCCCCCTGCCCGGAGGTCCCGCCCGCGTCCCCCAAGTCCTCGGCACCCCCAGCCCTCGCCCCCCCAGCCCCGAGGTCCCGCCCGCGCCCCCCAGCCCTCGCGCCCCCCCAGCGCCAAGGTCCCGCCCGCGCCCCCCAGCCCTCGCGCCCCCCCAGCCCCGAGGTCCCGCCCGCGCCCCCCAGCCCTCGCGCCCCCCCAACCCCGAGGTCCCGCCCGCGCGCCCCCAGCCCCGAGGTCCCGCCAGCGACCCCAGCCCTCGCGCTCCCCCAGCCCCGAGGTACCGCCCGCGCACCCCGCAGCCCCGCCCGCGCCCCCAGCCCGCGCCCCCCCAGCCCCGAGGTCCCACCCGCGCGCCCCGAGCCCGCGCCTCTCCGGGCCGGAAGTGGCGACGCGCGCTTCCGCCGGGCGGGGCCGTTGCTGGGCGGGGCGCTGACGTAGCCGGAAGGGGCGGGCCCGCCGGGAGCCAGGCCGCGCCGCGCCGGCCGGAGGGGCCCGCAGCCCTGACCATGGCGGCGGCGGCGGCGGCGGCGGGCGGCGAGGGGCGGCGCGCGGCCCTGGAGGCGGCGGCGGCGCCGGAGCGGGGCGGCGGGAGCTGCGTGCTGTGCTGCGGGGACCTGGAGGCCACGGCGCTGGGCCGCTGCGACCACCCGGTGTGCTGCCGCTGCTCCACCAAGATGCGGGTGCTGTGCGAGCAGCGCTACTGCGCCGTGTGCCGCGAGGAGCTGCGCCAGGTGCGCCGGGCCGGCGGGGCCGCGCGTTCGGGCGCCGGGGCGGGCGCGGGGCGCGGCCGGAAGGAGACTTTGCCTTCCTGTGTCCGGCGGGGCCCGCGGGGCCGGGCCGCCGGCTCGCGGAGGGAGCGCTCTGCACGGGGACGGTTCCCGCCGGGCCGGGAATGGGCTTGGGCGTAGCGGGAACCGGACCTGCCCGTCTGGGGGCTTTGCCTTCTGGGGCCCCGGCGGGGGGGACGTGGGCCGGAGCCCGGGGCGGCCGCCCTGCAGGCGGAGGGCCCAGCTGGGTGCCCGGGCCCCGCGGGTGTCGCCGCCGGGCCCTCCTGACGCTGGAGCTTCCACCTCGTGCGGCCCACGGCGCCCAGACCTGCCCACCGAGGGGGAGGCGGGACCCTCGAGGTTTCCTTAGGATTCTTGAGAATCGGGATAAAAGTGCTGCTGTGAAGTTCTCCCCCTCCCTGCCGATTGCAAGAGGGGCTGGGGGTGTTGCCGACCCTGCCCGGACTCGGAAGCCCTGGAGGGGGTCGGAGGGCCCCGGAGCTGTCCCCCCCCTCCCCTCCCCGTAATGCCACCCGCTGGCTCCGAGCACCGGGCCGCAGACCCCAGGTTTGATTTGAGATGCGTTCTTCCAGCGTTGGGAGATTCCTCTGGTTGTTCGTGGAAAGCTTGGGCTGCTGACATCTGCCAGGGAAGCTTTCTTCTTCCTAGAAGTGACGCAGGAATGGCATTCTTGGGAACAAGGTCTCTTTACTTGTGTTTTTCTTTTTCTTTTTCTTTTTTTTTTCTTTGTTTCATCTCTTTCTTTTTGTTCTTGTTTTGGGTAGGCATTCGTGGTAGGGGAGCTAGGGTGACGCTCTGATTCCACGAGCTCTCCTTGGACACCTACTCTGCTTTATCAGGAAAAGACAGTTGGAGACACGGTCAGCCTAACAGGGTGGCCAGAGACAGACCTGGGAGAGATCTGGGGTGCAGTCGTCCGGGAAACCTTGGGCCTGTGGCTGAGTGAGCACCTCCCAGCTTTGCCAGAGGCTGCCATGCCGGCCCGTCCTGGATGGCATGAGCTAACTCGAAGAGCCAGGTTTCCCAGTGCACCTGTAGTTCTCTTCCAGGAAGGCCGGGGCTGCAAGTCTCACTCGGGAGGTGAGCAGACACCTATGCGTGGCGATTACAGCCAGCGTCTGGCCTCTCTTATTCCCCGTGGGTCCCACACCCTCCCAGGGCTCTGTGGCAAGGGGGTGTTGACATGAGCTGTCAGCAGGCTCCCGCTGGGGTGTGCTTTGGCACTGGGTGCCTTTGGCCGATTCTGGCATCCTCTTGGGCCTGGCCTGAATTCCTGGGCAGCGGGAGGGTGTCCTGGGAACTTTGAGAGATGATGAGCCTCTCTATTCATCTTGCTTCCCTCCCACTCTTGAACTTGCAGCTCCACCCTAGCTCTCCGTGTTCCTTTGCTGAGTTCTGCATTGTCTACTGAGTGTCCTGTGCCCGTTAGGGAACCCCACAACTACCGCCAGCCCCTGAACCCTGCCTCTGCCCTGTTCTCTCTTATGGGACCAAGTCTTTGTAAAAACCACAAGGAAAGCATGCCAAGATGCTGCGTGGAACAGGCCTACGCCTCGACTCAGGGCTGCTTGTGCCCGCTGTGAGGCAGGCGTTCATTGCAAAGAGCAGACGCAGAGCAGCCCTGCAGCTGCTGGTCAGGCATGGAGCCAGATGGAGCTAGATTGCCCAGCAGGTGCTCGGCGTGGAGGCCAGGCTGGCTCCCAGGCAAGATCAATGTCAGGCCCCCCACCCACTGTCTTTCCTGGTCTCACCTTGCCCACGGTCTGTTTTCTTCTGACGGAAGATTCCAGTCTTGCTCTCTACCCTGCCTTGATGCCCATCTGTGTCACAGAGGTGTGCCCGGGCTGCTGTGTCCGAGCTAGTCTGGCCTCCCTTCCACTTCACAGGCAAGATGTGGGAGGGGAGGCTGATGGCAGGTCAGGGGGTGGGACCGCTGACCATTCTTGCTTTGCTGGTGTCAGGGCGCCTCCCCACCGGCCTGGTCCATCCGGGCTCCCCTGGGGCCTGTGCTTCCTAGGCGGGGCCCTCACTGCCCTCCCTCACCGCCGGCTCACTCTCGCCAGTGGTCACTGCTGGCACCGCCCATCCCCTCTTCCACTCACTTAGCGAGCGCCCACTGTGTACTGGGAGCAGCCAGTAACAAAGCCCCGGATCACACACCCACCCCTGTGGGGGTCCGAGCAGGGCTGTCATCCCATCTCCTTCTCCCTCTCTTCAGGACTGGCCCAGCCAACCTGGGGCCCACCGAGAGGTGCCTTTACCCCCTTTTTTTTTTTTAATTTTTATTTTATTTATTTATGATAGGCACACAGTGAGGGAAAGAGAGAGAGGCAGAGACATAGACAGAGGGAGAAGCAGGCTCCATGCACCGGGAGCCCGACGTGGGATTCGATCCTGGGTCTCCAGGATCGTGCCCTGGGCCAAAGGCCGGCACTAAACCGCTGCGCCACCCAGGGATCCCCCTTACCCCTTTGGACATCCACTCCCTGGTCTACCCAGGGGCTTCCCAGGATGGCCCATCCTCAAGTGTCTAGGCCTGGCCTGTACTTCTGTCCTCGGATCCATGACCCTCTCTCATCAGCGTGGTCACCAGGGTGGGTGGGTCTCGGGCTCTGCTGTTTGGATCCCTGGTTGAGCCACCGTGTCCTGGTCCTTGTCCAGCTACTCGGTTTCGCCATTCACCTCACCCTCTGCCGGAGGCAGGGATGCTGGCCACACCAAGTGGCACTGCCATCCTCTTGTCTGATCAATGCTGGGCTGGACACAGGTGCAGGCCTTGAGGCCCAGTCCTGGTCTTACAGCCTGTCTAGGAGGGGCTGTTAGCATTTCCTCACTCCCGCCTGCCAGCTCCAAGCCTTCCCGCCCTCTTTCTCAGGCAAACTCAGCCTTGAACCTCTGTGCATTTCCTTTCCTCAATCTCTTGCTGTGGTTCCCATCCCTTTCTGAGCCAACCCAGTGTCCCTGTCTTCTGGCTTGGCTCAGGTGTGCCTAGCACTGGCCGCCCCATCAGACTGCTACGCAAGCAGCCTGGTGGTCCATCCCGAGAAGTGCACCCCACCCCGGTCCACAGAGAGGGTGCCCACGGTGACACCCCCACAAGGTGGATCAGAGCAGACCTCTCAGAGGAAGGCGCTGGAGCCACAGAGACAGTGGTAACAGTGGCATCTCGCACGAGTTTCCTCTGGGGAAGGAAGTTGCTCCTTAGCTGAGTCGCCTGGACTTGGATGCTCTTTGGCTGGGGGTTCCCTTGCAGGCTGCTTGTCTAGCCACCTCGTGGGTGGGCACTGGGGCTCCTAAATCTGCTGCCTGTGTGGCCTCAGCACACCCAGGGCCCTGAGTCCCAGCTTCGGTTCCACAACAGACCGGGTGATCTGTGGTCGGCCAGCAGCACCTGCACCAGCAGCCAGAGTGGCGCTGCGCCTGCGGACCTGGCCCTCTCGCTGCTCCCCCCACCCCCAAGAAGCAGTAGGACCTGGGGTGGGGACTGGAAAGGCACCCTTGTGGGCAGTGGGAGGGCAGGCCCTGGGAGGAGAGGCCAGTGAGAGGTCCCAGGGCCTGGGGACCAAACCCAGGGGAGGGAAACCACGGGAGCGCGGCTGCAGTGAGGCACCCACCCAAAGTCCGCCCAGGGCGAGGGCAGATGGCCACGTTCACTCTGCCCGGACATGATGACGGGATGAAAGGCGTGCTGGGGCACTGCTCATCCTCCTCCATCCCCCAGGATGGGTGTGGCTGGACCATGCTGCCTCCCTTGGGCTCCTGTGGGGGGGTTGGGGGTCAGCTAGCTCTTCCCCACTGTGTCATCAGAAGTGGACACTGACTCCCCAGCTTCTTGCCCAGACGTCCAGGGAACCAGTCTTAACCATCCTGCTGCTGGGGGGCAGGGTGTCCACCCGTTCTCCCCAGCCGGCCTGTACTTTCCCAAGTTCATGGCCATTCTGATCCCAGACATTCTCCCTGGCCGAGCCTAGCTGAGCCTAAACAGAGCAGGGATGACCTTGACATGACCCTTCCCAAGATGAGGACTCTGAGCTGAGGTGCAGACTGGGTGGGACAGTAGTGGAGTGGAGGAGACAGAGAATGGGGGGGGGGGGGGGCAGAGGGGAGGGGGCCCTGGAGGGAGCAGTGCCCTTGCTGGCGCAGAGGGGAGACCTGAGCCTGTGAGAGGGTCCTGTGCACAGGGGTAGCGTGGCGGGCTGTACCTGGATGTGCCCGAGACCCCTAGGAAACAGGCTGCACAGGTGTCGGCACCCCTGACAGCTGGTTAACAGGCAGGAGGCGGCCAGGGTCTGTGACCAAGTCCTGTGGGGGCACCCCCTCTCCTGTGGCATCACGAGTGGACGGGGTGGCTAGGCTTGACGACGCATCGTCACATGGCTTGTCCGGGTGGCATTGTTTCCATTGCTGCTTCTTGGACCGCATCTCTCCCTCCGCCTCGTGAGAGCCACCCTGTGTCAGCACCCATGTGATTAAGCCCTGGTTTGCCAGACCATGTGGTCCCTGTCGCTACCGGCCCAGGGGTCACTGCCCTGGGGGTCACTGCCCCCGGCGGTGACCTCCATTCCTCTGGTAGGGCTGTGGATGAGTGGGGAGCCTGCCGCCCCCTGGTGGCGAGGCTGGGTGTTGTGTCGTGTCCACCCCCCCACCCTTGACCCCAGGCGGCTGTGCTGCAGGTGAGGAGAGGAGCGCAAGCAGCCCAGGCTGGCGGAGGGCGCTGCCCACGGGGGGCCCACCTCGGCCTTCTCACCGGGCGTACACAGCCCTGCTCACGAGCCCCATCTCGCTTTGGTTCCAGGTGGTCTTTGGGAAGAAGCTTCCTGCCTTTGCCACAATCCCGCTCCACCAGCTGCAGCATGAGAAGAAGTATGACATCTACTTTGCTGATGGAAAAGTTTTTGCCTTATACAGGTGAGAGGGATCCTCAGCCCGGGCTCCCGAGGGCCTGTGGGCAGCGCTCCGCTGGGGATGGGCCCAGCCCCGGGTGGGTAAGGGGGCAGCCCCAGGTCAGGGCCCGTCCTCGGTCTCCTCCTGGAACAGAGATGCTCATAGCACCTCTCCTGGGGTGGCAGCAGAGATCGGGCAGCGGGGGAGTTCAGGGAAAGCACTCGGGTGTGGGCACAGAGCCTGCTCTCTGGGCCCTGTGAGGTGCACACGAGTTCCTGGGAGTTGGGCTCTTACCCGTGGTGAGGAAGCCCTGTCGAGGGTACTGTTGTCCTGGGCATGATCCTCCTCCTCCAGGTGAGGGGGTGGCCCCCGGTTGGGCCCCGTTGTGTGCATCCTGCAGCCTTGTGGGATTTGGGTCCTGTCCGGGAGCGGCCCTGGTTCCGTGGTTGGAGCGCCCGTCCACCTGGCTCCTGCTCCTGGGGCGCGTGCAGGGGCGCATGCAGGGGTGGCAGGAGGTGCCAGGGCTCGCTCTGGGCGGCAACACTGAGTACCTGCGGGGTCGGGGGGCCTCGGTGTCTCTCTAGGCAGCTGCTTCAGCATGAGTGCCCACAGTGCCCTGAGCTGCCGCCGTTCGGCCTCTTTGGGGACCTGGAGCAGCACATGCGGAAGCAGCACGAGCTCTTCTGCTGCAAGCTGTGCCTCAAACATCTCAAGGTGTGCCCTGGGGAGAGCTGGGCACAGGACCTGGGCCCCTGGGTGTTCGTGTGTCCCCCGCCAGCTCTCTTGTCTCACACGGGCCAGGCAGAGAGGTGCTCCTGGTGTGTGTGCGGGGGCTGGGGGCGGGGGGAGACTGAGGCAGCCCTGTTGTCGTGGGGCCGCGGGAAGGGGCTCGCCCGTGCCCAGCACCCTTTTCCCTACAGATATTCACGTACGAGCGCAAATGGTACTCGCGCAAGGACCTGGCGCGGCACCGCATGCAGGGGGACCCCGACGACACGTCACACCGTGGGCACCCACTCTGCAAGTTCTGTGACGAGCGCTACCTGGACAATGACGAGCTGCTCAAACACCTGCGCCGCGATCACTACTTCTGCCACTTTTGTGACTCGGATGGGGCCCAGGACTACTACAGGTGGGCGCGGGCCCCGGGTGCCAGAGCAGGCTGGGCAGGGCCACAGGCCGGGGTGGCAGGGCCCCGCGGGCTCCTGTTGACACCTCTGCCCCACCAGCGACTACGCCTACCTGCGCGAGCACTTCCGGGAGAAGCATTTCCTGTGCGAGGAGGGCCGCTGCAGCTCGGAGCAGTTCACCCACGCCTTCCGCACCGAGATTGACCTCAAGGCCCACAGGACGGCCTGCCACAGCCGGAGCCGCGCCGAGGCCCGCCAGAACCGCCAGATCGACCTGCAGTTCAGCTACGCCCCGCGGCACTCACGCCGGAGCGAGGGTGAGCCAGCAGGGCCTCCCTTCTGGCGAGCGGGCCCCCGGGCTCCAGCCCCCCGCCCCGCCCCCGTCCCCACCCCGCGGTCTGCAGACTCACACCCGGGTCCCCGTCTGACCCGTCGCGTGTTGAGCTTGTGGAGCCTGCATCTCCCGGCCCCTCGGCGCCCTGAGCGTCTGAGCAGGCTGCGAGCCCAGGGATCTCTGTGCCCCCTGCCATCCGGGGGTGCAGTGTGGGGGCCCCTGGGCTGGGAGGATGGGTGCGTGCCTGCTGTGTGGGGGTCGTGCCCTGGGGGTGGGGAGGTCGGCTCTGCGAGCTGGAGCACTGGCCTCGGTCTGGCTTGTGACGGGCTGTGTGCCGGCCACAGGGGTCATTGGGGGCGAGGACTATGAGGAGGTGGACAGGTACAACCGCCAGGGCCGTTCAGGCCGGGCCAGCGGTCGTGGAGCCCAGCAGAGCCGGCGCGGAAGCTGGAGGTACAAGAGGTGGGAGGATTTGCGTGCCGCTGACATTCTGGCACCACCCTGAGGCGGTGGCGGCAGCTGGCAGCTGGGTTGGGACCACACACGGGGACCAGGGGACTTTGGCTTTCTGGTGTCTGGTGTCCCTGGCTTTCTGGTGTCTGGGTCCCAGGCGGCAGGGCCCGTGTATTGTCCTGAGTGAGCCCATGTTCCCTCCTTTTCTCTCTACTTCGAGCCAGGACAGCAGGACCCTGCAGGCGGGGATGGGGAGAGGGGCCTGTGTCACTGGGGGTTCAGTGTGGTTGTGCCATGAAACACTCGTGCTGCAAGCACGTGCTCAGGCCAGGTGCCATCCCCAGTAACTGGTGAGATGGCGGCCCCCGGCCCACCGAGCACTGGGCCCACGTGCTGCCTGGGAGCCCCCAGCCTGAGTCCGGCTGGCTCGGGAGTCCTACTGTGGCCGCTCTCCTGCCAGCGAGGGCGAGCTGGCCCTGGCTATAAGGCCCCAGGACAGCTCCAGGGGCCCAGGCCTGGGGCAGGTGGGGGAGGCCCCTCCCCAGTTCCTCGCTTGGCACACCACCGTCGTCCCAGGCCCTGCCCAGCCTGAAGGCCTCCCCCTCCCAGGGAAGAAGAGGACCGGGAAGTGGCAGCTGCCATCCGGGCCTCAGTGGCCGCGCAGCAGCAGCAGCAGCCACAGCAGGAGACACGCAAGAGTGAGGACCGGGAGGAGGGCGGCAGGCCCAAGAAGGAGGAGGCAGGGTTGCGGGGGCTCGAGGAGCTCCGAGGCCCCCGGCGCCCAGCCCGGACTCAGGGCGAAGGTCCAGGTGAGCTGGCTCTGCCGGCGGGCACCTGGGAGGTGAGCGGCCAGCTCCCAGCCAGCATGCTGCCTGCACGGACAGGCCCATAGTCCTGGGCTCACCCTGGGCGGGCTACTCCAACCTGCTGGACACGGCTCGGCCCTGACGCAGGTCCTTTTGCGTCTTGTAGGCCTCAAGGAAGCCTCACCGAACGATCCCGTGAGCCAAGAGGGCCTCCCCACGACCAGCCCGGCCACGGGGGCCACCCTTCCAAGGTACACTCGTGCGGAACTGGGGTGAGGGTGGAGGGCTCCTCCAGAGGGTGGGTGTGGGGCAGGCTAGGGCCCACAGGCACTGACGCCACTCCCCTCCTGGGCTTAGCACCCTCCCAGCGCCCTCTTCGAAGCTCAAGGATGAAGACTTCCCAAGCCTCTGCGCCTCCACCTCCTCCTCGTCGAGCTCCGCTGCGGCAGCCCTGGGCCCCTCAGGGCTCGCACTGGCCTACCCGGTCCCTGCCAGGGGCAGGAGCGCCTTCCAGGAGGATGACTTCCCCGCCCTGGTGTCCGCCTCCAAGCCCAGCACTGCCCCCACCAGCCTCATCTCTGCCTGGAACAGCAGCGGCAACAAGAAGGTGGCGCATCCCAGTGCGGGGGCCCAGGCTGCTGGCGGGAGCACCCAGCCCCCCAGGAAGGCTGGCAAGGGGGGCCAAGGGCGGCAGGAAGGGCGGGCCGGTGCCCTCCGAGGAGGAGGAGGAGGACGGCCGCAGTGGCCTCACGGCCCAGGAGCTGCGGAGCGTCCCCACCACGGTCGCCGTGTCCTCCCTGCTGGCACTGGCCTCTACCCAGACCGTCACCAAGGTCGGCAAGAAGAAAAAGGTGGGCTCAGAGAAGCCAGGGGCCACGTCACCGCCCCTGCCGCTCCCCGACAGAGACGGGCCTCTGGGGGCTGAGCAGGCCCCCGCCACGACCACCGGCAGAGCCGAGGGGCCCGTTGCCCTCATCGTCAATGGACACACGGAAGGGCCGGCGCCAGCTCGCAGCACGCCCAAGGAGCCTCCTGGGCTCCCGCGGCCCCTGGGGCCTCTCCCCTGCCCCCCAGCCCAGGAGGACTTCCCAGCCCTCGGGGTGCCCTGCCCCCCCAGGATGCCCCCTCCCCCAGGTACGTGTGTCTGGCTCTGGCCTGCTCCTGGGCATCTGGGAGGGGGCGCTCCCTTGGGCTGTGCTGGGGGGCAGTCCCCGGCCAGCAGGCAGCGAGAGGGCCACTGCATGGTGGATCAGCTGCCTTGGAAGCCTGGTGGCACTGCTAGGAGCTGCCCACTGACCCTCCATGTCTCTTGGCCCCCTGTGAAATGGGGCAATCCCAGTGCCTTCTGGAGGCGGGGGAGTGAGTCACCCTAGGCCAGGATTGCTGTCAGGGAGCACATGCTGGCTTCTGGCCTCCTGAGGCCCTGGGCCGAGGTGCGGCGGAGGTGTGGCTTATGGACGAAGCCTGGCCTGGGGGGCTGGGGAGCAGTAGGCTGGAGGTGGGAGCCAGAGGGCCGGCCCTGCTCAGCCAACAAGACTCACGCCTGCAGGCTTCAACGCTGTGGTGCTCCTGAAGGGCACTCCACCCCCGCCTCCCCCTGGCCTGGTGCCTCCAGTCAGCAAGCCACCCCCTGGCTTTTCGGGCCTCCTGCCTAGCCCCCACCCGGCCTGTGTCCCCAGCACTGCCACCACCACGAAGGCGTAAGTGTGGGTGGGCCGCCCAGCCCCGTGCCCTGGAGGCCAGGGAGTGCCCTCACCTGGGGCCACCCCAAAGCCGTAAGCCTTCACTTCCTCCCCATCTCCCGACCCCCAGGCCCAGGCTGACACCTGCGCCACAGGCCTACCTGGTGCCCGAGAACTTCCGGGAGAGGAACCTGCAGCTCATCCAGTCCATCAAGGACTTCCTGCAGAGTGATGAGGCCCGCTTTGGCCAGTTCAAGAGCCACTCGGGGGAGTTCCGACAGGTCAGCCAAGCAGGGGTATGGGGGGCCGGCGTGGCCACCGTGGGGGCTCGGGCCTGGCCTGGGCATGACTGGCTTTGGCTCTGGGTGGCAGGGCATGATCTCTGCAGCCCAGTACTACAAGAGCTGCCGCGACCTGCTTGGGGAGAACTTCCAGAAGATTTTCAACGAGCTGCTGGTGCTTCTGCCTGACACGGCCAAGCAGCAGGAGCTGCTCTCCGCACACACGCACTTCCGAGGCCAGGAGAGGCCTCCGGGCACCAAGGCCAAGAAGAGCAAGAAGAGCGCATGGCAGGCTGGCCCCCGGGGGGCGGGCCTGGACTGCTGTGTGTGCCCCACCTGCCAGCAGGTGCTTGCACACGGCGACGTCAGCAGCCACCAGGCCCTGCACGCCGCCCAGGACAACGACTTCCCCTCCCTGCAAGCCATTGCCAGGATCCTCACGTAGCTGCTGCCAGCATGGGCAGGAGCTGCCACACCCACGAGCCTCCTTCTTCCTTCCTCCTTCCGGGCTGCCACGCAGCCAGGTGAGGCCGCCTGTCGAGGCCCCTCAGCCAGCCCGCCCACCGGGGGTCGCCAGGAGGGCCCACCCTGTCCTGTCGGCGCACCGCCACATAGGAGTGCATCCGCTTTCCTCCTGGGAACGGGGCGAAGACCTCTGCCTCAGTGGTGGGCTGGGCTTGGTTTGTATTCTCATGCTTTTGGAAGGTGCGAGGGGAGGGAAGGGCCGGGATGTGGAACCTGTCCGTGCCCGTCAGAGCCGGTGGCGACAGCGGCCCTCTCCAGGCCCGGAGCCAAGGCAGCAGCACCGCGGCCCCCGAGCCAGAAGCTGCAGGCCCACCAGTGCTGGCGTCAGATGTTGAGGGTGTTGTGTAAACAGTTGGCTGTTTTCGTGATTCAAGAACGTTCAGGATTAAAAGCAGACACAAAATTGTGCTACTTGAAGTTGAATCTTTTTATGAGACAAACTGAATCTGCGATCTCAAATTGCCTCTGACCTTTTATAAGACCGTGTATCTTCAAATAAATTTATTTTGCAATAATGCACAGAGCTGGTGTTCTGAGCCTCTCTGCCCTCCCAGGTTGCCCTGTAGCCCAGAGGACTCGGCGCTGTGAAGACGCTCCGGCTCTGGTGGGCAGCCAGGGCCAGCGGGGGTGGGGGACGAGGTGTGCGCAGAGCTGGGCAGCTGGGCTCTGCCCTCAGGAAGCGGCAGCCAGTCTGGGCCCGGGGCCCGGTCCTGGAGATCTGGTGCTGCCCGGGCCTTCCAGGAATAGACACAGCCATGTCTGCCCTGTGCTCGTATCCCCAGTAAAAGCCTCCTTCCAGGACGTGGGAGCCCCCAGACTCAAGGTTTGCACCCACAGACTAGTAAAGAGCTCTCACAGGTAAGAGCACTTCAGAAGCAGTGGAACGAGCATGTGAAATTCTGCAGGAAATAATGGGCGCTTAATTATTTGGACTCCGTATTCTGAAAGGGGACCAGAGAAATCGCTGCTTTCTGCCCTAAACACACATAAACCGTAAAAAACAGTTCTAGACACAGTTCTAGCCACATCCAAATAAGGCAAAGAAAATGTCCTTACATGAGAAGAAACATGTCTTTGCACGTGAGGAAGGGGGACCCACGATGATGAGGGGCCAGGGGTACGTGGCGCTGCCTGCCTGTGCCTGGGACCGCGGCGGTGCTTGTGGGTGATGGTGGGTGATGGCCGGGCTCGGCCCAACCGCACACAAGAGCCTTCACCCTCCTCACCCTCCACTGGGCCGTGTAGAGCCACTTGCCTTCCCTGGGTCACCAGTGGCCCCTGCAGCTGTCCCTCTGCCTTTGCAGACCCGAGGACAGCCAGCCCCACAGAAGACTAATCGGGAGAATGGGGTATGTCCTTGACCACATTGAAAACGAGCTCTTCTTAACGAAGCAAGGACCACAGTCGCACAAGGCAGCACTGAAGCGGTGCCTGCTGTGTGCCAGCCCCGCTCGGGGCTGCCCGTGTGCCGGCCCGGCTCCTCTGTCCACCCCTGTGACTGGAACTACAGAAGAGGGGCCTGGGGCACACACAAGTTGGAACATTTCCCCAAGACAGCCCTGCCTGGATGTGGCAAAGCCAGCATTCCAGCCCCAGGGACGCTTCTCAGGCCACTTGCCCTCAGCCAGGATGTTATTAACTAGTTAGAAATCTTAGAAATGAGCAAATAACTGATCAAAACAAAAACAACCCAGTAGCTGGGTTCAGAAGCAAGCAAGACGAAGCTGGGGAAATCTCCAGAGGCTGAGTTAGCTGGTTGAGGAATGCGGCTCTGGAAGCTGCACGGAGCACATGCTGGGGTCCCAGAACAGAAGGTGGTGATGTGGGGAGAAATGACTGCGTTTCCGCGCAATGGAGAAAGAAAACTGAACACACACTGGGCACCCGGTGCGCCGTGTTGGAGGAGGGTGTGCCTCTTGATCACAGACTGGGTTGTGAATTCAAGCCCCACATTGAATGTGGAGATTACTTAAAAATGGTTGTTCGGGAACATCTGGGTGGCTCAGTGGTTGAGCACCTGCCTTTGGTTTAGAGTGTTATCCCGGGGTCTGGAATTGAGTCCCACATTGGGCTCCCTGCAGGAGCCTGCTTCTCTGTCTACCTGTGTTTTGCCTCTCTCTCTGTCTCTCATGAATAAATAAAATCTCAAACGGTTGTTCCAAAAAAGAAAAAAAACACTAACTAAGATAATTCTTTGAAAAGCCACATCTCGACAGAACACAACTCAGGAAAAAAAAAAAAAAACCTTAATACATTTTACCAAAGAGAAAAAGCAGATAGCCTATGGAGAAATACAAACAGTAATGGTCAATAGTACAGGATCCTAAAGGAGCATGCTGGAATCCTTTCAACGCTGTAAGCAATAGGACTTCACATTTATGTTCCCAATAAAACTATCCTTGAAGAATGTGGGATGAAGCTCAACCGGTGGACTGAGGAAGGAGCCGAGACATGTGCCGCAACAGGAAATAATCCTCCTGCTGTTCTCAACAGGAGAGACGGGCGTCTCCCCCAGCATTTCAGAGAGTCCACTCTGAGCTGTCCAGCAGCACAGCAGGGGGATGTGTGGTGGGGGCCTCAGGGACCCTCAGAAGAAAGGCATCAGCCCAGCCTCCACCTGCTGCCCCTTCCTGGGTTCTGGGCACCCACGGGGGCAGGAGTAGAAACGACTCTGCAAGCAGTGTCTGTGCCAGGTAAACTCACTAACAGTCTTTTATTGTAAAGAAGTTGCAGTTGAAACATGGGACACTGAAGATACACAATCACTGATTGCTCTTTCAGAAGAGGGAGAGAAAGATCCATATATACAAAAATTGTAAACATGTTCACTTAAATACTCACACAGAATTGGTCTATGCTACAATGTACAGGGTTGTCACCCAACTGCAACTCCACAGGGAGGCGCCTGTCTGCGAGAATGGAAGGTGGCAACCGCATTTGGTATTGACAGAATGTGAAAAGCCAGCTTCGAGCAATGCATGAGTAGTCAGCTATACAGAGGGACCCCAACCTCAGGCTGCGCCTTAAAACAGAGTGCAGGGCAGGGTGCTGAGGGGCTGGTCCAGGAAGCCAAGGGAAAAAGGGATTGCACAGATGGGCCAGTCCAGGGCATGGTGGGCATGTGCAACCTCAGGCCTCCTTCCTTGTGAGGGGCCTGTTTTGCCAGGCCCCCAGGTGTCCTAAGCCTCCCTTGGACAAGACCTTCTTGCTGGGGTGGGAGAGGGCCGGTGCCCAGGCCTGTATGCAGCCATGTTGTGCCTTCCTAGCCAAAAGTGCCCACACCCGGGCAGGCTCCTGGGCCTAGACAAGTCGGGACAGGAGCAGAGGCTACGGACAGCGGGGCTGCTTGCAGGGAACTATGAGGTGAAGCCCGAAGACCTGACCACAATCACAACATCAACGGGACCAGGCTACTCTAGTGAGCCTGTGACAGCAAACGCTTGGAGGCTCCGGACAGTGTGCACACAGCCCCACGGGGTGAACCGCCACAACACGAGCAGGGACAGTCACGGCCCCGGGGGACATGGGGTGGGAACAGTGCCCGTGCTCCCAGGGCCAGCCCCCGCCCTAGCTATGGAGGGCAGCGAGACCCCTAACCCCAGGGTGGACAGGTGAGCCACAGGCTAGCTGGCTCACCAGGGAAATGGCCCCCTCCCAGGCTGATCCACTAGGCTGGAGGACACATGTCCAGGGTTGCACATCCCGACCTAAGGCCTGGGGTCAGCGACTAAAGGGACAGGGGGAACGTGGGGTGGGGGGCACCCTAGGCACCCTGGGGGCTACCTTCTCTTGGCCCCAGACAGCCCTCAGTGGCCACCCTCTCTGTCCCTGGCGCTAGGCCAGGAGGACCTGAGGGGGGTCCCGGGAAACCCTGGACCCTGGCTTGGTGGCAGCCGTGGAACCCTGGTGGGGGCCTGCCGGCCACTAGTAGGCAGGCACCTGGTACCCCTTGGGGCTGGTGTCCAGAGTCTCGGTGAAGGGAGGGCTCTGGTAGGTCTCCGTCCCCTCCACGCCGCTGCCCACCGGGTAGCCGGGGTAGGCTTGACCCGCCCCGGTGCCCAGCTGCTCCGTGGCAAAGAGCGACATGTCCGTGCCCAGGCGGAACCGCTGTAGGGCCTTCACAGTGAGCGCCACCTGAGGGGGAGCCCGGGTCAGCCAGAACCGACCCCGCCCACCCCGCCCCGGCCCGGCCCCGCGGCCGCACTCACCCAGCTGAGGATGGAGAAGAAGCTGAAGGCGATGGCGGCCCGCGCCGCGTCTCCCGCCTGCAGCGTGCTGGGCCCGGGCGCCGTGCGCTGCCACTGGTTGGTGAGGAAGCAGAAGCCCACGAACCACAGGAAGGACCAGAGCCCTGCGGGCAGGCGGCGGGTCAGGGGAGCCCGCGCCGAGGCCCCGCCCCGGACCACGGCCCCGCGCAAGCCCCGCCCGCCGCCGGCCACGCCTCCACACGCGCAGCAAGCCCCGCCCCGCCCCGCCCCCCTCGCTCGGCAAAGCGCTGCCCCCGCGGAGCCCGGAAAGCCCGCCCACCGCCGGTCACGCCTCCACTCGCACGGCAAGCCCCGCCCCGCCCACCTGAGAAGCCCAGGTCCAGCAGCACCGCGCGGCGGCGGTCGCGGACGCTGCTGATCTGCTGGAAGCGCACGTCGAGCAGGAGGAAGGCGGCGCAGGCAAGGAAAGCCCCGAGGCCGAGCGCGACGCCGAAGCGGCAGGCGCCCGCGTTCCCGTTGAAGACGCAGCGCAGCTCGGGCCCGCTGTCGGTGTTCACGTAGCCCTCGTTGACGATGGGCCCAAAGACGGCGATGGAGAACACCTGCGGGCGGCGGGCGGCGCTCAGGGCCCCGCGGGGGTCTCCTTCCCGCTGTCACCCACCGCGGTGCTCATGCCCTCCAGCCGGTCTCCACGTTCCCGGCCGCGCGGGGCCCATCTGTGGTCGGGGGCTTCGGGCACCCCTCCCTCAGTCCCCCGCGCATTTAAAAATTATGGACCGCATGTCCTATGGAGTATCTACTATGCCCAGCACTATGCTTAAAACCTCTTCTTTACCCGCATTCCTCGTAGAATCCTCCCCACAAACCACAAGGGCTCACTGTGATCCCCTTTATGATGGGGAGGTGGGGCCCCAATTAGCGAAGTCATTTGGCTGATAAAAGACGGGGTTGACATTCAAACTGGGTCACTGGTCCTGTGCGGGGGGGGGGGGGGGGGCGGGGGCCTCCAAAAGTAGGAACACGAGGCTTCACCTGGACCAGTGATTCTAGGCTCCAGCGGGTGGCGCTGTGGGAGGAGGGGCGGAGAAGAGGGGGCCAGAGCACAGGGGGAGCAGAGCCAGCGCAGTGGCACAGCTGTCTCCCAGGCCCGGCACCGAACCCACCCCTAGCACCTGGGAGCTGTGGGGCCCTGCTTCCTAACATGCCGAGTACAGTGCATGCAGTGTTGGGGCCAGGAAAATAATGCCCACCCAGCACCCAAGGGATAACAGCCCAAGTGACTGAGTGTCGCACCATAAGTGTTTGGGCTCAGAGGGTGATACTGTTGGGGCACCTGGGTGGCTCAGTCAGTTGAGGGCCTGACTCATGATTTCTATCAGGTCGTCATCCTGTGGGTCATGGGATCAAGCCCAGAGTAGGGCTCCGTGCTCAGCTCAGCAGGGAGTCTGCTCAAAATTTTCACTCTCCCTCTGCCCTCCCTGCTCTCTTTCTCCCTCTCTAATAAATTAATTAATTAATTAAAAAAAAAGAAAGGTGATACTGTTGACCTCCGGGGTTCAGTCAACTTCAGCATCCCCTTACCACAATGGGTGGAAGGCAGGTAAATGGTGCAACACAGTCATTTTACACTTTATTTATTTATTTAAAGTAGGCTCCGTGCCCAATGTGGGGCTTGAACTCATGACCCTGAGTCCCGTGCTCGAAAGACTGAGCCAACCAGGCGCTTCTGGACCACAATCATTTTAAACCAGATGCTGCTCCTTCAACTCTGGGCAGCCCCGTGTTTCTAAAAAAAGACCTCCAGTTTCAACTTCATTTCTCTCCTCTCCCTCTCCAGCTCCTTGAGATGGTGTCAGAGGGAAGCCCAGGTGCAGGGCATGGACATGTCCGCCCAGAGTGGTCCACAGGTCGGAGCGGAGCTGGCACCAGAACACAGGGTTCCTACTTCCTAATCGCGCCACCCTGGGCATCTCTCTCCTGAAGACCAGGGCGTAGGTCCCGCGGACACCAGGTGCCACTGGCTAAATAAAACCCAGACTCCGTCACCCACCTCCTCTCCTGCCTGGAGAGGGGGGAAGGAGGAGCTGGCCATCTGGCCTAGGGATGCCCCAGTCGTCTGGGCTGTCCCCAAATCTGGCCCTCCCGCACCTCCCCCAGGCAGCCCTCCCAGTGCAGAGCCCCTTCTTGCTGCCCCGCCCGGGGGATCCCAGAGCACCCCCAACCCCCAAACACACACAACTGCAACTGGAAGGCCTGGGAAAGGGCCAGCTCCCTTGGAAGGAGCCTGGAGGACGTGTGTGCGGGAGAAGACGGTGTAAGCGCCGCCCGCTCCCCTCGGCTCCCACGGCCCCTCCGCGTGCTGCGGCGCAGAGCTCGAGCCCACTCGCGTCCCCGCCCCTGTGTCCGCTTCCAGGTCGTGAGAACAGGAAAGACGGAGCGAGCGCAGAGGCAGGGGGCTGCGTCAGACCTCGGGGGACTGGAGGCGGGGGCGGCGGCCGGTGACCTCTCAAGGTCCCGGCGGGCGCCGTCGGCCCCCACCTCCGCAGGTGGGCGCGCCCTGCCCGGTGACGTCACCCCAACCTGCGGCCGGCGGGGGAGGGGCCGGCGGGGACCAGGATGGGGGCGAGGATGGGGGCGAGGGGCGAGGGGGGGCGAGGGGCGAGGGGCGGCGGGGACGAGGGGGGCGCGGCGGGGGCCGGGGCCACTCACCCAGGAGGCGACCCGCAGCAGGGTCTGGGGCCGCCGCGCGAAGCTCACGGGGTCCAGGGCGGCCCCCGCGCGGCCCGCGCCGAACGAGGCTCCCTCCATGGCCAGACCAGGAGGGACGCGCGCCCCCCGCGCCCTCTGTCTGTCTGTCCGTCCGGCCCCGCCCGAGGCCGCCGGGTGCTGCCGGAGCCGCCGCTGCCGCCGCCGCCGCCGCCGCTGCCGCCCGAGAGCGCGCGCCGACCGCGGCGGGGGCGCGCGGGGCGGGGCCGAGCCGGTGCCCCCCGCCCACTGGTCCGCGCGGCGCAGGGCCCGCCCCCCGCCCCTGCCCCCCCACCTGCTGGAGCCGGGCTGAGCCCGCGGCCCCGTCGCGCCCCGCCTGCACCGCCCCTCCCGGGCCCCTGCGCTCGGCCCCGCTGCAGCCCCGGGACCCCGACCGCCCGCCCCGCCCCTCTGCGCCGGGCTCTCCGCGGAGCGAACGGGTGACGGAGCCGCACCGCCACCCTCGGGGGACGGGAACCCGACTCCCTCGGACCGGAGAGCGGGTACTGGACCCTTCCCTGTGACCCCCCTCCGTGCCGCCGGCCTCTCCTGAAGAGGGTTCTAGCCTCCCTGACAGGGCGGGGAAGGCCTCTGCCCCCCCCCCCGCCCCCCAGGCCCTTGTCCCGGAGGCCAGAGCCCGCAGGCCAGCATGGGGGGGTAGGGACATCTCTGCCGCTTACTCTCGGTCATTCCAAGGGCGCTCACTCAGCCTTCACACTCCGGGGTCTCCCCAGCGGACTTGTTTCCGGCCCGTTTGCTTTGGGGCCAGGGGTGGGAAGAAGCTGGGGAGATGATGTGGCGTTTGGCCAAGCTGGGGCCCCACTGGGTCTGTTCTGCAGATCCCCCAGCCCAAGTTAGACAGGGTCCCTCCCTCGTGCTCCTTCCTGGCCAGCCTGGCAGGGTCCCGGATGACTGCTGTTTCTGTCCAGGGCATTGACAGAAAACTTTGCAATTGTTGGGAGTTTGCAGTGCCAGGCACTTCACCACCCCCCGTGGAAGGTAGGGATTGTTATTACCGGGTCTTCATTCCACGAATAGGCAGCTGGCCGAGTTCTTCCATCACACTGGGGAGTGAAGAGCTGGGACGGAAGGTGACGCCTGGTCCACCCCATGAACCTGTCTCAGGGCAGGTGTGGCCAGAGGTTCCACTCCCGAGGCCAGGACACTGCATCCAGGCTGTCACCCTCGTCTGTTGGAATAGCTCCAGCCTGTCCTCAGCAGCATCCACTGCCCCTTTAGTCCCAGGGGTAATTCTGACGCTCCCACACTCCTGGAAATGCTTCTGGAGGTCACCCTCTCTTCACGTCCCTATGTCACTGGCCCTTTCTCACTACCCTTTTGGGGTTCTCTCTTCTGGTCCAACCTGTGAGCTCCTGTAACCTCTAAACTTTGGAGGCCCCAGGGCATGATCCTGGGGCTTTTCTCCTTCCTCTTGGCGCACGCCCTTGGTCTGCGTGCTGACAGCTTGAGCCAAAACCTCATCTCAGACTACGGTCCCGCTTGATTTAGCCTGGATTGGGGGGGGCGGGGGTGAAACATCCAGGAAGCCAGAGTTAAGGGAAAGAGGGAAGTGAGGGAGGGCAGGAGGGAAAGCATATCCAGGCGGTGTTCCTGGGCCAACCACGGCTTCCCTAGAGAAGCTGGCTGATTCTCCCACTAGCAGGTGACTTGGGAGAGACCAGAAGAAGGCCACATGTTGGGCACAGTCCATCAAGAGAGGGTGGAGAGGAACAATTCTCTGCTGGCTGCTCCCTGCCTCCAATCTCTGCATCACTGTCCTCCCTGGGGAGGCCCTGCTGAAGTCAGAACCGATGCGGCACCAGTTGGGTGAAGGTGCCAAGGAACCGTCGATGGGGCATACGTACAGTTGCTAGGCCATTCTGGCTGGGAGCCCAGCCTGGGAACAGGTGTGGCTGAGCAGATCTGGGAAGGCCCAAAAGCTGGAGGCAGGTCAGCCCTATGCCCGCTCCACCTACAGCGTTCTCCAGGGGACGGAGAGCATCCTCCTGCCACTAGGGCCTGAATCCCACGGTCAACTCTGGCTCCTTTCTCTTGGCAGCTCTGCTCTGACCCACCCTGGGGCAAACTCCCCACTCAGCTGCCACAGGGTGCCTGCTCTCCCCCATTCCTGCCTCATCCTAGCTCAGGAGCCAGAGGAACCTGCCAGAAGTCATTTTTTTTTTTTTTTTAAGATTGTATTTATTCACGAGAGACACACAGAGAGAGGCAGAGACACAGGCAGAGGGAGAAGCAGGCTCCCTGAAAGGAGCCCGATGCGGGACTTGATCCCAGGACCCTGGGATCACGCCCTGGACCAAAGGGAGGCGCTCAACCACTGAGCCCCCCAGGCGTCCCTCCCGGAAGTCATCTTGCCATTCCTTGCCATTACTCCAAATCCTCCACGACTTTCCTGCCACAGAAGGTAGGTATTAAAACAAAGTCCTTGTGGGGCACTTGAAGACTATGTACCATCTGACCTCCCACTCACCCCTGACCCTCCTTAGCTCCAGCACTCGGCTTCCTTGCTGTTCCTGGGACTTCCCAGGTTGCCTCTGCACTTGGGACCTTGCCCTCCTCCTATGGAGCAGAACTTGGGACAAATGGAAGCCATTGCCTGGAGCAGCAAGGGCAAGCCCTGTCCACCACGGCAAGTTTGACACAAAACACACCGAAGCCACGCCCTTGGCCACTCCTCCATTATTTTATTTTGGTTTCAAGCTCTGAGATTGGTTCCACAAAGCCTCTTGACAGGCCTGGTACAGGTATGTGCTGGATGGGAGGCGGGCAGCAGCGTTGGTGGACTGTCAGAGAAGCAGCCTGCCTGTGCTTTCCTTGTAGACATTGAGCAGGGAGGAGAGCTCAACCCCCAGACCTCTTTTCTGAACTGCAAACAGCACACAGCCTGTAGAGTTACAGTCACTGCAGCCGGCCCTTGCTACACGGTCATGGCTGGGAGACAATGGTCTACCTCAAGGAGCAGGACAGGGAGCCCTAGCAGGCCTGTCACATTCCTGTGTAGGGAAGCGGGCACCAGGGTGTGGGGTGAGCAGGACACCACATCCCAAACGTAAGGCACAGCCTGGGCTGCTCCCTCTCGTTCACCTACAGCCGCACGGGGCCTTGGCTGAGGAAGGGCCGTCGAGGTGTCTGCAGCAGGCACCTCTGCTCTGACTACAAACCTAAGAGGAAAGGGCCCCATGAGCAGTCTCTGGGGACGATCCAACTGAGACACAACAGGCTCTGGCTCTGATGCACTTTAATGAGTGCCCCATCCCCCTCTGGCCAGGCTGCCCGCAGGCCCGGACTGCTGTTCCACAGCTCTGCCGGCCACTATCTAGTCACAGGAGCCATCCTTCCAGCCATCGCGCCAGCGCTCGTCCACTTGTGAGCAGTCGAAGTCCGGCTTGCCTAGTTTGCGGTTCACTTCATTGTGCAGGCGGCACAGCCACTGGGTCAAGCAGGCCCGAGTGCGCGTGTCCGGCTGGTTCCTGCATATCCTGTGTGAGGGAAGCATGTGACGATGGGGACAGGCAGTGGCCCCACTGCCCCTACCCCATCAGTTCCTTGCCTGCTGGATCCAGGGAGGAGAGCTTGGGTATTGCTGCCAGCTACACCCATGAGCCCTCTCATGCTCTGAGAGGTAGGCATGCCCGGAACAGGCCTGATCCTGCTCTGTCCACCACTGGCCCACTCCTAGGCCTGCTCAACCCCTTATCTATGGAGCTCAGTAAACCCAAGACATTAAGGCACTCGTCATGCAACTTTACAACCTCATGCAACTTTACAACCTCGTAACAATCAGGAAGCCTCACCCCAGCATCCCTGGCCCCGGGCAGTGTGTGAAAGGGGTGGCGCCAGCACAAAGGCATAACTGGAAACCAGACCTGTTGCTAGCACCTGGGGCCCTTGGGCCTCAGCCTAGCAAGAGACCTGTTCTAACTGCCCAGGTTCAAATGGCAAGGGCTGCCCCAGGCCCCGCATCCAGGCCAGAAACACCTGTGGGTGCCAAATAACAGCTCTTGCGCTCCCCAGTGAAGGAAAGGTGGCTGCTGGGAGCAAAAGCAGTGGGTTCTCAAGCCTTACATGCAGCAGTCCTGCTATAGAAGTCAGGCAAAGTGGACTCATCCACCTGCCCGTGCCCCTAGGAGTTCCAAGCAGGGACCTCTGTACGTGAAGCCCCACCAGGAGCCTTCTGGCTGCGACAGCAGCAGTGCCCAGCAGCAGCCCTCAGCAGCAGCCCCAGGCAGCTGGGCCTCTGAGGGGAAAGGAGACGGCTTAGCTGGCCCCTGCTCTGGGCAAGCCGCGGCCACCGCTGCCCCTTTATGACATCAGCAGGGGCCCCAGGCTCCAGGTGGGACAGCTCCGCCGCCGACAGGCAAGGTAGACACACTCACCTCTTCCGGATGTCTTCAGCACACTCCTCGCACGGGTAAAACTTGGAAAATAAATGTATGAACTGGGTCATGTCTCGCTGCTGTTCTGGGGTGGGCAGATCGGGGTAGTAGGCGGCCAGGGTGTGCAGGACAGCCCAGCTGTGGCGGCCCAGTTCCTCGCGATCCTCAGGACAATCCTCCCTGAACTTGCCGTCCCGCTGCGGGCGGAGGCCGACCAAGGGTCAGGGCAGGTCGTGTCCGGGGCCCGACGCCCACGCGGCTCCCCCGCCGCGCCCCGCCCCGCCCGGGCGCGACCCCGCGCGCGAACGGCTGAAAGGCTGCAGGCCGGGCTCCCCAGGGGCATCTGACCTTCTGCTGCGTCCGCATCCACGTCTTGAAGTCCACGCAGGCCCGGCAGGGCCGCCTCCGGGAAGGGTCCTCGGCGACCTGGGGCTCGGGGGTCGGCGCGGGGGCCGAGGCTGCGGCGGACGCATCTCTCCGCCCCGCGCCCCGGCCGCGCGCGTCCGTCACCAGGTCGTCCATCACCTCCGAGCGCGCGCCGCCGGGCAGGAAGGAGAAAAGGCTCCCGCCGCCGGAGCGGCTCCGCTCGCCGGGCGCCGCCATGTTGCCCGCGCAAGGCCTGCCGGGCCAGCTGGGCCTCCAGAGGGGCCTCCAAGTCGGCCTCCAGGCCAGCGCGCGCGCCGCCGCCAGGGCGCGGCCACAGGAGCCGGGCAAGGGCGCAGGCGCAGGCGCGGAGGCCGGGCTGGAGCTGGGAGCGGGGCCGGGGGCGGGGCCGGCTGCCGGCGGGGGGGCGGGGCCGGGTCCGGGGCTTGCGGAGCGCGCCGGAGAGGCGGCCGAGCCTGAGGCCGGGGTGCGGGTGGGCGCGGGCGCGGGGCTGGCGACCCGGGTCCTGGCCGGGCTCCCGGGCTTCGGTCCCCGTCCCGAGCCCGGCTTGCGTCGTCCGTGGCGGCGCTCCCGCTTCCTCCAGTAGAAGAGTAGCGTGTTGTGGAAGCCGCGCCGCGGCCGCGCCGTGGACTCCGGCTGCGGCCGGGGCGAAGTCCGTGTTGCGGCCCGGGACGCCCCCATCGCTCCGCTCCGACCGCCCCGCGTGCCCGCGGCCAGGCTCTGTGCCCTCGGCGGGGCGCGCCCTGCGGTCGGCAGACGGGCGCCTCGGCAACGCGGAGCGGCGCGGTGAGCGCACAGAGCGCGGCGCGCCGGGGCCTGGGTCCCCCGGGTCGGCCCGGGCAACGGGCGCCATGGCAACGGGCGCCGGGGCTGCGGGGCGGGGCGGGGCCTGCACAGCCGGCGGCGCGGGCCTGGGGCTCCCGGGGCTGCCTGGGGGCGCTGTCCACGTCCCCGTCGGGAGCGGCCTCAGCCTCCGCGCGCTCGTGCGTCACCTGCACCTGTCTGTGCGGCGTCTGCTCTGTTCCAAGTCCTGGCCCGGGCGCTGGGCAGGGCGGGGCCCGAGATCCGTCCCTGACCCCCGGCTCACTGTCCAGTGGTCAGCGGTGAGAGTCGGGGCGCCCGGGGGGCTCAGCGGTTGAGCACGTGCCTTTGGCTCAGGGCGTGACCCTGGAGACCCAGGACTGAGTCCCGCATCGGGCTCCCCGCAGGGAGCCTGGTTCTCCCTCAGCCTGTGTCTCTGCCTCTCTCTGTGTGTCTCATGAATGAATAAATAAAATAAAATCTTAAAAAAAGAAAAAAAAAAAGAAACAAGGGAGTCACAGTAACACGTCCACTGACAAGCTCTGGTGGGGACCACGAACAGGGAGTGGCTAATCCCGGAGGCCTCCTTGAGGAGTGACACTTAGGCAGAGGCCTGAAAGATGAGGACTCAGTGGAGGAAGGCCGTCAAGGCCAAGGCTGGAGGTGGGCATGGGCAGAAGCCAGTGGCACAGGACCTGGGGAAGGTGGTGGGAGGAGAGATCTAAAGGTGGGCGGGAGCACATGCAGGGCCTTGTCGCTGCCATGGGAGCTGGGAATTGAGCAGATTTCATAGGAGCTAGTGAGGAGCTCGGGCGGGGAAGGGGGAGGGCAGGTATCCACGGGCCAGGTGAGGCTGGGGGCCATGGAGAGGCACAGGAGGGAAAGGAGCCAGGGTTGCTGGGGGTGTGAACAGGGGCCGTCGGATGGGGCGGGGAGGGGGCCTTAGTGCCCTTCTAGAAGGCCCCAGTTTCTCTGTGTCTTCCAGGGGAGAAGTGTCTGCCCCCGCCTGCAGCCGGCCGGGCCAGCCCCTCAGCATGGCCCCACGAAGGTTGGGGAGAGCGTGACAGCTGGGCTAAAGGCACCCTGCAATTGAGGCCTCTGTCAGCAGGAGTTCATTGCTTGGGCCGTGAGCAGGGAAGGTTAGAGAGACGCTGGAGGGACAGATCCACAAAGGCCCTTTGTCCAGGCCAGGGTGACTTTCCGGGGAGTGACCTAGAGGCTAACCCCTCCCTGGACGACTTGGGGCAGGAGTCCCAACAAAGAGCCAGTGGCCCCAACAGCAGGAAGAGCCAACCGAGAGCAGGCTTGGGTGGAGCTCTGGAGGCCCTCCACTTCAGGAAGCAGCCCAGAGGTGGGGGCACCTAAGCACACCTGTGGGGACTGTAGGGTCTACCCCTGCTTCAGCCCTGTTAGTGGGGGAATGGTCACTCCTCGTCTCAGAGGCTGTGTTCGGGGTAAATTGTGGTAAATCATGAATTCAGGGGCAGCTCTCAAAACAGTCCTAGTCACCAATCCCCCCACACACACCACGCGCCAGTGACTGCAGACAGGGACCCTCCTGGTCCTGCCCCAGGTCTCCCCACCACACGGGAGAAGAGCCTGTGAGGTCCACTCTCCCCAACATATCCAGAAAAGCCTGAATTATCCATTTCATGTAAATTTCCTCCTCTGTGACTTGGGAACACTGAGAGACCTTTCCTCCAATGTGAGTATTAAGCCAAAGTACATAAAGCCTTCAGTACTGGGTCCTTGGCTCCCGATGACAAGGGCCGGCAGCCGCCCAGGTGAGTTGGGAGGCAGAGCGGAGGCACACCTTGGGGAGGCTCAACCTGTCTCACACAGGGCATGGGAGAGTCAGGCCAGGCTGCGGCACTTTGATGGCCCTTCCTTTTCCTCCTCCTCCCAGGGGCCAGACTCATGCCAGACAGAGTCAGCCCCTGCCCCCTCGCCTTGCCCTGTGTTCCTGTCCCTCTAGGCGGATCTGCTTTGGGCACAGTGAGGAAGCTGGGAGAGACCCAAGGGCAGGGCGGGGGAGCACCTGGGGAATTCCAGTCATCTTCCGGGAGCCTGGGAGCCCTCCCTCCTGGTGAGCTGCAAGCAGTGGGCCCCTTGGTCGCAGCTGGGCAGTTCCAGAAGCCCAGGACCGCGAGCTGTGAGGCGGCGATGGCAGGCTCCCGGCACCCGGTGTCCGTGCGCGCAGCGGCCCTGGTGCAGACAGGGCGGCTTCAGGTAGGATGGCGCGGGGTCCCTGCCAGCCCCAAGGAGGAGGGAGGGAACTCCTGGCCTGGCCCTTCCAAGGCGCCCCCAACCTTTCTCCCAACAGACGTTCGCCTTCTCCGTGTGCTGGTCGGACGGCAGCGACACCTTTGTGCGAAGGAGCTGGGCTGAGTTCAAGGAGCTCCACGTGAGTGAGCATGCGGCAAACCCTGTCCCCCGAGGCCCAGCACCGACCTTGCCTAGGCGGTGGCCTCGTGCCCGCAAGGATCCCTGCTCCTATGACCCCCATCCCCGCGAGGAACCCTCACCCTCCCGAGGGAACCGCTGGACTGAGGCGGATTCGCTGGTTCTTCCTTAGAAGACCCTCAAGGAGGCGTTCCCGGTGGAGGCGGGCCTGCTGCGCAGATCCGACCGCATTCTCCCCAAGCTCCCCGGTGAGGCCGCTGCGGGAGCCCGCGGGGACCCGGGAGGGGCAGGGGCGGCAGGGGCGCCAGCGGCCCGGGGACCCCCAGATTGAGCCCATCGTGCCCACAGACACATCGCTGTTGGTGCGCGGGGGGCGCACAGGCCGCGGCCTGGCGCGCCTGCGGCTGCTGGACACCTACACTCGGGCACTGCTGGCTGCAGCGGAGCAGCTGTCCTGGAGCGCGGTGCTCACAGGCTTCTTTGAGCCGCAACCCGTGGACCTGGAGCCAGTGCTACCACCTGGCAGGTACCCCACTCGCCCCCAGTCCCCTGCCCGGGAAAGCCCTTGGAGGCCAGGGGAGGGGCGAGGCTGGGAGGTGGCCGCCGGGGAAGGGTGGGACGCCCGGGCACTCTCACCCACCCCCCCTCCCCCACCTGCACCCACCCCCCTTCCAGTCTGGTGATCCTGCCCACTCCTGAAGAGCCCCACCGCCGCCCGCCACACAGCCCTGCCATCTGTAGCCTGGAGGCTCAGAGCCTGCGCTGCCTGCAGCCCTTCAGCACCCAGGACACGCAGGGTTGGCCTTTCCATGCAAGGGCCCAGGAGGTCATAGACGTGCTGCTGCGACACCCGTCAGGTGGGGCTGCACAGGACTGAGAGCTCGCCCATCTGCCCCCAGAGCCCGAGGGGCTTAGGGGGTCTCAACCTCTGCCCACCTCTTGCGCCTAGGCTGGTGGCTGGTGGCAAATGAAGAGCAGCAGATGGCGTGGTTTCCTGCTCCCTACCTAGAGGAAGCAGCCCCGGACCGAGAAGGGACGACCCTACGGAGTAGTGGTAGGAGACTGCCCGCGCCCCAAGCCAAGCGGGCACCACACCCCTGGGCAGTGCTTGGCGAAGCCGGGCCGTCGGAAACCCGAGCCAGCGCTCGACCTGGGGCTCCGTGGGTGCTGTGGCCCCCATAGTGAGGGGAGCCCCAGTGGATTGGTCTCCATCATCAGGGGAATCCCGGACGGTGTGACTCAATGAGAGGAGGGGATAGAGAGGTGGGGCCCTGGATTCTGAGGCCCTGCAGTGACTCCCAAATGCCCACTCCCAGGGTCCCAGTTCTGTGCTTCCCAAGCCTATGAGAGCAGCCACGCAGATGAGCTGTCAGTGCCTGCAGGGGCGCGGGTGAGCGTGCTGGAAACTTCGGATCGAGGCTGGTGGCTCTGCAGGTGAGCAGGTGGAGGAGCTTGGGCGCGGCTTAGGGGCGCCAGCCAAGCCCAGCTCTCATCGCAGGTTCTGTCACAGGTTTCGCGGCCGCTCTGGCCTCCTGCCCGCTGTGCTGCTGCAACCCGAGGGGCTGGGCGCACTCCTGAGTGGGCCAGGGCTCCACCGCGAGGCCAACAGCAAGGAGGATAGGGGTGGAGAGGCCCAGCGCACCCCTGAAGCCTGCCAGGCCACAACCCTTTCCCCCTCGGTGCCCGCCCGCCCCCCGCTGAGTGCCATTCGCAGCCGCTGCTGCTCAGTCACCCGCAGGGCCCTGGCCAGCAAGTACCCCCCGAGGGCAGGCCAGGAGCTCCAGCCCCCAGGGGCGACGGATGCCAGTGAGGCTGGGGGAGGAGTGTCGGAGGGTGACACCCTCTGGCCAGCAGGGCCAGAAAAGCACACACTCCCGCTTCCTGAGTAAAGCCCCTCTGACTGAGGCACACCCCGTGTCTGTGCTGAGAAGGCCAGGGCGCCAGTGTGGCGGGGCTGGGCGGGGGCGGGCCGGGGTGAAACAAAGCCAAGACACAAGGAATCAGGAGAGAAAAACATCTTTCTGCATGTTTCAGAGAGCTGAGGGAGCCACAGAGGGAGCTGTAGGAAGGGTGGGCAGCTTCATGTTGTGCCACAGGAAGTCCAGGAAGGTGGCTGCCTGCAGGGTCCGGCTGAGCCGCTGAAAATGCCGCTCTGCGGGAGGACACAGGGACGTCAGGGGCTCCACGGAGGCTGATGGTCATGCTCCCGCCCCCGGGGCCGAGCCCACATACCCGTGTAGGGCAGTAGAGCCTCCAGTGAGGCCTGCACGCCTGGGTACGCCAGGAGCTCTTCTGGGGCCTCGTGCCGCAGGAGCACCCCCAGCACAGCCTGCGCTTCGTGGCAGTGCCTGGAGTTGGTGTTCCAAGTGACACAGAAGCGCAGCAGGGCCTCTGGGGGGGCGGGGACGACACACGGTCAGACCTGCCTGGCGGTGGCCCTGCCCACCCCGCCCACCCCGGCTCACTGCCCAGCCTGCCCACTGGCCCCACACCTTTCTGATCTCGCCGCAGCCGCAACACCGTGGCTCCTAGCTTCTTGCATGCCTCAGGGTCCCTCCGGATGGCTGGGGGGTGGAGGGAGGCAGATGAGCCCCAGGGAAGGGCACAGCATGGACCTGAGACCGCCCCCCCGACAGAGCCCCAGGCAGCACTGACCCTGGATGACAGTCAGCACAGTGTGGGGCCGGTCCAGGGAGATGGCCAAGCCCAGGGCCCGCAGGTACCGTTTCTCATAGAGTAGGTTGTCTAGTTCCTGCTGCCTGGTGGGGGAGGAGCAGGGACAGGGTCACTGGGGGACGTGGCTGGTGGTGAAGCAGAGCCATCAGAGAGCTGGCTCAGGAGTCGGCAGCCCGGCACTAAGCGTCCACTGGCGGTGAGCTGTGTTCCTGCCCCCAGCCTCAGTTTCTCCACGCCATAAAACAGAGGTGATGCCTATGGAACCCGCTCCCAGGGTGTGACACGTGGGACATAGTAGGTACGTGGGTGGTGCTCCAGAGGCCTGGGTGGGGACCCCACACTTACTTGACCACCTCCTCCTCCCGCCTGGCCTGCTCTTCAGACTGCTCCTCCTCGGTCACATCCTGGGGTCAGGGTGAGGTCAGATGGGCACCCTGATGCAGCCCGCCCACTCCCCATACCCCCCACACCTCCACACCTTCCAGAGGATGACGCAGGAGTCACTAGCACCCGTGAGGGCACGATCGTCCAGCCGGCTACAGTGCAGCCCCCAGACCTTGTCCTCATGGGCGTCCAGAGTCTTCACACACTCGTTGTTTTTGATGGTCCAGAGCTTCACGAGACCATCCGAGCCGCTGGGTTTGGGAAGGGGAGGGGCTGAGTGCCGGGCCGGTCCTGTAGCTCATCCCGACCCCCGCCCTCAGCCACCCACCTGGACAGCAGCTGTGTACCGCGGCTCACAAAGACCACCTTCAACACAGAAGCATCATGTCCCTCGAATGTCTGCAGGATGGTGGAGGATGATGAGACAACACCGGGTGGTGGGCTGGGCCTGCAGGGGGAGGGGGAGGGGCGCGGGGCGGGGCAGCTTACCTTGAGACAGCTGAAGTCCTGCAGTGCCCAGAGCTTGATGGTGCCATCGGCGGAGGCTGTGGCCAGCACCTGGTCCATGGGGGAGAACTGGACACACCAGAGGCCGCGCCGGTGGCCTGAAAAGATGCCCAGCAGCTGGCAATGTGGCAAAGCCCAGAGCTTGGCTGTGCGGTCCTGTGAGCCTGTGGCCAGCAGCTTGTCGTTAGGGGCAACAGCCACGCTGTTGATGTCCTGGTGATGGGAGCAGGTGGCAGCTCAGATCCCCATCCCAGCAAGAGCCCTGCCACACCCCTGTCCTCTGTACCCTGTGCCATCACCTTGTCATGGCAGCGCTGCGTGGCCTGAGCTTGCAGGAGGATAGGACCGCTGTCTGGGGCTGTGCCCTTAGACAGCAGGGCTTCAGGGATGGGCCACAGCTTCACAGTACAGTCCTGGCTGCCCGTCACCAGAAAGGTCTCCTTTAGCCTGAGGCCAGATTTAGGGTAGGGGAGACACCTGCTGAGCCCCACCAGCCCTGTCTGCCAGGGCATCAGACCCCGCACCCGCAGCACAATGGTCCCAACCAGAGGGACTGTTCCAGAACACAACTTGTGTCACCCCCATGGACCTCTGGGGCCACTGGTCCACTCAAGCCTCCACCACCTGCCCTTGGCTCACCATACCTGGTGATGTGGTCATCAGAACCCCACCCTCTCCTCCCCAGCAGAGAATGTCTTTTCCTACTTCAGCTTTGTTCAGTGTCACTCTTCCTGCCCTTTCATTCCCCCAGCCCCAAGACCAGTTCTGAGAGTCTCCATCACCAACAGCAGCAGGGGGTATCCTGTGCCGGCTCTGGCACACATCCCTAGTCTACAGCTTCAAAGACCCAGGCTGAAGCCTCCCCTCCACACCTCCCTGAGTAACCCGACTAGCAGGGCCCGGGCCTCTGCAACACTGCGGACTCCAGCCCTTGACCCCCTACCTAGAACAGCAGATAGTGCCCACGCTGTGGGTGTGCCCGGAGCCCTGAGCCACACAGGCCACCCTGCCAGCTTTGTTCATCCTCCAGATACAGATGCTCTGATCCTGGGAATGAAAGGAGTAAGGGTGGAGACTGGGCTGGGTATCCCCACTGAGACCCATATCTCCCTGCCTCTCGAGATGCCTCACCTTGGCACAGCTGGCAAAGAGCCGCCCCTTCCTGAAAACATCCAAGGCCAGGACAATGTCTGGGAGGAAGCAGAGAGGAAACGGCTGTCAGTTATGGTGGAGGACGGCATTCCAGCCCAGGGCAGAGTGCTGCGGCCATCAGCTCAGTGCCCTCACCCGTGTGGCCGTGGAGAATCTGGCAGGTCATTGTCTGCAGCTCAAACACTTTCAGGCTGGGGCTGTTGGAGGCCACGACAATGTGGGAGTCCTCGGGTCCAAGAAACCGGACATCTAACACCTCCTCACTGTAGCCGGCAAACTGGAGGCAGGAGCAGGAGGGACACAAGCCAGAGCCTGCATGAGTGGAGAGCTGGACTCCCAGGCTTGGGGCCGAGCAGGGGCAGTGCTCACCTGTTTCTGCAGCTGCAGGGAGCGTGCCTCGTAGAGCAGCAGGTTGTGGTCGGTGGTGACGCTGAGGAGCAGGCCGGCAGACTGGGCCAGCGTGCAGTGAGTCAGCCCCTGCCTGGGGCCCGGCGGCTGCGGTTGTGCGTACACACACTGGCCAGAGGCTGCCTCCCACACACGCAGCAGGCCTGTGTGGGGACACGGGCTGCTGGGACTGAAGTCCATGGACCTCCCCCAGCTCCTGCTGCCCACCCTGGGCTGGACATACACACCTTGATCTCCGGCTGTCAGGAAGTGCAGGCCCTTAGACTTCACATCCAGTTTAGGCACCAGCTCCTCTGGCAACAGCACCGCGGCTTCCACACTCTGAGGATAAGCAAGTTGGAGGCAGCAGCCCCACTCTCTCCCTGCCCACTTGACTGGCCTGGCCCCCTGGCGTTCCTACCTCAAACACTGGCACAGTCCTCGTGGCCTGGTGGCTCTGCAGGTCCCAGATGACGCAGATCTTGTCGCGGCCCGAGCTGGGAGGGGAAAGAGCCACCTCAGTTCTCAGACTCAGCGGGAGCCCTCCCCTTCCTGCTTCGGCCTGGGTGGCTGGCCACTGACCTAAGCATGGTGTGGCCGTCAGCACTGAAGGTCAACGAGGTAACAGCACTGTAGTGGGCAGTCATCACGGCCAGGCAGGACTGGTCCTGTAGCGACCACATGCGGATGGTGGCATCTGCAGCAGAGGAAAAGAGCAGCAGACGGGCAGGGTCCGGGTGGAAGGTCACCAAGCTGCGGGCAGGGCGGGTGGGACAGGTAAGTTGTGCTGCCCTGGGCGTGACGCCCCGCCCACCCCCTGCCACCTTCTTACTCACTGTACGACACCCGGCGAGCCCCGAAAGTGGTGTGTCCCGTAGTGCCGCACGATGTCCCACACACGCACTGCCCCGTCACAGCCGCCTGGGGAATGTGTTTGCAGTGAAGTGGTTAGTGTTCCTGAACACCCCGACCATGTGCCCTCCACATGGCCCAGCCACCCACCCAGGGCCCTACCTGTGGCCAGCAAGGTGGAAGTGGGGTCAAAGGCCATGGTGGCCACAGGTGCCGTGTGTATTGCCTTCCACAGGCGGGTGATGCTGCCCTCTCGCCAGGCCCACTGAGCTAGAAGCAGCGCCCGGGTGGCTGTTACCAGCACCTGGAGAAGATGTAGTTCAGCTGGGAGGCTGGGAGCATGGTCACATGTCCTCAACGCCTCGATGTTTGGGTGCCCACCTCCCGTCCCTGCCCTGTCTACCTGGTCGTCAGGGCTGAGTTCAAAAGCAGTGATGTCCTCCTGGTCCTCCTGAAGGTGAGAGCAAACAGAGCACATAAGAACGGGCTGTCCCCCGCACCAGTCCCCTGCCCTGGCTCTCCCCACCCTCACCTGCTCCAGGCTCCGCAGCACGGCCCCGGAGGCCACGTCCAAGACGTTGACTTTTGTACCACAAACGCAGAAGACATGCTGCCCGGTCTGGTCCAGCTGATGACAGAAGGGTCTCAGCCAAGATAAGCTTCTGCAGCCCCTGCCCGCCCCACCCCTCTGCCCGTCCCTGGGCTGGTACCTGCACCTTCCCGCCTTTGTAGAAAGGCTCCATCTTGCGCTCGACAGCATAGCTAGAGAGAGAACAGGGGAGAGAGTGAGTCCCTCACTCCTCAGTCTCCGTGCCCAGCTCGGGGCTGGGTGCTCCCCCAGAGGTCAACTCCAAAGGCCCCTGCCCTTGAGGAGTTCCCAGGCAGCGCCGGGGATGCAGGAGATTGGAGATGGCTCTTCTCACTGTCATCTCCTCTCTCAGCAGCGCTGTGAGGCGGGTATTGGTCCCCACGACGCAGAGGACGCCCGGCTGCAGAGGGGACCCACAGCAGGTCCTAAGGCAGGGCAACAGCGCGGTCATCCCGGGTTCCCCAGCGGATAGGCCAGCCTCGGGGGCCCCCTGCTGGCGGTGGGAGGCCAGCTCCGGGTACAGGCCCAGAGCACCACCCGCCCTCGGCAGCTTCCTTCTCAGGTGCAGCCTGCCGCCTCCGCACCCTAGCTCGTTCCTCCCTCTTCCCAAGCCGCCGTCATTCCTGCAGTCTCCAGCTGGCCCCGGCCCTGCCCTCTCGGCTGGTCCAGGCCACCGCACTTCCATCTGGACAGCTGGTCCAGCCTCGCCACCAGTTTGCACCCCTGCCTGCTTTAAGCCCCTCCCCTCCCCTGCCCTTCGCTCCGGTTTCCAAGCCCCTGGCTTGCACGAGCCTCCGCTGACGTGCGGCGTCACATGGCTGCTGCCCGCTAGGGGCTCGGCCTCTCTTCCCGGACCTCCCTGGTGCCGGCCTGACCCCACCGGGGACGCTCCCAGCAGCGGACCCCGGTGACGCCGCATAGACGCGCTCTGCGCCCGGGGCTTCCCCGCCGGCACTGACGGAAACGACGCGCTCGCTCGCTCACTCCAGCCGACCGCGCTCCATTCCGGCCCGGGACCGCCCGGCAGCCGTGCGCGCCGCAGGAGCGGCCCAGCCCGGGCCGCCTGCCCCGACGGGCTCTCCTCCCGGCACCGGCGGCCGGGGCGCCCCGCCGCGGTCCTGCACCGGCTCCGCTGCCGCTCAGCCCGCCCCTTGCTCCTCCGGAACTTTACATCCACGCCTCCCGAACCGGCTCCTAACGTGGGAACAACGCAGCCACCCGACTTCCGCGCGTCTCCGCGGACCGAACGGACGCCCGCTGCCGGGCCCCTCGGGCTGCCAACCCCGCCGCCTCCCCGGGCGGCGCCCACGCCGCAGCTCACTTGGCCTTGAAGCGGCCCACGGGCTCCGCCATGACGCCGCCGCCGCCGCCGCCTCGTGAGCGCACCGGCGCGCCGCTCCCCACTGCCGGCGCGCTGCGGTGACGTCACCACCCACGGCTCCTGTGACGCCATCAGCGCCGCGCGCGCCGCCATCTTGGCTGTGGGCGGTAGCTGCTGAGCCGGGGAGCGAAGCTGGCAGAGATGCCGCTGGCCGGGAGGGACGGGGGCGGGGCGGCGTGGAGGCGGCTGGGGCTGAGGCGGCGGCGGCCTGCGGGTCACGGGGCTGGCCCGCTGTTTGCCTTTTAGTGGAAATTGTAAAAAGGAGTCGTGGGAAATGTTTACTAAGGTCATCCGGGGACTCTTGCCCCTCGGCATTCTGGGATTTGGGGACGGCGGGTGCTCAGGGTCCCGTGTGGGATGCACCGCCGGTAAATGACTAGGCCCAGTCACTTCAGAGGCCCTCGGCATTGATTGATCACATGCTCTGTGCAAAGCACTGTTCTAGGTGTCTGGGAGGTACGAGGGAGGAGAGCAGGTGCTCGGGGCGGGAAGGCGGTCCAGGAGCGATAGGAGGCGCAGTGGTTAGTGCTGGGAGACGCGGACGGATGGGGCGGTGGCGAGGACAGGGGGCACCTGAGTGAGGGAGGTGGGGCCCCCGTGGCCGCAGGGAGCAGGAGGTCGGGATACTGGGAAGCCCCTGGGAGGCTCGCTGAGCTCAGGGCTCGGCCGTGAGACTGGCTGGGAGGTTGGTAGAGCGGTAGGAGCGTCGGGGAAATCCTCTGCGGGGAAGAGGCATCTGAGGCCAACGGAGAGCAAGGAGAGCCTTCCAGGCCGGAAAGGCCAGTGCCCCGCGTGGGGAAGGCGGTGCTGCCTGGAAGGGGGCGGCCGGCAAGCACATGGTGGCAGGGCGGCCCAGGCCTGGGCTCTGCGTTTATTCACCCTTCTATTTACAAGGTCCCTTGGCCCTGGGCCCCCCACATCTCGGCCCCCATGCTGCCTTCTGGGGTGGCCTCGGCCTCCCCTTGCGGGGCGCCCACGAGCATCACGTCCTCCTCCTCCAGGAAGCCTCCGAGCTGGGCCAGCTGTCTGCGGACGAGATTGGCCGTGCGGTGCACTTCGCGCATGCGCCGCAGCAGGCCCAGCACCAGGGTCCGGCTGCGCTCCTGCCGCTGGCTCCAGGCCTCGCGCAGCTCGCGGTAGCAGTTGTGG
This sequence comes from Canis lupus familiaris, assembly GCF_011100685.1. Lineage (NCBI taxonomy): Eukaryota > Metazoa > Chordata > Mammalia > Carnivora > Canidae > Canis > Canis lupus. The sequence goes on from NC_049227.1 coordinate 39,408,292, forward strand.
CGCGCACGCTCCACCGGCCCCAGGGTGGCCCCGCAGCCCAGCGGGCAGCGCTCCTGGGCCCCGTGTGGGCAGTGCTGCCGATGCTCGGCCAGGGCCCCACGCGGCACCCGTGCTGTGCAGCCCTCGTGGGGGCAGGCCATCAGCTCGAACGGGCATGAGTCCTGGTGCCCCCTTCGATGGGCCAGGGGGCACGTCACCGAGCAGCCAGCTTCCGCGTTCTTGCACTGGGGGTAGGGGAGAGCACCACGTGAGCCCAACCAGGCCGGACATAGCAGCCTACCTTACATAGAATCCCCCGTGGTGTTCCTGATCTGAGAGCCTGCCAAGGCCTAGGCATCAGTGATGTGGACGGTAAAGAGTTGGACAATTGTTTGGAGGTGGGGAGACTCTAGACCCCTGAGAGCGGGGGCACAGGGCTGGCCTGCTCTCGCAGTTCTAGTGACATGCTTTTGTTTTGTTTTTCCCCTAATCTTCATCTATTAGGGGACTATAGTGATGGCCAGCACAGCTGACATTCCATCCTCTAAAAATCTTGTATAATCCCCATTTTACAACTGCGGCCCCAGGGGCTCAGGTTAAATAATTTGCCCAAAGTCACACAGCAAAGAAGTGGTAGAGAGGGGACTCAAACTCAGGCAGGACTGATGACCTCAGGGCTGCAGTCTGTCGCTGGAGCAGAAACCCTCAATTCTGAGGATAGGATGCTCCTTACCCTCTCTCCTGGCTCTGTCCCTCCCCTGGCAGGAGCAAGAAGGGTGCTCGGAGTAAGGGCTTCAAGCTACCTTGACTTCCAGGCGGCCAATGGTCCTCCGGAGTTTATTTACATGGACCATCTTTTTCCGTTTCACTTCTTTCCTGCAGCACGGACAGGTCTTCTGTCTAGGAGGCAGGAGCAGGGGGGAGTGTTGGCAGCTGGTAGGGACCAAGTAGCAGCAACACGCCTTCCCAGTGGTCCCTTCTCTCAGGCCCAGATAGGCCTGAGGACTTCATGGGGATATCAGCTCTGAAGCTGGGGCCACGGGCTGTAAATACCACTCGGTGCGGGGACACACAGATTTTAGGGTCCTAGATTTGGCAGCTCTTAAGGCCATTATGACCTAATGCTTGGCGGACCTTCCTCTCTGTTCTGGGCTGCAAGAATGGCCACAGCCCTGCCCGTCCTCCCAGCCACTTGAGTGCCCACTAGCACCTGGCTAGCCACCGGAGGATGCATTTCTTGCAGAAGATGTGGCTGCATGGCAACCTCACTGGTCTCTTGAGAACTCCGTGGCACACGGAACATAGGAAGTTGCAGTCAGGAGGGCTGGCGAAGAGGTTGAGATCATATCCGCCACTCTGCAAAGGCCAGGCCAAAATCAGGGCCTGGCGGACCAGTATCCACCCGCATACCCAGAGGGAAACCCAGGATGGGGAGGTTGGCCATGTGAGAGCCCCAAGTGGAATGCTGGGTCAGGACCCACTATGAAGGGACAGCTGTGAGGGTCAGGGCCCTCCATGACTACCAATCCCCAGCAGGGGAAGCCAATTTTGGCCTAACTCCAGGTCAGAGCTCTTGGAAAGGTGGGTTTCCTTTGTCTGTTTGGGACCCTGTAATCCACTGTTCACCCTTTCTCAGAGTGCAGAGTGGGGTCAGTTCTGGGCAGGTCTTAAACAAGGAACACATTTAAAGGCCAGAGGCTCACCATGATCTATGTCTGGATGGCAGCTCCACTGACCCCCAGGGCTCAGGAGCCTCTATTTCACAGCAGGAGCAGCCCGACATCACAGTGGCATTGTCCAATCATGGCCCTGGCCCAGGGCTTACTGGGATCCTATAGCATCTGGCCCTTGCTCATAGTTGAGGGATAGGTGGTCTGGACCTGGGCAGGTCCCTGAAGCCTGTCTCAGCAGTGGGGACACCTGATCCCCAGGCAGCACAAGGCCGAAAAACCAAACTTCTGGTGGCTGTTTCCCCAAAGCTGAGGCCCTGGCAGAATGTGGGAATCCTTCCTTCTCCCTCCTCAAATAATGCTGCCCAAGCATTATCTCTAAGAGCCCTGGGACTTTTGACATAGACCCACCATCAGGTCTCTCAGGATCTAAAACTCGAACTGGCTCCAGAGTACCGATCAGGAGGGAAGGGAGGACCAGATTCCCACGCAACCTGTGGTACCACGATAGTAGTGGTGGTGTGTGGGAAAGCCTTCCAGAACAGGTAGGCCCTGCCCATCTGGGGACATCAGCTGCAACCTGAGAAGCCAGCACGGTTCCACACCTGAGGCACATAACCAGAACCGGAGGTTCAGTAGCAAGAGCAGGGCGCTCACCATATCCTGAAGACCCCACCTCCCTCCTGAGAGCAACGGCCTGGGTGGGGGTGGGAGGTGGGTGGGGGTGTGGGATGAAAACCTTTGAGCCGGCAATCTTACACTCTCACGCTTGTATTAATTTTGAAAATAAAAGTTATTTCACTGGCAAAAACAGGTTTATTTGGGAATAACACAATTGCAATTCAGGACATGCAAGCCATGGCAAAACCGTAAGCAAGCCCAGCAAACAAAGGAAAGAAATTTTATTTCGCGGAGAAAGTCGGGAGGGATTTTTCTGAGCGAGAGTTCAGGGTGAGGGCGGCTTCTCACGGGCGGAGTTGCCCGAGGAAGTCGCACATCTTTCCCCGTCGGGGTCGGTAACTGACGTTGAGCGGCGGGGCTCCTCCTGGAGGCCGCCCTGCTTCCCCTTCGCACCTGCGGGTGGCTCGGTGCCCCGCCCAAGTCCCCTCAAGCGCAAAAGTACCTGACCTGCTACTGTGGAAGCTGTGCGGTGTGGGACCTGGGCCGGCCGACCCGCGGGAGCCCGGCTGAAGGAGCTGGGGTGGGGGGCGGCAGGAGGCCGCGCTCCGGGGCGTCTGCGTCCTGCGGACAGAACACGGGGTCAGGAGTCAGAGGTTAGGGATCAAGGGCCAGAGCACCTGCGGCCCGGGGCGGCGGGGCGCTTGTCGGGGCCTGGGTTTCACCTCTCCACAAGGACCAGTGGGCGGTGAGCTGAGGCCCCCGGTGGCTCTGGGCGCCGAATCTCACCCGCGGCCACGGGCAGGGCCGCAGGTGATTTTCAACCAACGCCGACCCGCCGACTGCCGCAGGGGGACGCGGCGAGGCGCGGGCCTACCTGCAGCGCGGGCCTACCCGCAGCGCGAGCAGCCGGGCCGCGGCGGCACGCGGCAGCAGGAGCGCAGAGCCGATGTGCGCAAGCGCACGGGGAGCCGGCCGGGGCGCCTGGGAGCGCGCCTCCACCGCTCTTATAGGCTCGCGCTCGGGGCGGGGCACCCGAGATCTCGCGGTACTTGGCGTAGGATAAATACTCCCTCCGCGCGGACTCGTTCTTCTTCTCCGAGAGAACACGTGAGTCTCCGTGTCGCCGGCGGCGGCGCGCGGGCCGGGGCGGCGGGAACTCGCGGCGGTCGGGTGGGGGGGCTCGCACCCGCGCCGCGGCGCCATCGGGCGGGGGTCGTGGTTCCCGGCGCCCGCGGGTGGGAGGGCCTCGCTGACTGGTGGGTTCTCGCGTCCCTTTCAGCAAATGGCGGATGACGCCGGTGCTGCGGGAGGGCCCGGAGGCCCCGGGGGCCCCGGAATGGGAGGCCGCGGCGGCTTCCGCGGAGGCTTCGGCAGCGGCATCCGGGGCCGCGGGCGTGGCCGTGGTCGGGGCCGGGGCCGGGGCCGCGGAGCTCGCGGAGGCAAGGCGGAGGACAAGGAGGTAGGTTCAGGCTTGGTGGGGGCTGGGCGGCGCCGGTCAGGGGCCCTACTCACCCGCGCCTCTCCTCCAGTGGATCCCCGTCACCAAGCTGGGCCGCCTGGTCAAGGACATGAAGATCAAGTCCCTGGAGGAGATCTATCTGTTTTCTCTGCCCATCAAGGTAGCGGCGTGGGCAGCTGCGGTCTCCGCGAGGCTCCTTCGGCCTGGGGCGGGATGTGTCCACGGGGGCCAAGGCTCCACGGGTCGGGGGAGAGGGAGTGTCCAGGTGCCCTACCTCTGACTGTGAGTGTCCGGCTTAGAGAGGAGAGCCTGGGCAACTGGAAAACCAGTTCTACGGGTCCAGGTGGAGGTTCTTAACCCCGTTTACAGGGGTTTTGAGCTTTTTGTTAAGTGGTTTTGACATTGTTTCTTACTCCATAGGAATCTGAGATCATTGACTTTTTCTTGGGGGCGTCCCTCAAGGATGAGGTCTTGAAAATCATGCCCGTGCAAAAGCAGACCCGTGCTGGCCAACGGACCAGGTTCAAGGTATCCTAGTCCCCTTCTGGTTTCCCAGCCTATTTCTGCCAAGAGGTTTGGGAGAACTCTCTCAGCTCTGCATGGTCATGCTTGCTGTCACACGCGTGGCTTTCGTAAAGGGGAGAGAGAGAAAGGATCTCCTCCGGACCTCAGAGTGGCCTTACTGTGGCCACTCTTTCCTGGAGGGGTGCCACAGGTCCTGGTTGGTGGCTGCTGAGGCCGTGCCAGCCAGTGGACCACCAGCCATCTCAGGCTCTTCACAGGCATTCGTTGCCATCGGAGATTACAACGGACACGTGGGTCTGGGCGTCAAGTGCTCCAAGGAGGTAGCCACTGCCATCCGTGGGGCCATCATCCTGGCCAAGCTTTCCATTGTCCCCGTGCGACGAGGCTACTGGGGGAACAAGATCGGCAAGCCCCACACTGTCCCATGCAAGGTAGGCTTGGGGTAGTGAGTGATGGGCTCTGCAATGGCACAGGCTCCCCATAGCTCATTTCCTGACATCTCCACACTTTGTAGGTGACTGGTCGCTGTGGTTCTGTGCTGGTGCGTCTCATCCCTGCCCCCAGAGGCACTGGCATTGTCTCGGCCCCTGTGCCCAAGAAGCTACTGATGATGGCTGGTATTGACGACTGCTATACTTCGGCCAGGGGCTGCACTGCCACCCTGGGGAACTTTGGTAGGTGGTCCTCGTGGACACTGTGGCCTCTCTCAGCTCCGCTTAATCACACTTATTGTGTGCTTGGCGTATTTTCAGAGAGATAGAGGAAGGCCCTCCTAATGCACGGCAGACTGGCCCCAACTGGCCTCTCTGTTCCTAGGAGCGCAACAGCTTTTGTCTGCATCTGGGGTGTTCCACCAATCCGCCAACCCTCTTCTGTTTTCTCTTCCAGCCAAGGCTACTTTTGATGCGATCTCTAAGACCTACAGCTATCTCACCCCTGATCTCTGGAAAGAGACTGTGTTCACCAAGTCTCCCTATCAGGTACCGCCTGCCAAGACACCTCATTAACCTAGACAAGGGCACAGGGTGCTGGGGTGTGGCTACAACTCACACCTTGTCTTTTTTTAGGAATTCACTGACCATCTTGTAAAGACCCACACCAGAGTCTCCGTGCAGAGGACCCAGGCTCCAGCTGTGGCCACCACATAGTTTTATACAAGAAAAATAAAAGTGAATTAAAGCTTGTTAATAGTGCCTTTCTTTATTTCTCTTCAGTAGTTGAATTTAAAGGGAGATAAACCAAGTCATTAGTAGGTCAAGGTTGGAGATCAAAGGTGTTACCAGAAACTGATTTCTTATTTTTTTATTTTGAGGATAATCTTGTAAAGAGGCTCAAGGAGCTGCCTTAGGCAGCAGCAGCCTCTTTAGCAGCTTTTCTCTCTGCCAGCATCCGCTGCTTCTGTTTAGCCAGGCACTTCCTAGCAGAATAATGGGCTCCCAGGTCGTGATCTAGGAAAGAGACCAGAGTAAGGAAGTCAGGCCAGTTTTCCAGGATGCAGACCAGGGTCTTCTCTAAGTGGGGAGGAAACGCAGCTAGCTAAGTGCTGAGCAGAAAAGGGACCTGGGATGTAGTGATTCTCTTAATACCTCTCCCCCAACCAACTGGCACTCTATGGGCAGTGATGTTTCTAAAAACTGGAGGGCAGCCCGGGTGGTGCAGCTGTCAGCCCAGGGCATGATCCTGGAGACCTGGGATCCAGTCCCACGTCAGGCTTCCTGCATGGAGCCTGCTTCTCCCTCTGCCCGTGTCTCTCCTGAATAAAATCTTTAAAAAAAACCAAAAACTGGAGAGAATGTGGAAGGTTCAAGGAAGAGGCCAGGGTGGGGGGTGCTTACAGCGGTCCTGGTAGGCCTTGGCCACCTGGGTGAACTGCTCCAGCTCCTTGGCACAGTTCTGCCTGTAGCTCTCACCTTCCCGCTGCTGACAGGCCTTCAGCCTCTCCTGGATAATGTTGACGATTTCTTGATCCACTTTACTGAAAAGAACCAGAAAAGTGGTCTTTGAGGAATCCTTTCCCTGTACCCAGAGATGGTAGAATGAAAATGAGACCTTACAGCTCTGTTGTCTGGCCGCTGCACCCTCAAGACCTGGGCCAACCCCAGGAGGCATTCTTGCCAGCTGACCACCATCCCACGGTACCCCAGGGAATGAGAGCCCAACAGGAGATGCTGACCGTGCCAGGCTCACCATTCCCCTATTAAGGAGGAACACCCACAGGCAGGACCTACTAGTCTCTTCTCCATTGCATTTCTGCTTCAAACATGCACAAGACATCCTTTTCCTGGCACTCTGTGATGTCTGGCACACGGCGGAACTCCCGGTGGTAGTAGTAATACCTGTTCTTTGCATGCTGCCGATCTATAAACTCTGTAAAGAAAAAACCCCAGACTCAATGGCCCCGTTGGTTTACACAGGCCACAGTCAGAACTGTTCTTAGCTTTGTTCTTTCTCACAAGCCACGGACGGGGCAGATTTCCCAAACGTTCCTAGCTTTCACAAAGACTGCCAATTAGACTCTGGATGGGTGTGGCTGGTGGTCCTGGGTTTACAGATGGTGAGGTCTACTGTTGACGGAGGGCCTCCCGGGAGCCAGGCACCCTGGGTATTCTCTGGGTAGATCCCAGTACAGAGTACTGAGGCCCAGAGAACTCAGGAGTCTTAACCCATGCTCGGCGAGCCCACACCCTTCTACAAGTCCTACCTCCTGGCCAACCTCCGCCACCACACAGGCTTCCCTGTGTAGGCAGAGGCCCCGTGCCAGTTTTGCCACCAGTGACCTTCTGGCCTCAACATCCCTGCCCATAAAGTTGACTGGTAGGAACCAGTGAAATCATCCCTCCAGACACATAAAACACTTTGTAAGAAACAGAGTGGGTCCCCTGCTGTGCCTTTCCCAGCCGCGGGGGTCTGATCTGCGGACTATCTAAAGAAAGAGCCACCAGGGCATGCTATACACTCCAGATGTTGTTGCTGAATGAATTGGTTAATGAAATGCATGATGCACTGCCTGGCACTAGTGACTGAGTGCCCGTGCGCTCCTGCTGCTGCCTCCACTGGGCTAGCTGCACAACACATCGGGCAACAAAGAGCTGTTTTAAACACCTGCCTGGTTTGGACCGGAGATGGGGGATATGGACAGGTCAAACGCGAACACGCGAGAATACAAGTCAGGGCACATCTAGGTTGAGGGAACCTCGGCCATCACCCGATCACCGCGGTCACTGTGCAGGTGTGCAGGGAGGATGAGGTTTAGCAAGCTGCAGGCCAGGGGTGCAGGGGGGGCTCCCTGGGCGGTGCCGGCCGGAAACAGTGAGGGTCTCGGGGCGGGAGGGGGAGCGGGGGGGGGTGCAGTTGCAGAGCCCGGGGAGCGGCGGGGGCCCCGGATGGGGTCCGTACCTCTCACTAGGGTCACCGGCCGGTCCACGAGGACATCGAAGGCCTTCGTCAAATAGGTTACGGGGTTGGGCACCGAGGTCTGCGGCGAGGGCGCCGGCGTGCGGCGCGGGGGCTCGGGGTACACATCCTTGTCCCAGCTGTCCGGCATGGCGGCGGCGGTGCGTGGCGGAGACAGTCCACTCTCGGGCGCGCGACACCGGCCTCCGCCTGGGTCCCACGGCCTAGTTCGCCCGCCGCAGAGGACGCCCTAGGGAGGTTGCGCCTGCGCAGGAGGGGGCGGGGGCGGTGCTCGCGAGGCACCATGGAACTTGTGGTTCGCCAGCCGCAGAGGAGGCGCTAGGGCGGCTGCGCTGAGAAGGGCGACTGCCGCTCGCGGGGCAGCATGGGACTTGTAGTTCCTTCGGCCAGCCCAATGGTGGGCCCGGTCAGCCCCGCGCGCGTGGCCTGCCCGCTGTGTCTCCATCACGTGTCCGGTGTGCTGGGCGTTCGGGATACTCTGGTGGAGACAGCAGAGACCCCTGCTTGCATTAGTATTATTTTTTTTCCTGCTTACATTCTAAGACCAGATAGACACAGGAATAAGTGAACTATTCACAGGTTCGTGGGTGTACAGGCACGGGTACAGGCTCGTGCAAATGCAGCAGGGAGCAAGATAAACGCAGCTGGGCTCTTCTGGAGAACTCTGGCCACTAGAACAAACTACCAAACACCCTGCTCTTTCAGGAAGCCTTCCTGAATTGCCTCTTCCCTTCAGCCCTCTCTGGGTTCCACTTTGTCTTCTAGGGCCTCTCCTGGACTGGCTAATGCCAGGGAGCTTGGGGGTCCTCTCTCGGGCTTGCCACCAGAGGCTTCTCCCACCCACAGGGGGAGGTGGCTTCTACCCGGGGTGGCCAGTGCTGCGGCCTAGTTCTGATGGTTCTGCCCTGCCCCTGAGGGCTATTGTGCTGACCCTGGCCCTGATGGCCACCCTGGGTGATCTCCATGACCGCCAGGGCCCCTGGCCAGTACCAGGGAGGGCGCTGGTCACTTCATGCCTAGGGACTGGGGCCAGGGGCGCGGAGCCATCAACTCTGTGGATACAGAGAATCTGTGATCACAGAAATAGCAAATGGTAAAATACATGCTGACAAAAAGAATTTTTTTAGACATTTTTAAAAATTTTTATTTATTTATGATAGTCACAGAGAGAGAGAGGCAGAGACATAGGCAGAGGGAGAAGCAGGCTCCATGCACCGAGAGCCCGACGTGGGATTCAATCCCGGGTCTCCAGGATCGCGCCCTGGGCCAAAGGCAGGCGCTAAACCGCTGCACCACCCAGGGATCCCGACAAAAAGAATTAAAAAAAAAGATTATTTCTTTATTTGAGAGAGAGGGAGAGTGAGTGCAGTAGCAGGGGGAGGAGCAGAGGGAGAGGGAGGAGCAGGCTCCTCACTGAGCAGGGACCCCCCCTCCGCCCTATGTGGGGCTTGACATGGGACTGGGATCCCAGGACCCTGAGATCATGACCTGAGCTCAAGACAGACCCTTCACTGACAGAGCCACCCAGGCAGTCCTTGACTGGACAAGGGGGGACCCAATAGATCCAGGTGGGAGCTGCTCCTGCTGCCGCCACCACCACATGGCTCAGCAGAATAGGAGAGAGCAGAGAACTCAGGGGAAGGCACCGGGGTGGCAGCTGTCGGCTGCTACCAGGCAGCAGCGGGACTTGCAGGTCATGTAGCAGAAGCAGCAGGAGGCAAATGGGGCGAGGAACCCATGCAGCTCGTGGCTCTGTGCCCGGCCCTCTGCTTTCTGGCCTGTGGGCCTGGCGTCAGTCCCACCAGGGCGGGCTGTCCTACAGCGCTCGCAGGCCTCCACTGGGGCAGGCCCTTTGCCCTGAGTCTGTGGGCGTCCCTTCTGTGCTTCCTCGCCTCGGGTAGCCTCTCTGGGGCCTCATGCTTGCCCCTTCCTAGGATTTTATTCCTGCGGGACCCGGCTTTGTGACGAACGAAGAGAACTGTGACATTTTAGCAGTGAGTCTTAGCACCAGCAAGGCACGGTCCACAGGCGCTCGGACGTGTCAGGCTGTGAAACTAATTCTTCAGGATCTGAACTTTATAACCACAGAGTGTTTGATCATAGCTCTTACCACCTGCCCCACCGCACCCCCCGCAGTTGTCCAGCCCAACTCTCAGCCCCAGGACCAGAGTTCCCTGTGCCTCATGGCCAGCACGCTGGACCAGCGGCCTGAAGGAAGCCCCGCCGCACCTGGGGCTCCCCGACTCCTTTGCGGCCCAGGGGCTCCTGTCCTGGGAGGGTAACGTGAGGCCGCGAGGCTGAACACAAAGAGGGTGTGGCCCAGCTCCAGGGCCCTCAAGGAAGGGAGTGACAGGCCTGGTCCAGGTGTCCCCACCCCAGGCTGCCCATCGGATGCCCCCTTTGCCCCGCCCCAGGCCGGGCGCGCTCCTGGCACCGGAGCCCGTGCCTGCCACGGGACATAACCAAGCTCCCCTGCCAGGGGCTAAATCTGGGAGCTGGCTGCTATGCGTCCTGGCCCTGCCACTCGACCTCCGGTGCCTGTCGGGAGGCCCCTTCCCTCCCTGACCTGCGGGGACCAGCTACCATGGTCAGTGGGCTGGGGGGCTGGAGCCGGCTTCCTGGGAGGGCCACGTGGGCTTCTGGAGTCCTTCCCGGCAGGCATGGGCCTTGGGCCTGCGGGGGAGTCGCTCCCGGAAGGGGACAGCGGGGGGCCAGAGCTCGGCTTGCCAGGCCTTGAGTGGGCAAAGAGACGGGTAGATGGCCGTGGCCCCCTGTCCTTTTAGCCCTCAGCCGCAGTGGGGGCCTGTCCTCCTGGGGCCAAGCCCACTGAAGCAGGGACCCCGAGGGGGAGGACAGCTCGTGCTGGCTCTGTCCCTGAGACACAGCCCCTGAGCCCACTGTCCCTCTTTCCCTGTGGACAGAGGGAGGTGCTCGAGGCCACGGGTCCCAGTCTGGGGTCTCTGACTCCCGTCTGGGGGCTGGGCCCATTCAGCGCACACCCCCAGGGACGCCCCGGCCCTGACCGCCCCCTCCTGCCCCCAGTCCCACCGGAAGTTCTCTGCCCCTCGGCACGGACACCTGGGCTTCCTGCCCCACAAGAGGAGCCGCCGGCACCGGGGCAAGGTGAAGACGTGGCCTCGGGACGACCCCAGCCGGCCCGTGCACCTCACGGCTTTCCTGGGCTACAAGGCCGGCATGACGCACACGCTGCGAGAGGTGCACAGGCCAGGGCTCAGTGAGTGGCTGCGGCGGGGCCACGGGGACGGGGCGCGGCCTGCCCGCCTGGCACCGCCCCCAAGGACTTCGGGGTGCTGGGAGCCAGAACCGGGGGGCCAGGAGGGGAAGCCCCGGGAAGGGCGAGGCCCCGCCCTGGGCGCCGCGTTCAGAGCGCTGTCCCCAAGCCCTGGGCACCGACCACACCGTGGGGGCCGCGCTGTCACTGAGGAAATCAGCCGGTCCCCAAACTTGCCCGGCGCCCCGCTAGCGAGGGAGGAGCTGCCGTTCAAAGACGGGTGCCCCGAACATGCGGTTTGTTTTGTGATCAGGGTCGCATGTGGCTGTAATAAGGAAAAATCCAGAGATCCCCACGCTTTACCCCATTTCCCCCTGGAAATACCTTATAAAAGTGTGGGAATAGGTCACAACCGGGTATCGATGTGGATACAACCTACGGATGCTGTTCCGGTTTCCCTGGTCAGGGCGTGTGTGTGTGCGCCCGCGCACGCATGTCCTTCTCCCAGGTTCTGTCCTGTGTAAGTGTGTGCCTGGAACATTCCATCCCCACAGGGGTCCTTCCTATTGCCCTTTCATAGCTTCAGCCACGACCCTCCAACTGTTTGGCACCTGCTCATCTGTTCTTAATCTCTCCTCCTTCATCTCTCCTCCAATATTTTTATTGATTTATTTTTTAAAGATTTTAAAATTTATTTTTTATTTTTTAAAGATTTATTTATTTATTCAGAGAGAGAGAGAGAGAGAAGCAGAGACATAGGCAGAGGGGGAAGCAGGCTCCATGCAGGCAGCCCGACGTGGGACTCGATCCAGGGTCCCCAGGATCACGCCCTCGGGCTGCAGGCGGCGTTAAACCGCTGTGCCACCAGGACTGCCCAAGATTTTAAAATTTATTTGAGAGAGAGAGAGAGAATGCAGGGAGGGGGAGGGGGCGGGGGCGGGGGGAGGTGGAGAGAATGTAAAGCAGGCTCCCCGCTGAGCATGGAGCCCGATGTCAGGGGGCTCCATCTCACCACCCTGAGATCATGACCTGAGCTGAAATCAAGAGTCGGACACTTTGGGGCACCTGGTGGCTCAGTGGTTGAACGTTTGTCTTCGGCTCAGGGCGTGACCCCGAGATCCTGAGATCCAGTCCAACATCGGGCTCCCTGCGTGGAGCCTGCTTCTCCCTCTGCCTGTGTCTCTGCCTCTCTGTGTCTCTCGTTAATAATAATAATAATAATAATAATAATAATAACAATAATAATAAAGAGTTGAACTCTTAACTGAGTGCACCACCCAGGTGCCCTTCTCCTAATATATGATTTAAACATAAACTTTTACTTTGTATCAGTCTCAGTAATAACTTTTATAAAATCATTGGTTTTGGACAAATTATAGGTATTTTTCTAGAACTTGACCACATACATTCATAACCATTAAAATTAAAGATGATCCTGTGTGCTCCCCTTAAGGAGTCCCGACCCTGCCCTTCGGGAATGCTGCCCTGGCTGTTGGCTGTTGTAGCTCATTTCCAGATGACCTGGCAGGGAAACTGAGGCAGGGAGCAGGCAGGCCCTGCCTGAAATCTCAGAGCCAGAGCGTGCCTTGACCAGCACCTGCTCCACGCCCAGGGCAGAACAGAGGGAGAAGGGCCGGGGGCTGGAGTTCAGTGGGGCCCCTGGGCAGGAGGGGCTGTAGCTGACTCTTCCACCTACCACCTGCCCCCGTGGGCCCCGCAGGCCCTCCTCCATGCTCCTGTCTCTGGGTCTCATCTAGAAATTTCCAAGCGGGAGGAAGTGGAGGCAGTGACAATCGTGGAGACGCCGCCTCTAGTGGTGATCGGCGTTGTGGGCTACGTGGCCACCCCTCGAGGCCTGAGGAGCTTCAAGACCATCTTCGCAGAACACCTGAGTGACGAGTGCCGTCGCCGCTTCTACAAGGACTGGTGAGGGCTGCCGTTGCGTGGAGCTGGCCTGTCCCTCCATCCTCAGCCCTGTCCTGGAGCGGTGGGGGTGGGCAGGCAGGAGAACGGTCAGCCGGATGGAAGCGTGGCTATGGGGGGTTGCCTTTGCTTCAATAAAAGGCGAGTGCTAGGAGACTGGAGTAGGAACTGGGGTAGTGGAAGAGAGGGAGCAAGTATTCTAACCCTCAGGGTTATGTTAAAGCACTAATGTGATGGAATGTCAGTGTCGGCTCAGAGCTTCCTAGCAGCCAGGGTGAAAAGGGAAAGAGCCAGCAGCAAGCTCTTCTCCTCAGAAAGAAAGGCATAATTGGGCCTTAGATCTTCCCTGGCACTAAGTCCTGAAAGGGAAGGCCCACCTGCCCAAGGAACCTCACAGACACTCCCATCCTCACTGAGTCGGAGGCACACCCCACCCTGGCCCTCTGTGGGAGCTAACGAGCACCAGCCCATGAGCCAGAGCAGGCTGTATGACCACAGGCAAGCTGGCTGGCCTCATAGAGCCTCCAGGATTGTGCCCCGCCGTCACAGACACCGTCACAGACACCGTCAGACGGAGACACCGCAGGATGGAGAGATCTCTGTGTCACGCGGCCACTGGGAGGCTCACAAGAGCCGTGAGTCCAGTGCTCCGCGCACGGAAAGAGCTCACCGAATGACAGCTGGCCTTGGATTTGCTCTTTCTTTCTTTCTTTTGTTTTCTTTTTCTTTTTCTTTTTCTTTTCTTTTCTTTTCTTTTTTTTTTTTTTAAGATTTTATTTACTGGGCAACCCTGGTGGCTTAGCTAAACTGCTAAGGTTTAGCGCCGCCTTCAGCCCAGGGCATGATCCTGGAGACCCGGGATTGAGTCCCATGTCAGGCTCCCCCACGGAGCCTGCTTCTCCCTTTGCCTGTGTCTCTGCCTCTCTCTCTCTCTTTCTCTCTCTCTGTGTCACTAATAAATAAATAAAATCTTTAAAAAATAGATTTTATTTACTTATTAACGAGAGGCACACAGACAGAGGCAGAGACACAGGCAGAGGGAGAAGCAGGCTCCCCAAGAGGAGCTTGGTGTGGGACTTGATCCCGGGACCTGGGATCACGACCTGGGCGGGTCAGGCACTAAACCTCAGAGCCACCCAGGGATCCCATGAGCCACCCAGGGATCCTGGTTTTGCTCTTTCAATTTGCCCGTCATCCAGGGGCTTTGACTTTTGTGAACTTTGGTTTCTTTGTCTGTAGAATGGGGACCATACATCTACCTTCCAGACTTTGGGTGAGGGTGACCAACAGTGTGGCGTGGCGCCTGGTCGCTATGGGCTGTTGGCCTTACAGGTGGGGTCTGGAGCTCTAGCAACATAGGCAGGTGGCTGTGGGGCTGGCCAGCACACCCCTTCCTCAAGCTGTGGCACATCTGACAGTCACTTGCAGGCCTCAGAGGCACGAGGGCGTCCACTCTACGGAGGAGGAGCCTGAGACCCGGAGAGGAAGGGACCGTCTGTGCTTACTGGGGGCGGCTGGAAGAGGGACCCCCAGGGAGGGCTCAGCCGTGGCCTCCCCAGGAAGGGGAGGAGGGAGGAGGGGTCAAACACTGTCCTAGGAGCCCTGCTTGGTGAGCCGTGGGCGTGTGCGTCCCGGACGGGCCTGGGGCGCTGCCCTGGCCGGCCCCTCTGAGTGTCTCCTGTGTGACTCAGGCATAAGAGCAAGAAGAAAGCCTTCACCAAGGCCTGCAAGAAGTGGCGCGACGCCGATGGCAAGAAGCAGCTGCAGAAAGACTTTGCCGCCATGAAGAAGTACTGCAAGGTCATTCGTGTCATTGTCCACACTCAGGTCAGCCCTACCACCTTGTCCACACTCGGTCGGTCGGGCTGGTCCCTGGGCCCACCCTCTCTCTCCTCCACCCCAGCTTCCAGGAGCCCCAGCAAATGTCAGCCTAAAAATATCACGAGCATGGGGCACGGGCCCAAAGGGTGGGGTGGCTGGCCGCGCCGGCACAGTGCCCGGGATGGGATGCTAGGTGTCCGTGCCCTGAGGGCTGTGGGGCCCTCACCACGCCTGGTGCTCACACAAGGCCCTCGCGTGCCCTGAAAGGCCTAGACCTCCTGCCAAATGTCCAGCAGAGAGGGCCAGCCACCTCCCTTCGGGTCCTGGCACTAGTGTGTATGTGAGGCAACATTCATACACAGGATCTGGCTTGATGCGGGCTGTCAGGGTGACTCATGGCTTCTGGCTTATTCTGGAACCCTCCTTGGTGCCTCAGGGACAGCCTGCCTAGGTCTGGAGCAGCACCCCACTCCTCCCCTGCCTGTCACTCTCACACTCGCCGTTCCTGGTTACCTGTGTCATGGGTTTCGTCCATTTCCCTTGATGGCCTGGAGCTCCATGGGGCAGGGGCCCCGGCTGCCTGCTCAGTGCTGTGCCTCCAGCACCCACCCGGAGCCTTGTATGCAGTAGGTGCTCCATAAGTACTTCTTGAGCACTGTGCTGTGACCTCACACAGCAGCAGCCAGAGATCTCCAGAAACATGAACCATGCTGGGTCACACTCGGTACTTAGAATAAAGCCCAAGCTTCTCCCCAAAAGACCTGCCCAGGCAGGCCCCTGCTCACTTCTGACTTCATCCTGACCCGTGTTCCTCCTCACACAGTATCCTTTCCATCCCATCAACTCCCTGCCACAGGGCCTTTGCACATGCGGTTCCCTTTGGTCTTAAAAATTTTAGATCTTCACTCCGTGACTCCTTATTATTGGGGTCACCTCTAAGGGTCCTCCTCGACTGCCCTATAGGCAATAACTGTCCTCTCTACCCACAATATTCCATTAGAATACTCAGTCCTGTCTAAGAATTTCCTTGATTTCTGTCCCCCAACTAGGCAGTGGTTCCATGAGGGCTAGGTAGTGGTTCCTGTCTGCCTCGTATGCTGTGCCCTCAGAGCCTAGCACAGAATATACCGTACAGGCCGGAGCCCTGGTCACCCGTTGAATGAATGCGTGCAGGAAAGCCTGCTGGGGGTCACCAGCCAGTCATGCCATGTCTGCAAGTAGGGGCTGTGGCCCTCTGGGAACCGACTGGCTGTGCCACATCCTGCAGATGAAGCTGCTGCCCTTCCGGCAGAAGAAGGCCCACATCATGGAGATCCAGCTGAATGGAGGCACAGTGGCTGAGAAGGTGGCCTGGGCCCAGGCTCGGCTAGAGAAGCAGGTGCCGGTGCACAGTGTGTTCAGCCAGAACGAGGTCATCGATGTCATTGCCGTCACCAAGGGCCGGGGTGTCAAAGGTAGGGCTGGGTGGGGATGGGGGCTTCAGGAAGGCTGCCTGGACGGGGTGGAGGCCACACTGGCCTCTAGCCACTAGCCCTCCCCCCGGCCCCCTGCAGGGGTCACGAGCCGCTGGCATACCAAGAAACTGCCCCGGAAGACCCACAAGGGGCTGCGCAAGGTGGCCTGCATTGGCGCCTGGCACCCTGCCCGTGTGGGCTGCTCCATTGCTCGGGCTGGGCAGAAGGGCTACCACCACCGCACTGAGCTCAATAAGAAGGTGCGTCCACGGTCCTGCTGGCACAGGGACACTCATGGCCTGATGTCAGGGGGTGGGGTGCATGACCCGGACGCTGCCAGGCCCCCCTAGAGGCTCTGACATGCCCCTGCCCAGGCCTGGGTCTGAGCACACATGCTGGCGGGTGTAGACAGAGCACCTGCTGCAGAGGCCACGGCTGCCTGCAATGGCCCCTTCCTCCTGGCAGATCTACCGCATTGGCCGGGGGCTGCACATGGAAGAGGGGAAGGTGGTCAAGAACAACGCGGCCACCAGCTACGACGTGACCGACAAGTCCATTACACCTCTGGTAAGTGGGGGTGGCGTGCACGTGTGCGGCAGGCGTGTGGGGTGCTGCCCCACCCCAGGAGCTCAGGCACCAGGGAGCGGCCACTTGGGTGAACACTGCGTGCTGTCCCTGCATCCTCCGAGCCTCCTGTGTGCACACCACTTACACTCCGGGTGCTGTCATGGGGTGTGGAGTACCTTGGACTCAGGCCACCGGGTTCCAACCCCAGCTGGTCTGCAGCAGCCACAGGGCCCGGAACAAGGGACCTGACTTCCCGGAGCCTCGGTTTCTCCCTCACTGAAGCGTAGATTGTTAAATGTGGCTCAGATGCCGCCCTGGTTAGTGATCCTGGGTGTGGCCCTGGGCCAGGGGCTGGCACCAATCACCAGGGCCTGGATCCTGACCCACCTTCCCGCAGGGCGGCTTCCCCCACTACGGCGAAGTCAACAACGACTTCGTTATGCTGAAGGGTTGCATCGCGGGCACCAAAAAGCGGGTCATCACCCTGAGGAAGGTCAGCGCCTCTGTGGGGGGCTCGGGGGCAGCCTGCCCTGTCCTGTGCCTTGCTCCGAGGACGGTGGGGGTGGGAGGGGTCCCGGCAGGAGCTGCGGGAGGGGCTGGGGTGGCGGGAGGCGGCGGTTGAGGACCTGCATCTTGTTCCCCCCTCCCACGGACCCCCCAGTCCCTCCTGGTGCACCACAGCCGCCGGGCCCTGGAGAATATCGAGCTCAAGTTCATCGACACCACCTCCAAGTTTGGCCACGGCCGCTTCCAGACAGCCCAAGAGAAGAGGGCCTTCATGGTGAGCCCCGCCCCGGGTTCCCTGGGAGGCGTTCTCCCAGCCGGGAGGCTGCAGCAGGGGCGGGGGCGCCCCAGGACCGGGCGCGCAGGAGTCCAGCCCCCCGGTGCTGACTGGGGCAGGGGACGGCAGAGGAGCTGCAGCCGGCCAGGGCCGTATCCCCGGCTAGCGCTCGTCTGTGCCCCCAACCCCCCATCCAGGGTCCGCAGAAGAAGCATCTGGAGAAGGAAAAGCCGGAGACCTCGAGAGACCTGTAGGCGGCCTGCGATGGAGGGAGCCGGAAGCAGCGCGGCGCCTGTCGCGTCTGTCTAATAAAGTGCAGAGGCCGGCAGCCCAGGGGGCCCAGCGGTTTAGCGCCGCCTGCAGCCCGGGCGTGATCCTGGAGACCCGGTATCTAGGCCCACGTCGGGCTCCCTGCCTGGAGCCTGCTTCTCCCTTTGCCAGTGTCTCTGCCTCTCTGTGTGTGTGTGTCTCTCATGAATAAATAAATAAAATCTTAAAAAAAAAAAAAGTGCAGAGGCGACTCTACTCGCCGGGTCCGGGAGCTGGGAGCGCGGGGCGGCGGGGGCGGCGGGGGCGGCGGGGGCGGCGGGGGCGGCGTATCGGCGTCCGGGACGTGATTGGTCCGCGGGAGGGGCGGGGCCTCGGCGGTGCCGGGCAGGCTCCGGGCGGTGATTGGTCCGCGGGAGGAAGGGCGGAGCCCCGGGCGCGGGCCAAGCCCGCGGGGCTTAGTGGCCGCGGAGCTGTCCGAGGCGGCGGTTCCCGTGCTGTCCTGCTGGCGCCATGTCCTTCTGCAGCTTCTTCGGGGGCGAGGTTTTCCAGAACCACTTTGAGCCGGGTATGCTCTGTGACCTCCTGGGAGGGCGGCGGGGCGGGAGCGCGCATGAGAGGTAGGGTCGCTGCCCTCCGGTCGGTGCTCTCGGAGCCCCGGAGGGGCAGACCCCTGGGGCGGGGGGCGAGTGTGGCCGCGCGGGCAGGAGTGCACGTGGGTAAAGGGCGCCCCGGAGGACGGAGGGGCCCGGGGACGTGACGGGAGAGTGGACGCTGGAGAGCGGGGTCGCTGACCTCAAGGAACGCGTGAGCGGGGCGGTCTCCGGGAGGACTCTGGGGAGTCAGGGCACACGGCAGGGGTGCCGCCGGTCGGGGAGGCTTCTGGATTGGGATCTGGACTTCGGAGGGCCGCGATGGAGGATCTTGTCCAGGGGTTCCCTGATGATAGCCCTGCCCTTTCCCGTCCCTCGTCCCAGCACAGAGCTTCCCCTGCGGACCCAGCAGGCCTGCCGGGGGCTTCCGCAGTCGGCCCAGAGCCCTGGGGTTGGATAACCAGGGCAGCTGCCAAGCCACTAAGTGCCTGTGAAGTTTGACCAGACGGCCTGAGTGCAGGTGGGGGGAGTGGGAGTGGTGCGGCATGCACAACCGCCCTGGTCCCAGGCTTTGAGGCCCTGGCATGTACCCTTCTGGGCTGTGCTGCTTGGTCGTGGACTAATTTGGTAAAAACATGCCCACAGGCAAGACTAGGGCAGTGCTCTTTCTTGGGGGAGGGGGAGATCTGTTGGGTGTCAGCCCTCTAGGGGGCTGCGCTGTGACACTGGGCATCTGTTGGATGTTAGCTGTGACATAGGACTCCCTGGCCAAAGACCTCCCCTGAGGCCTTCTGGCTGTGGGACCCCAGTTGTCATCGGGCTGCTCTGCCAAGCTGGAAGGTCCACTAACACAGTGGCTCCTCATTCCTCTTTGCTTCCTTCTCCAGTTGCTGGCAAAGGCTGAGTAGTTGGCAGACCCCGGGGAAGGCTGTCCTCAGGCTGGACTGTGGGTGTTGGGTACTCTAGGGGGCCCCAAGGGATTACCTGTGCTGCAAGTCAGTTTTACAACCTTTTAAATCCTTCCTCAAAGTGATCTTTTGGGGATAGGTTAAAACCTCTTCCCTAGCTCTCTCTCTTCCTGGGCCTCCTGTCTGGCGTGCAGACCATTTTTTGGGGACCATTCTCTTCCCATGTGGAGAGCAGGCCAGTGGCTGGGAGTCCAGCTCAAGGCTTCACTGGGCATCAGGAATGGCCACTTGGGAGGGGAGAGGGGCTGGGCCCTCATCGGGCTGTTGGGCTCCTTCCTGACTGCACACTCTGCAGTGAAGTGTTCTGCATCACTCACTTCCTTATCTCTAAAATGGAGAAGTCGTCTTAAAAAAAAAAAATGAAAAAGGAGTGCCTGGCTGGCTCAGCTGGTAGTGCCCGTGACTCTTGGTCTCTGGGTCATGAGTGCAAGGCCCGTGTTGGGCGTGGGACTCTACTTAAACAAAACGATGAAGCTAGATGGAAAGGTGTGCATCACAGGACTAAAGACACGAGTCAATGAGATAAGTGAAAAGTGGCTCCCTGGGCGCTGGCGGGTGCTAGGACCACTGGACGTGAGCTCTGTGGTGTGTTCCCCACAGAGCCAGTACCCAGGCCTGAGGGGGCGGCATGGGGAGGACCTTCCTAGGCCTGAGTATTTGGGAGCTCACCCCAGAGAGGCTGGAGCCACTGTAACCCTTTCCCTTTCCTTCTGCCCCCAGGTGTCTATGTGTGCGCCAAGTGTGGCCACGAGCTCTTCTCCAGCTGCTCAAAGTACGCACACTCATCCCCGTGGCCCGCCTTCACGGAGACCATTCATGCAGATAGTGTGGCCAAGCGTCCAGAGCGCAATTCGCCTGAAGCCTTAAAGGTGGGTGGCAGTAGCAGAGGGTGGTGAGGGGTGCTGGCCAGGGGGGGCCTGAGGGCTCCCCACAGCTCTAGGGGCTTAGAGCCTGTCTATCCCAGGCCTCTGGCCTCAGCCAGGTGAACTGCTAGCCCAAACTCCTGGGAGAGCCTGGGGTCCTGACGGAAGCAGGGAAATAGGACCGCTTTCCTGTGTGACTCCGGGAAGGGGGTCGGCCTCTCCTGCCAGCCGTGACTTCGGGAAATGGGTGTGGGAGGACACCATCTGCTGGGGACAGGGGGAGCCACTGTGCGCTTGTTTTGTGGTCTTGCCAGGTGTCCTGCGGCAAGTGTGGGAATGGGCTGGGCCACGAGTTCCTGAATGACGGCCCCAAGCCGGGGAAGTCCCGCTTCTGAATATTCAGCAGCTCACTGAAGTTCATCCCGAAAGGTGAGCTCTCCTTCTGGCAGCTGGACACAGGCCTGCTGTACATTTTTGAGGCCCAGGGGTGGGAGACACACTGTTCCATCCATTCACAGTTGCACACATGAAACATAGAGGCCCCAAAGCATACAGCCTAGGAGCTGCCCAGGGCAACCCCAAAAGGACAAGGGGGCAGGGGTCCTGACTGACCATGTGTGCCTCCACAGAGGGGCATCTGAGGGTGGATGTGGCAAAGGGTTATCCATGGGGGCCTGGCCCTTGCTGGAGACTAGAGGGGCAGGCAGGGCCCTCAGAGGCTGAGGACCGAGGCTGGGGCCGGAGCTTCTCTGAGCAGGGCTCCTCTGCAGAGTGGGCGTGCTCGCAGAGCCTCCTTCACTGGCCTGTCTGATGTGGCACACGTGGGGCCTGGCAGGCAGCAAGTGCTCAGATGGGTGCTCCCGGGGGCAGTTACAGGCTTCTCCCACTCTCTGCAAGCACGGAGCGCTCCTACGAAACTTTTCGTAAGCCAGAAATGGTGTAAAGCGAAGAGCATCTCCCACTTTCTGAAAGCTTTCGTGGTGCCACTTCTCTTTTACTAAAGACCGTGTACGTCAGTTCCTGCTTTCACTAAGTGAAGTAAATCCAAAGAGGATTTTCACTTGCGATAAAAAGCCATTACCTGACTAACGTAGGTAACGCGCATGTAGCATAAATGAAATGTAAAGGCAAGGTGGCCTAAGTCAATCTTTGGGAAAGCAGGGCTCCGAGTGCTGCCAGGTTGTTTGGGCAGCCGTTGCTCATGTGAGTTTTATCTGCGCGCGGCATCCCCTATGGTCCTTAGCCCTCCGCTCACCCAGGTGCTCACGAGTCAGCACGTCTCTCGGCCCACCCGGCCCCTCTGGGCTCCTCCCCACACTTTGTAGCTCAAAGCCCAGATCCCCACTTGCCCCCGGCAGGACCGTGACCAGTGGCTGACCTCAGCTTGGTCCTTTGTGAAATGGGGTTGCTGACCGCACATGCCGGCTGCCATCCGTGAGGACTAGGGGCTAAGTGAGGGTGTCTAAGGGGCCGGCAATGATAGGGTGTGACGTGATTTTGTCCTTTTGTAGTTACTGTTCTTTGTCCTGTGGAGGAAGGAGAGACTGGGCTCTCCTGGAGATCTTGGGGAGCCATATGGGGCACACAGACTCCCCCAAGCCCAGTGCCTGGGTCCTCCTGACTGCCCTGTTCCTCAGGCTGGAGCGGGCTGGCCTGCTCAGGGAATGGCGGCTGAATTGTAATGTAGCAGTGACTTGTTTTTCTCTCTCCTCCCTCCTTTTTTTTAGGCAAAGGAACTTCTGGCTCTCAGGAGGCGTAGGTGGACAGCACATACCCATTCCAGCTGGCACTGCCCTCCGGCCATCCCACCTTGGAACTGGAACCCCAGACATTGAGACAGGGGAGGGGGCTCCTGAAGCATTGGGAAATCTTGGCTCTGTGCAGGTTCTCTTGGGGGAAAGCACTGCTAGCCCAGGATGGGCCTGCTGGGCCCAGCTGTGGGCTTACCTTGGCCTCCTGCTCCCATGGGAGGCTCAAGGAGGTAGGCTCTCAGCCTAGCTCGCCTTTGAATGATGGCACACCCCACCTTTTCTTCTCCACAGCCCACTGCCCTGTCTGGACTCACCCTGTGGGACCCGATTCTGAGATGGGCTCTGGCCCTCACCCAAGCTTGTGCTCCCCACCCCCACCGCCCCAGGCTATCCTGGGAGCCAGAATGCCAAGGGGGCAGCCGTTGCTGGCTGCTGCAGCTGCAGTCACTACATGATTCACTCTGGTTAAACCCTTCCAGGCAGCCAGAGTGGTGATGATCTGTGACCTGCTAGAGGAACAGGCCAAGGGGACAGACCTGTGATGTGTCAGTTACGGGAAGAGAAATCCTCAACCCTGTTTCACAATCTGGATTGGTACACCTTGCCTCACTCAGGCTTAGGAAAGTGGGTGTTGCTCCATTACCTTGATTGTGCAAGGCCAGGGCTGGGGAGCTCACACCTTCCCAGGAGTGTGGCTGTGCCTTCTTGCACACACTTGGAAGCTCCTGCTGCCTGGGAGGGTGGGTGACACCAAAGCCCCTCCCATCTTCACTCCTCTCTGGCATCATCAGGAGATAATAAACAAATGGACCGCGGGCATGCTGTCTTCATGCATGTCGGGGAGGCCGGGACACATTGTTTCATTGTTCCACAGATATTTACTGAGTGGGTCCAGCCCGGTTCTTGGAGATGCAGCCATAGGACAGATGGGCCCCCCTGCCCCTCAGGGTCTTCTGGTGTGTTTGAGAGGATGGAAAGTTCATGTCAGATGATGGTAAAGGCTGTGAATATCTACAGCAGGGCAGTGATGCTGGATTGTGGGGGGGCAATTAGGAAGCTAGTGCTTTGGCCCCACTGGTCAGGGAGGAGGATGCCAGTTGAGGAGGATCAGCTCAGCTCAGCAGTGACAGCTGAGAGAAGCTGGAAGAGCTTCCCAGGTGGCAGCACAGCATGTACAAAGGCCCTGAGGGCACCACCCAGGCATGCTCCAGTCCTGGAGGAGGTGGTGCAAAATGCCGCCCCAGAGGAGGTAGGTTGTACTGCAGAAGAACCACACGATTTTTCCAATGTATGTCGACAAATCCAGGATCGTGTGTAAGAATGGATATTAAGGGGTGGGATAATGGTGAAAGGAATATAAAGTTAGGTCAGGCTGAATTTATAGATAAGGGCTCACTAATCAGAGATTCCAGGTTTAATGATACAGCTCAGGGGTCTAGGGGCGGCTCTCTTTGTTGTTCAGTTGGCTGAGATATGGACCGAAAGGTGGCCGGCGGTGGAGGTGACATGCCCTGCCATGCACTGCCTTGGTAGAGGGAGGGTTTGGTAGAGGGAGGGTCCAAAGGCTTAGGGAGATGGGAGTGTCAGCGTGGATTCATCCTTTAAGAACCCCTTGCCCACCTTGGCGGTCCAGAGGGGATGTGGGTGGGACTGCCCTTTCCCCGACCCCCAGCCACAGGCCAGGGGTCCCCACTGGCCTGGGGTCCCCGGCCTGTGCAGGGGCTGCTAGCTCACTGTGTGACCTTGGGTGGAGAGTTCAGCCTTCCTCTGCGGAACCCAGCCCGTCTCCTGGGGGTGGGGCGGGGCAGGGGGTGATGACAGATGTGCGGACTCAGCTTATGCCACTGTGTGGGGTAGATTCCAGACACCAAGTTGGTCAGTGGTCACCTGTGCCGAGGGAGTTGTGCAGCAGCCGGCAGGGGTCAGCGCTGACAGAAGGCACCGAGGCCGACCTTGCAGAACCCCATTCAGGAGGGGCTTTTTGCCGTTTGCCCCCACCCGCCACCTGGGCAGCCTCGCTCACTAGAAAACATCTCCATTTCTGCCCGGCTGGTGGCCAGTACTGGCTGCAACTGCTGGAAACACCCCCTGCCGGGGCCTGCAGAGGATGTGCCCTCCACCCTGTGATTCCAGCTCCTACCCCTGCCTGACTTCCTCCTGCAGGAACCCCCCGTGTCCCAAGTTGGGGCTGCCGACGTGTCTGGGACCTGCCCCTGGGGTCACCTGTCTACAGCGGGGTCTATCGCAGGGTAGGCTGAAGGACCTGCTGGTGTGTTGGGCTGGGACTGGGGCTGGTGAGGCTGGCAGGGCCGCTGTGAGAGCAGTGCCTGACTACCTGCGCTCCGGGGGAGGCACACGTCCACCCATCCGGGTTCACTGGCCATGGGGAGGGCTAGAAGCAGGGTCCTTGGAGTGGTGGTGGTGGGAGAAGAGTGGGCTCCAAAGCCCCGAGGTCCCCTTTCTTCAGGAGCCTGGATATGGATGGCTCCGAGCAGGCACCCGGTGGGAGGAGGTGTCTCACCTGGAATCATGAATCTCCCCCACCCCTGCCTCCTGCTGGGTTACACCATAACCTTTGGCCCACAGCCCCACTTCCTCCTTGAGAAACAAACCCAGCTCCCCCAGTGGTGCCCCCTCCCTTGCCAAGCAGAACCTCCTGGGCATGGCCTCACAGCCAGGGGTTCTGTTCAGGGGCAGCCGGCTCCTCGGGCTATGTCAGCACCAGTCCACCCCCAGTCCACAGCAGTGGCAGGCCCATGCACGCAGGGGCACCCGGGGACAGAAGCGGGGGGTCAGGGATCCGCGGATCTCCTGCAGCCGCCCCGCCTCGCCTAGGAGTGGCTGGCAGGGGGCATGAGCGAGCTGCTTGGGCTCCTGCTCCTTGCTGCTGCTGCTGCTTCTCTGAGTGACAAGTGCCGGGAGAGCCGTGGCCTGGTGGGAGGGCCAATCTGGCCCAGCCCCAGGCTCCCACCCCTCCCCCATGCATGTGATGGGGACACAGGGCTAGCTGAGGACCAAGCACCAGCCTGGGGTGGCACGTTGACAAGCCCTTGAAACAGGCAGAGGGACCTTCGTCTACGGACTCAGCTGCCTGGATGTTCATACTTTGCTAAGTGCAGAAGGCAGTCTTAGCCCGACCCCAGGAGCCTGTAGGTCTACTTCAACACATAAAAATTCCTTTAGAAATTTCCATTATCTCTAAACCCCCCAAGATATATGCTGGGGATCATCCCCCCCCCCCCAAGCACGTGGCCCACAATACACATCTGAAGGGTCTCAGGACGCAGGGTTTATTAGACGGTAATAAGTGACCTTTTCCCAACAATAGCTACCCCCTCAGGGTCCTGGAAACCTCGCTTCCAAAATTCCTTAGAGAGGACGCTATCCCCAGACCCTTCCCGACTCCCAGGTACATACTCAGCCGCTCTTCCCGCCCACGGGTCCTGTCCCGGGGCTTTCATAAAACCCCCACTTTGCACCAAAGACGTCTCAAGAATTATTTCTTGCTAGACGGCTCCGGACCTCACCCCCGCAACCTCCTCCATGTCCCCAAACTTCAACACATGCCTGTGGGCTGCGGGCAAGTGGCAGGAGGCGCCCAGAGAGGTCGGCCAAGGTCACCCTCCAAGCCGGCCACCGTGTCCCACCCTCATGCGCGGCCCTGCTAGGGGACCCGGCGCGAGGACCACTCCCGAGCCCGCCGGTGCTCAAGGACCCCTCCCCGGGGAGGTCTCCGGGCCCGCGGGGCGCGCGGGCGGGGGGCGAGCGAGCTCCGCGGCGGGTTCGAGGCCCTGCAGTTCCCGGGGGCGCCGCCAGGGGCGCAGCGGCGGCCTCTCCGACGGCAGGGGGCGGGGCCGTCAGACCCGGTATCTCCAGCTGGATCCACGCCACGAAGGTACCAGAACTGTGCGGTGTCTGTTATCCACCCCCTGCACCCAGACCCTCCCTCTGGGCCTCCAGGCCAGCCAGCCTCCAACCTAAAATCTGCCCCTGGTTCCTGCCTTCTAAAGTTTGCGGCTCCTTCTTCCTCTCCCCTCCCCACGTGCCAGAATCCTTCTAGAGCCTCTCCTGGGGGCTCCCCCGTGGCTCTGTCCTTCCCCCGCGCGGCAGGGCCCCGGGCGGGTCTCCTGTTTGTGTGCACAGACTGGATCCCTGCTGTCCCCTTGAGGGCTCACCCACCCCAGGTCACAGACCACAGCGCATTCATCTCATTCCTTTCCAGACGCTCAGCCCCGTGGGGGCTGCACACAGTGGCAGCGGAGGAAGGAGGCCAGCTTGCACGGCCCTCGGCTCACTCCCTCTGTAGGGCGAGCGAGCCAAGCCGTGCATCTGCGTGAGTGTGGCTGTGGTCTGGGAGATGCGGGGACCCCAGGAGCGCCTGGCCCGAGGGTTGTGTTGACCAGAGCTAAGAGGCAAGAAGGGAGAGAAGACAGTTGGTGGGCGTCCTGTGGCTGACAGGGGAGGGGCCGAGGGTTACCTTCGGTTGGGCTCCCTCCACCCAGCCCCTCACCTCCCGGAGGTCTGTCTGCAGGCATGATTTATTCCTTGTACAACCGCAGAGATTATCTGTGCTTCAGCCCCTGGCTTCATGTCTTATCATGTTTCATCTCCAACAAGGACGTTTACAAGCTACTCTTGGCTTCAAAGGGCTTGGCAGCTGCATTTCAGGAGGAGGAGTAGATAGGAGATAGGGCCCTATGGGCTCTGCACCCCCAGGGTGCCGCCTGCTTGCTGCCCTGGGCTGCCCCCTCCGCCTCTGAGTCCAGCGGCCTTTTGTTCCCTTAAACTAAACGCCGTGGGTTTCTGCTGGGCCCCATTGCTGAGCCAGGAACCCCTGGTGCGTGTCTGGAGGTCTGCAGAGCGGGAAAGCAGGATTCAGAGGGAGCATGGCAATGGCCAGTGTAGGGGACAGAGTCACTCTTCTCTGGGGAGGGGGTGGGGTCAATTTTCAGGGTCCTCTAGTCAGATCAGGAAGCCTGTAGCTTAGGGAGGGGGCCCATGGGGAAGGGGAGGGGTCTGAGGATCCCGGCCCAAGAGGCTCTGCCTTGGTGTCTAGGTTCTGGGTCTCCCTTCAGGCCTAAGCCCAACAAGCATGCCCGTCTGTATGTCCATCTGGCAACTGTGGTGGCAGAGTGCTTCCCCTGGACACGAGGGAGGATGGAGTGCGGCCTTCGCTGTCCACCCACCAGGCTGGACTTGCTTCTGGGACTAGGTTGCCAGTGTGTGGAGAGATGCAAACTTGGGGCTTCCCACACTGGGGAGGGTGGCTGGAAACAGGTGGCAAGCCTGTGAACACCCCCTACCATGCACATGTCTGTGCACACCATGCACAACCCCCCCATGGTCCTGTGCCCTCTGCAGAGCATGGGGTTCCTTTTTTTTTTTTCTTAAAGATTTTATTTATTGATTGATGAGAGACACAGAGAGAGGCAGAGACACAGGCAGAGGGAGAAGCAGGCTCCCTGCGGGGAGCCCGATGAGGGACTTGATCCCAGGACCCCAGGATCACACCCTGAGCTGAAGGCAGATGCTCAACCACTGAGCCACCCAGGTGCCTGAGGATGGGGTTCCTGAGCCTGGAGCAGCTCCCTTGCTCCTGATGGAATGTGCTTACAGTCACCGTCTAGTCCATGGGGACCCTCGCCAGGGCATAGATGGATGGACCTGGTTACAGAGCCCCCAGGCCCTGATGTGGGGCCATTAGGTGACACCCAGCCTTCCCTGTGATGCAGAGGGGCTTCTGTGTGCTGAGGCCTGGCTTGGGGCTCTGAAGCTAGGGAGGTGGGGATGGGGCGGCGGCAGAGAGGGTCCTGTTTCTATGAGACCCTTTAGTCATTTCAAGGAGAAAGGCCGTTGACAGCGCTCCCCTCTTGCAGCCCTGGGACGGCCAGCCTGGAAAGACTGCTAGATGGTTATAAACTGAGCTGATCCAGGCTGCTTAGGGAGAAGCATTTTGCAGAGCCCTGTGGTGGGTCCTGGGTACCTGCAGCCCTGCGCACTCCTGGGCAGGCAGGGGGCCAGTGGCACCCAGGCCTCTGACTGTGCCGATTGCTCCAGGGAGACCTAAGGGAAAGAAATGGGGGTGGCTGGAAGCCAGCTAGTGGCCATCCCTGCGCAGGAGCGGGGTCTGGCTCCCTGCAGGCGTGTGATTCCTCACTGGGGCTGGTCTGGGGAGGCCTCCTTCCTCCCCAGTCCTGTTCATCTGTCCCTCCTGACCCTGGGAATTGTGTCTGCCCTGGCAAGCCCTTCTGTGCCACATCGTCCCCAGGTGGAGCTGGGCACCAGGTCCAGGACCCTGGGTTCCAGCAAGCCAGGCCCTAGGAAAGCCTTTCCTGTCCAGCCTTTTCTCCAACAAAGATGAATTATGAGTAGAGAGGTCGACCAGGGAGGGAGCAGCTTCAGGGCACCCCTTCTTGTGCTGGGGCCTCTGTCACATGTCCACTGCTTCCATATCCTGAAGAGCTTAGGAGCTAGGCACCCGACAGATGGGGGCCAGTGTCACCTTTGCTTTATAAAGTAGGAAAGTGAGGTTCAGAGACTTGATACCTGCCAAGGTCACGTGCTGGGAGGTGGTGGAGCCAGGACTTGGCTGGGCCTCCAGCCCCAGAGGTCCTCACTGCCCCCACCCCTAGCCCTGTGCTTCCAGCCCCTCGTGCTCCGTCCCTTCCGAGGTGCGCTAGGAACAGTGGGCTCCAGGGCTGGCTGGGGGAGGTGGGTCGATAGCTCTTGGGGGTCCCTCTCTGGGAGGAAACCGCATCCCCCCTCCATGTGCTCAGGGAAACCCAGCCTCTGACGTGAAAAAAACCTCACACAAATCAAGGACAGCTGGGCCCGCCCTGGGCCGCAGCCCCCTCCCCTGGGCCCCCCTTGCAGGCCCCAGAACCACGGCAGACTGCAGGAGCGGGTCTGGGGGGTCAGGGTGTGGTCCCAGGGAAAGGGGTTCCTGGAAGCCCGGCGTGTGTGAAATCTCCCCCAGCTGTCCCCCGTGGGGGGAGGGACTGCAAGGTGTTATTAATCACTTTCCAGAGTCCGGCAGCTGCTTACGGCCCCGCCCTGCAGCCGGTGGGGGCTGCGCGGGGGTGGGGGGTGCCCACCCTGGGGAGGGGGCAGGCTGCGGGCGCAGAGGCGGAGAGGAGGGTGGGGGATGCACATAGAGCCAGCCACCCCCCATGAGTGCTTACCACTGTGAGGTGTGGAGCCGTAGAGGCTGGAGACCGACGCCATCCCTGCCCTTGCGGAGCTCATGAGTAGGTGGAGGGGACAGATGGGGAGCATCACCCACGAAGCAGTAATTACAGTCTGTGGAGGGGACTCCAACAGAGCCTGGGTCTGGGAGGCCACGCTGGGCCTTCCTGTCACTATGACCCTGCATGCCAGGACCCCCCTCCCTAGATGTGCCCTCGATGTCCCCCTGCACTGGCGCTCCCTATTTTCTCCCCAGGGACAGGGACTGGGACAGGGTCCAGCAGGCTGAAGCTTGGCGCCTCCTTCCCCCCAATTTTCCCTGCTCCCTGCTGGCACACCAAGGTGCAAGGAGAGCTACCAGCCTCGGCTTCTTTCAGTCACTTTCGGGGGAGGGGGGTCCGCTGTCCGCAGATCACCCTGGCAGCAGCCAGCGGAGGGCTGGGGCTCACCCTGATGGCAACCTAGGGCAGAGGCGGATCAGAGAAGCCCTCAGATGTTGTGGGAGGAGGGAACCAGCCACCCTGTGCGTGAGGAGCACGGAGAGGCAGGTTCCCAACTGCCCAGATTTGGCCTTCAAAAAGCCCCTTCACAAAGCGCTGGCCAGGGAGCTAGGCACAAGCCAGCAGTGCCCGGGCACGCCTGATAGGAGGGACGCTTGCTCGCCCCAGAACTTGCACACGGATGTTCACAATGACGGAGCTAGAAACAAGCCACGTCCGCAGCAGACGGAGGGATCAACGGGAGGTGGTCTGTTTGGCCAGTGGAACGTTACTCAGCCCTAAAAACGGATGAAGCATTGACACCTGCCACCACATACCTGATCCGCGAAGACATGATGCTGAAGGAAGGAAGCCAGTTGCAGAGAACATGTGTTGTATGGTTCCACTTAGACGAAACGTCCAGAAAAGGCAATCTCTAGAGACAGGGAGGATGTGGAGGGACTGCCCATGGGGATGGGATTTCTTCTTGGGGTGCTATGTTCTAAAATCCCCCGCAAGGATGATTGCCAAGCACTGTGGCTATACTGGAAACCACCGGAGTCTACGGGCTAAATGGCTGGATGACATGGTGTGGACATGACATCTCAGCGAAGCTCCCACTCGGTGTCAGGACTGAGGTCTCCAGCTTATGGAGAAGGGGCAGGAGGCTCAGGCTGGGCTCTCAGGGTGTACTCCCTCTCGGAGATGAGCCTCTGCCCTCCACCTCTGCCCCATACTCTCTGCGCTGCTGTCCTCAGGCTGCTTGCCTGACCATCAACTCCTCCAGAAAGACTTTCTTGACCTCTCCATTCACATCCTTCCATCAGGGGGCCTTTATCAGTGCTTATGGGGTGCCAGTTTCTGTTAGGTGCTGGGTATACACTGGTGATCAAATGCCCCAAGGCTGCCATCTGGGTGTCCCCAGATTTACACCCACCCCTCACTCGACAGTTGTATGGACAGTGGCTGGAGGGAGGGCACGAGCTAGTAAATCATCCTTGTCCCTGGCCTCATTCCCCTGCCCCCCAGCACGTTCCTGTTCTGCTGTTCTGGATAAATTCCTACTGGAAAATCCTGAAGGAGGTATGTGTGAGGCAGGAGGGCTGTGGGGCTGAGGAAGAGGCATTGTCAGCAGGATGCAACAGCATGAGCAAAGGCTGGGAGGTGGGAACCACCCTGCCTGTGCTGGGCAGGGAGACAGAGGGGCCACCGGGGTTTACTGCTGGAATTCGGAGCCCTGCGACTTGCCTGCTGTGACGGCGGTGGCTGCTGCAGGTGCAGTGGGATCCCACCCAGCATAGCTCTAAGGAGAAGCAGCCTGTCTGGAACAAACTCCCTTTTAAGCTAGACCAGAAGGAGAACTTCCCGTGACCCGTGTGTATCAGCACGCACCCCAGACAAGTGCTGTATCAACAGCTCGCCTACAGGCCTCCTGGCTCAGTCTTGCTCTGACAAGCAGGGGCAGGCCTGGTGTCTGGGACCTGGACTGCGCCCAGATCAGTGATCTTTACCCCACTGGCTCTGCAGAGCCCCCTCGGCCCAGGGTTCCTCTGGGCAGGAGCCCTGGAAATGTTTGTGGGTGCTCCAGGATTCTGGGACTTGTCCAGATGCCATTAGTTTCAGGAACAAGCAAAACCCAGGGCAGTGTCCTCTGAGCCTCGGCTGCAGAGAGGCTGGCCTCCTCGGGGAGCTCATACCCCTGGGGCAGTAACTGGCGGTGAGGAAGTCTGGGGCAGAGGGGGAAAAGGACACTGGCCTGATTCCTTGTCTGCCCGGTACACCGAGCCCTCTTTCTCTTTCCTTCTCTGCTTTTCTGGTGCTGGGCTGGGGGTTCAGTGGGCCCCGGGGCCATGTCAAGCTCCCATAGAGTGTCCAGCGCCCAGCAGGTTCCACAACTGTGAGTGGCCCCTGCATGTCACTGCTCCTCAGCAGGAGCTCCTACGGCAGAACCTGGCTTCCTCTTTCCCAGCCTCCATCCCACCTCCCCCATCTCCTTGTCTCTGACAGGAGCCCGGGTGCCAGCGTCAGAGATGGGTCCCTGACGTTCCAGGGCAACGCCCGGTGGGCTAGGCTGCACAGACAGACGGTGTGACATGGTAGAAAGGGTCAGGAGACAGGTCTGAATGGGCCCTTGGGACGCCTGTCATCCCTGAGCCTGTTTCCCAGGGACTCTAAGATGGTAATGATACTTGGCCAGCCCTCTCCAGCCGCCAGGGCGGTGACCCTGATGAACGGCAAGCCGACTGTCAGCAAAGCGCGCCATGTCCTCCCCTCAGACTCCCCTCCAGGCCGGGGGACCCCTGTGCACTGTCGGCCCGGGTCCACGCGCCTCCTTGATCCCCTGGCTTCGCCCGCGCACCTGCTGCTCTGCCCTGGTCCGAGAGCGGGTCCTGGGGCAGGCATCTCAGTCCCGTCACAGCCCTGACACCTGACCCGTCGCCGGGCATCCGTAACGGCAACGGCCCCGGAGCCGAGCGGGGTGCAGCCCAGCGTCTCCGAGAAGGCGCGTCCGGGTGGTCTCCGAGGTTCCCATTGCGCCTCGGCCTCCCCAGGCGCCCGCGAGGCCCAGGCGGGGCTGTGGTCGTGGGGGCGTGGCCTCATAGGGGGCGTGGCTTCTCGACCCCGCCCCCGCCCGCTCCTAGTCCGCGGGTGCCGGGGCGCAAAGCAGAAGCCGGCGCCGCTGGCCGCGCGCTGCTCGCCCGGGATGCGCTCCCTCCCGCAGCCCCAGTTCCAGGGCCTGGGCGCGGCGCAGCCCCATGGCAGGTAGCGGCGGCCTGGGCGGCGGGGCCGGGGGCGGCCAGGGAGCGGGGGCCGGGCAGGGGGCCGCGCTGCGGGGGCCGCGGGCGCCGCTGGTGCTGGGCGCGCTGGCGCTGGGCGCCTACTGCCTCTGCACCCTCCCCGGCCGCGGCCCGCCGGCCGCCCGCGCCCCCCTGCCGGCCCCCGCGCCCGCCGAGCCGCTCCGCGCCGGTCCGCAGCCCGGGGGCGCCAGGCCTGCGGGTGGCCAGCGGCCCGGGACGCCGGCGCTTTCCGCAGGCGCTCATCGTGGGCGTGAAGAAGGGCGGCACGCGCGCCCTGTTGGAGTTCTTGCGGCTGCACCCCGACGTCCGCGCGCTCGGCTCTGAGCCCCACTTCTTCGACAGGTGCTACGAGCGCGGCCTCGCCTGGTACCGGTGAGCGCCCGGCCTGTCCGCCCCATCGGCGTCGGTGCGCGCCCTGGCAGGTGCCTTCCAACAACAGCATGATGCGCCCCAGGGGTCTCACTGGGGGCGCGGCGGGCCGAGGTGTCCAGGGATCCGGGCTGAGACCAGCCTGGGTGGAGGGCCGAGGCTTGACCTCAGAGACGCGGTCCCTTGCATTGGATTTTACGGAAAGAAGAAGCAATGACTGGCCGGCGGGGTGGGGGTGGGGGTGGGGGGGTGGGCAGAAACTTTGGAAAGTCCAGGGAAAACCCTGGTTCAGCGTTGCTGAGGGGTCTCATGAAGACCCGAGGGGAGGCGTTTCCAACCAGGATAAGTAGTTTGAACCTAGTGGGGTTTGAGGAGCATTAGAAATTCTTCATGCTCATCTGCCCTTCCCCACTGGATCTCTCTGGGAGAGCATGTCTGACCTCTGGCCAGTTACTCCAAGAATTTTCCCTGTAGCCTCCTAGGCAGTGTCTGACCTGTCCCCAGACCCTCAATCCTGGGAAGAGGAATCCTTCTGGTTCTGAGCGTCTGGAGGGAGTCTGGGCTTTATTTAGAAAGGAGGAAGATGTGGGAATTGGGACCCCCACCTCATGTCAAGGGGTCTGTAGCTGCCCTGCTGCCTAGCTGGATGGTGTTGGGGTGCCACGGGAGAATGTGGGGGAGCATCCAGTCCCGGCTGAGGCAGTGCGGGGCCCTGCCCTCTGCCTCCTTTCACGGTGCACAAGCCTGCCATGGTGCCCTGTCCCTTCCTGCGGGGAAATGAGGGCTTCCAGATGGAGAGGAGAGTGAGTCACCCCACTGCCTGCAGTTCTCGCCTCATCCCCAAGCTATGGGACAGAGAGGACCCAGCCCAAGGTCACCTAGTGAATTAATGGGGAGTGTAGGGTGGCAGGACTTAGACTCTTGGCTCTGTGGTATACCAGTTTCCTCTTCTCAGGTTCCGCCACCCCACCCTACCTCACCCCACCCCTCAGCTGGCCCCCACTCGCTCCTATTTGTTATCTTTGCCCTTTGCACTAAAACAACTCATGGGTTTAGAGGGGCCCCAGTGAGAGAAGGAATCCTGGGCTCTGAAGGGTTGCTGCTGTTGGGGGTTCTAGGGAAGTCAGGTGGCGATGGGGAAGCGAGTCCATCCTTGGACCCAGTTGGCTGAGTCCCAGCGTCCTGGATGCTCAGGGAGAGACAGCTACCCCACTCTGACAGGGCTGCAGCATCCAAAGGCGTCCCTAATCCCTCGCTGCTGTGCAGAGGGAGAGGAAGAGGAGGAGGGAGGGAAGGAAGAAGAGGAGGAGGGGCAGGGGCGGAGGACACGCAGTTACCTAGAGCAAACTTCAGAGCCTGCCACTGGCCCCCAGGAGCTTTGAGAACAGGAGCTGTGGCAAAGCGCTGAGCTGGACGCGTGAGGGGCTGCAGCACGGCTAGTGCCGGGGGTTCTCAAAGAGCCTGGGGTCAGGAGGGTCCAGAGGGTTTGGAGCCCCGTCTAGGCCCTCCCTGCGTGCATGCTCAGGTGCTGGGGAGGAGGGGGCTCCTGAGAGGCAGCTGGGCCAGATTTTCAGCTCTGGGTAGGGATCCTTGGGATCCTGGAGTGGCCGTCGTGGGAGGGGGAGATTCAGGAGCGTGTCTAACTCTGGTAGAGAAGAGACTTTCTCCTTTCTCATTTTTAGAGCCATGTCCGGGGGCCTGGGGGTGGGGGTGGCTGCAGAGGATGCAGAGGGTCGGGTCCCAGTGGCCTGCACCCATTCAGAGCTGTCTCTCAGGGCTGACTGGCACTGAGCCTTCGCTGGCCAGTGCAGAACAAGCAGGAGCCAGGCTGGCTGAGCTTTGGGGTGCGTGTGTCCTGGGTGCCCAAAGGGGCTGTGTCCATGTACTGACATGTGTGGAGGTGGGCTTGGCGTGCTCACAGGTGACCTGTTCCTCTGGACCTGTCTGTCCTTTCTACCAGCTCTGAATGTGCAGTGAGCCCCTGAGAATGCCCACTGCAGCCTCAGTTTCTCCTAACGTGAAGAGCTTGCCCAGCCCCTGGGCATGGTCTGGCAGTCTGCTCTCAGGACCTGGGAAGGACTTCCAGTGAATGCAGAGCCCTGTTCTGGGAGGGGAT
Source organism: Canis lupus familiaris (assembly GCF_011100685.1). Taxonomy (NCBI): domain Eukaryota; kingdom Metazoa; phylum Chordata; class Mammalia; order Carnivora; family Canidae; genus Canis; species Canis lupus. The sequence goes on from NC_049227.1 coordinate 39,443,127, forward strand.
TGGGGCAGCGAGTAGAGGAGGAGCGGCTACTGCCCCCAGTTGAATTTTGGGGACCCCCTGTTTCCCACAGGGCTGAGACCAATCTCATTTCAGGCAGTGACTCTAGTCCTTCCCGTGGACGGGGCAGGTAGGTCCTCGGCTGCTCAGAGTTGACCTTGGGCTCTGGGAAGTTCACCCCTCAGGCTCTCAGGGTCCTTCGTCTTGGAGACTGTGACCCTCCAGTGCCCCCCACTCGGCGCTTTTTCCTTGATTCACTCACTAATTGACCTTCTGTACAGCAGTGGCTGCACTCACAGGAACACCCCAAAGTCTCAGTTCAGGAGCAAGTGCCTTGTCTGGGGGCAGGTGGGGGCTAAGCTTGGGCCAAGGTGTTTTGGAGCTTGAAAGGAGAGGCGGAGGGTGGCGGGTGGGGGGACCCCTGGGTCTGGGGACCCAAGCAGCCAAGGCAGGAGCAGTGAAGTATGTGGGGGGGCCGGGCCTCTGTGGGACTACTCTCCCCCTGCTCACCCGGAGAGGCTTCTCTGACTGGGCACTCAGCGCCCCCACTCGCCCTGCACTGCAGGCTCCACACGGGAGCCGTGACTGGGGTGTGTGGGGTCCCAGGCCGGGCTGGATGGGGCCCAGGAGAGGTGTCCACCCAGCAAAACAGAGGAGGGAGAGTCGCCAGGGCTGGGCTGAAGCTGCAGGGAAATGCAGACCAGATGAACTTGGGGACAGGGCATTTCCATAGGACAGCTTGTCAGATGTTTGCCGTGTGGAGGTCAGTGTGTTGCTCCTCTTATCCTCCCTGGTCTCTCTTGTCCCCCAAAGCCTCCATCCCCACCCTGCTTCAAGCCTGGGCTGGGCCTGGGGAGAGTAATTGATCCCAGAGATCTGAGTTGGAAGCTGGTGTGTGGCAGGAGTGGGCCTGGAAAGTCTGCAGCCCCTGCCCCCTCCCCACTCCTCTGCTCCTTGGATCCAGGACACCTCTTCCATCTGCTCCTCTACTTCTGGGAGAGACAGCAGCGGCAGGTGCTGGTGTCCCCTTAACTCCTCCTTGTGGCCACGTCACCCGGGAGGAGTGAAGGGCTGGGGGCTATTCAGAAGCCTACCCGGTCTGGAAAGGGAAGGACGGTGCACCTCTGGACCACTTGGTGCCTGGCGGGTAGAAAGGATGAAAAGAGTGTGTCAAAGATGGATGGGGGGCTTCTCCTGAGCAATTGGGGTGGTTGTCTTCCCTAACCAAAGTGTTGAAGGGAGGGGCAGTGACTTCTCCTCCTCCTCCTCCTCCTTCTTCTTCAGGATTTATTTATTTATTTGAGGAGGGAAGAGGCAGAGCCAGAGGGAGGAAGAGTCCCAAGCTGACTTGCTGAGCACAGAGACCAACGCAGGGCTTGATCTCATGACCCCAAGATCATGACCTGAACCAAAACCAAGAGTTGGATGCTTGACTGACAGGACCACCCAGGTGCCCCAGGGACAGTGACTTCAGATGTGGCCTGGCACACTGTCTCTTTGTGGGTCTCAGCACTGAGGTTCAGTGGAAAGGGGTTTCCTGTAGCCCTGGGTCTCAGCCCTTGGTATTGTCACAAGCCAAGGTCTCCTTGAACTTATTCATTTGAAGGGAGAGGTCTGAGTACTGTTCCAGCTGGATTCCCAGCTGTAGGAGGCCGGCAGAGGGGCGCAGGGGCTCTGGGAGCAGAACCCCAGCTGACCGCCTGGCAGCAGCTGCAGCCCAGCACTGTGGGCTGATGCTTCGTCCCTGAGCCCGCCTGTCAGAGGGGGCAGTGAGCGGCAGGGACTGAGCGCCAGTTCGTGCTTTCATGGAGATGGAGAAACAGAGCTGTCGCCATCACTTCTGTGGACCAGCTCTGCCTGGAGCCTTGTTCTGAAGGAGGGGAAACTAGCAGACCGTGCAGCCCACCTGACTCCCCAGAGTCCCCGGGATGGTGTCAGGGAGCCAGTGGCATGCCCTGGACTCACATGTGCACATTCTCTTGTCCCACCACCAGCACCCTCCAAGCTAAGTACCCTAACTCATGGGTCTGTGCATCTCTGTGTCCTCCTGACCTGAGTTTTGTTGGGGGTCTGAGTAGAAGGAGGAAACTCAGACCCTGCCTCCCAAGGGCTTGGGTCTGGGGGTCCCCGAGGCTGGATAAAACCTGAACTCCACAATTTGTGTCACCTCCCTGGCTGGGGCCAGTCCTGGAGCCTATCAGCTGAGTAGGGGCAGCTCCCTCAGAGGACAGGAGGCGGGGCCAGCCTGCAGAGACCTCCCCTCCCTAGCACAGGTCCCGACAGCCTCTGCCTCTGTTGACCTAGTTCCTGGACCTCCCGTAGGGCTGTTTGCTCAGCTGGCTAGGCCACACCCTGCCCGCCTCACCCTGTACTACCTGGTTGGCAGGTGTGGCAGTGGGACACACTGCTCAGGGTAGCTGCCCTCCCCACTCTGGGCGGGTGTTCAGGATGGGCTGCCCCAGGTTTGGGGCTGTCGGGGGCTGTCACCAGCCCACTCCCCCAGAACCTTGGGATGAGTCAGTACTCCCCTCCCCTGGCCAAAAATGCTGCAGCTGAAGCAGCCTTGCACTGTGGGGTCTAAGCCAGGTCTGGGAAGCCCAGGCAGCTGGGGTCTTGGGACAGGGACTCAGGCCACTGAACTCCCTGCTCTCTAGTGTGCTGTGCTGTGCTGGAGGCTATTCGCATTCTGATCTGTTCTGATCCATTCTGATCCATTCTGATCTGGTCCAGGTCAGTGAGAATTAGCAGGGCTGTAATCAGAGGCAGGAGAGTCTGTGCAAGGGAGGAGGGAAGAGGGAGGGCAGCTGCCCTTTGTTGGGGACACTTGTCAGTAATTAATGGCCTGATTAGGGGATGTGTGATGTGAGGGCCTGAGGGATGGGGAAGGTGGGCGGGGCTGTGTGGGTGGCCCCCAGGATGCTGGCCTCCTGAGAACTGGGTCTGGGGCAAGAGGCCCAGCAGTGTCGAGTGTGGGCACAACCTAGCTCTGGGAGAGGGGTGGGCAGCCTGGCGGGATGGGCCCCCACTGTGGGCACCCAGGCTGCCCACCCAAGCACCTAGGATGACAGGGTTTGCTGGGGAAGGCTGGCCTACTTTGGAGGTTTGGGACTTCCCTGGAGGAAGGGGAGGTTAGTTCTGGGTCACTGGGGGCCAGTACCCACTGTCGCCTACCTTCCTCCCCTCCATCCCCAGGAGCCTGATGCCACGCACCCTGGATGGGCAGATCACCATGGAGAAAACCCCTAGCTACTTCGTGACTCGGGAGGCTCCTGGCCGCATCCACGGCATGTCCCCAGACACGAAGCTGATCGTGGTGGTGCGGAACCCTGTGACCCGGGCCATCTCTGACTATGCCCAGACGCTCTCCAAGACGCCGGGCCTGCCCAGTTTCCGTGCCCTGGCCTTCCGCCATGGCCTGGGCCCCGTGGATACGGCCTGGAGCGCCGTGCGCATCGGCCTGTATGCCCAGCACCTGGACAACTGGCTGCGCTTCTTCCCCTTGTCCCGCTTCCTGTTCGTCAGCGGGGAGCGCCTGGTCAGCGACCCGGCGGGAGAGCTCGGCCGCGTCCAGGACTTCCTGGGCCTCAAGCGGGTGGTCACGGACAAGCACTTTTACTTCAACGCCACCAAGGGCTTCCCCTGCCTCAAGAAGGCCCAGGGGAGCAGCCGCCCACGCTGCCTGGGCAAATCCAAGGGCCGGCCCCACCCGCGGGTGCCCGAGGCTGTGGTCCAGCGCCTGCGGGACTTCTACCGGCCCTTTAACCGCAAGTTCTACCAGATGACTGGCCAGGACTTCGGCTGGGACTGAGGAGGACAGGCCAGCCCTCGTGCTGCCTGGGGACACGCAGTAACCTTAATTTATGCCTGTCACCTGGCCGGAACAGTCCGTGTACAGGTAATGGGTAGAGAAAAATATTTAAGAAGTAAAGTTTGCATCTGTGTTCCTCCACATAACCTTGAAGGTTGCAAGGTGGGGGTTGGAGGTGCCACCGCCCGGGGAAATGATCATCACACCAGTTATCTCTACAGGGCACTGTTCATATGCCAGGAGTGGTCCAAAACCCAATCCTTATCCACCCCTTGGGGTGTTCTGTGAGCTTGGCCACACATAACAGATGAGCAACTGAGGCTCAGAGAGGCTTAGGGCCGGCCCAGTGACTCCCAGCTTAGACCTGGTGATTCTGGAAGCAGCCCTCCAACCTCCCAGCAGCTCCGGGGCGGTCTGGCCCCGCCCACCACAGACCACGTCCACGCAGAGATCCCACCACAGACCACGCCCACGCATAGATCCCGCCGGATAGGCCTCGCCCACAAAAGATCCTAGCCTCCAGCCACGCCCACCCTCTAGGCCACGCCCACTTTCCAGGGCCACGCCCTCCCGCAGCTCCCACCCTCCGGACCCTGCCTGGCTATAGGCTATAGGACTTGCCCCGTCAGTGGGTCACCACCCTAGGCCCTGGATGCCCCAGTTCTGCTGAGTGACAGGCTCCCTCCCCCAGGGGATGGGCCGGAAGGCATGCCCAGGGACGTCCACCGCCTGCTCGGCTCCTGAGCCAGACTTGGGTGTTCCAGGGTGCCCTGTCCACCCCTCTCCCCCTGGGAATGCAGAGGCCCCTTCAGTAATGATTATCACTGCTCCTGGCCACACTGCCCTCACAATGGCCTCCAGGGACCCTTAGGCCCAAGCCTGGCATGGCCTGGCTGTGCTGGGCCCTCGTAGGACCCGGCTGCACCCTCCGCACCCCAGGCCTGTGTCCATATGAAATCCTTGGCCCTGATGTGGCCTTTCCACCCCTGGGCTACTTGGAGCAGCTGCCTGTCCTGGGCCCCAGGGCTGAAACGAGGGAGGATTTCCAGGGGAGTGGCAGCCCCCTTTCCCGGCTGACTGTGAACCAGTGGCCCCACCAGTGGCCCCACCAGTCACGGTGGTTACCGTCTTTGTCGCATGACCATCCGAGTTGTCAGCTGATGTCCACACATGAGAAGAGGCTCAACAGGAAGCAGGGAGAGAGATGGGGGCCTCTGTCCTCCGCGGCCCGGCCCGGAGCCCTGTGCCCCTTCCTGCTGGTTCTGGGCTCAGAGGAGGACATTCCTGTCTGGACTGTCCCAAGGGGCCGGCCCTGTCCCTAGGCTCTGCCATCAGGGTCAGGCCGGAGGCAGGGCTGGGGGCTGCCCCAAGAGACCTTGGCGGAAATGTGGTGGCAGATGTGGGCAGATGTGGGTGAGATGTTCCTGTGTGTGGGCGCAGGGGAGGGCTGGCCCAATCTGCAATAACGATGATGAGCAAGGGGTGCCCTTCGTTCTGGAATCCCTCCTGGGTGACAGGCACTGGGCTTGGCAGTGCTGTCCCTGTCCCCGGTGCTGGGGCCCCACTTGGGGACAGCATGGCAGCCTGGTCCATGCTTGTTTCTGCTTCCTGGACACACCCTTGTGCAGACGTCCACGAGCTCACGCCTGGATGGCTTCGGGGGCACCTCTTTTGTTCTCCTGCAAGGAGCTCTTTGCTTGCATGGCAGCCAGAGAGGGGGTCGTCTTCAGAGTCCACCAGATCCCATTATTTTAAAACGCTCCCGTCTTCTACCCCCGCCCCCATTGCCTCTAGAATGAGGACCACATGCCTGACTGCAGCAGCTGGCCCTGAGGCCTGCCCCTGCCTCCCCGGCCTGCACGCTCCTCTCAGCCCTGAGCTTGTGCCCGGCCACCTCCACCTGCCACGGCCTGTGTCGCCTTTGCCTATGCTGTTCCCTCTGCCTGGCCTGGAAGGCGGAGATCAAGAGGGAGCAGGCGGAGAAGGCAGCGGCTGTGCTCGCACACTGGGCTCGTTTCCTCCCTACACTTCGAGTCCCTTTCCTGAGCTCAGTGACATGACCCACTTTTCTCTTCCTGAAGCTTCTTGGAAGTAGAGCTGTGGGAGCCACCTGTTTGTCTGGCTTTGGTGCCCAGAAGGCAGACTGGAGACAGTGAGCAGAGAGGGTGAGCCGGCTCCTTCCGGTCACCCCCCTCCCAAGTGGAAACGGCCTGACCGCCAACGCCCAGAGCCAGGTGCCCAGCTGGGCCCCCAACACGCTGAGGGCAGATGTGGTGGTCCTCCCAGCTGTGTGTGGGGGTGGGTCTCCGTGGGAGAGTCATCGGCCTTTAATTAAGGTCCCTAAATTGTTTCCCCAGATGCTCAGTGGTTTTCCATGTTGGAATGTTCCAGATGGGACGAGAAGTGCTGATTCAGTTACCTTCCTCCTGTTCTGCTCAGTGGAGTAGAAAGGGCCAGGGACTTCTCCTCCCCTCGTCCAAAGCCAGCCCGACTGGGATGGGGCAGCTGGGAGTGGGGGGTCTTCCCCGGTCCCCGGCCTTCGGGCCATGGCTGGTACAAGGTGGGGGCCCACCAGGACCAGCAGGTGCGCCTGGGGGAGGACAGCCTTCTTACCCCGTGCCTTACACAGGCAGGCACTTGGAACCCTGTGCGGGCCCTGGCCTGAGGGTCCCCTGACCCTGGGGAGCTTCGGGACCTGGGTCTGCCCTCCCTGTTGGTCTGGCAGTATTTCCCTATCGTGAATCTTCTTTCCAGATGAGGAGAGGACCCAGACAGCACCCCGTCCTCCCCCATGTCCTTGCATCCACAGCGCCTGAGGGGGGCCTGGCTCCCTCCCTCCCCTGGAGGAGGTGCTGCCAGGAGCACATCTGCAGCCACCTGCTGACTCTGTCCTCTTGTGAAGGCGGGTCCCTGCCTCCAGGGCTGGAGGGCCTGCTTGCTTCCCTCCAGGCTTCTCCAGGCTGCAGGGCAGTCCCAGGTGTCGGAGGGAAAAGTCTGGAAGGAGAGGTACCATTCTGGGGTAGCGCGTGTGACCCCTTTCACCCCAGGAGCAGGGATGCTTTGGGGAGAAGCCTGGTCCTCCTGGTCCCCATGGCTGGTCTCCATATCCCAGGGTGGACACTACTGGGACCTGTGCCCTCAGCCAGATCCAGAGGCCCTTCCCAAACTCTAGGCGGCCCCGTTCCTGGGAGCTTCTCGTTGCTATTAAGGAGCTGCTGGTCTGAGCAAGTCCCCCTGCATCGCTGCCAGGATGGGCCAGGCAAAGCCTGCAGACCCTCGATGTTTCCCTCTGCGTGGCTCCGGCAGCCTCTGGGACTCTGGATGCCCTCCGTGCCTATGGCAGCTGTCGGAGGGGCTGGGAAGTTGAGGACGTCGTGAACCTTGTGGTTCATTTCTGTGGGACTCCCTGTCTAGAAGTCTTCTCGTAAGTTGGCAAGGGCTGACTCCTGAAGACTCTGTCCTTGGGGCAAAGAGAGTGCGGGTTGGGGTCTGGGGGAGCCTGGGGTGGAGGGACAGGGCCTCAGGACCCAGCGACTCCATCGTGTCCCTCTCAACCCTTGGAGTGCCGGGGGCCTTGTGTGCCCAGGGTGAGGGCGCCCCGTCCGGCAGGAAGCCTCCACCTCCTGGGCCTTCAGTCCTTCGCGCTTCTCCCGGTTCCATGTCACGCTTCCTCTGTTTCCTACCTTGTGTCTTACGTGAACTCCCCGAGGAGGGGGACCACCCTCCAAATAACAGGAAAAGCTCAGCACCAAACTACAAAATGAACAGGACCCACAGCCGAGGGGTGTGGCAGGAGGGAGAAGGGGCAGCCCTGGGAGAGGACGGCCCACCCAGCCGCGCCAGGCAGGGGACAGCGGGACCCTCCAGGTGTGGGCCCCCGGCAGTGTCGGGGGAGTGGTTAGGGGGACCATGAGTGTAAACCAGGCCCTTCACCTATGTACCTGGAAGGTTTACAAACCGGTGTACAAATGAGAGCTTATGCAATGGCCGTGGCCTCCTGACAAGAGCCAGAGGGCGGAAGCAACCAGTGTCCATCCACAGAGGAGCGGGCACACGAAATGTGGTCTGTCCGTGCCGTGGGCTGTTCTTCAGCCACGGAAAGGGTTGAGGCTGTGGTGCACACCACGGCGGGAACGCATCTTGGAAATGCGGTTAGTGAGAGAAGCCAGACACAAAGGGTCACATGTTGTATGATTGGATTTGTGTGAAGTGTCCGGAACGGGCAACTCCACGGGTGCAGAGATCTGAGTGGTGGTCGCCAGGGGCCCAGGGATGGGTTGGGGGCTTCCCCCGGTGGGGAGAGAAACATGTTTTTGGAACCAGGTAGGAGTGGTGATCACGCAACACCGTGAAGGCACTACATGCCCCTGAATTGTTCACTTTAATATGGTGATTTTCTTAAAGATGAATTTCATCTCAGTTTTTTTTTTAAACGACTTCCATAGAAAATTGTGGATTATAGGGATGGGTTATTAATTCTCCCAGGACATGAAGGATTCATTAAGCAGGGCCCACCACAGATGGAACCCGAGGGAAGTTACAGGGAGGGATGGCTCAGGGGCAAGACAGTGAGGTTTCCCCCTGTGAGGGATGAGGGGGGCGGCTCTGCAGGGGGCAGGGGGCGCACTGTCCCCGCAGGCCCCCGCAGTCCCCGCAGCACCCCCCCGCACAGCCCCCGACCCCAGCAAGGCAAGGCAGGGCACACGGCTCAGGGCCGGCTGCTTCAATCATCCTGGTAGACCTTGGGGCCCGGTCTGGGACCTGGCGCTGGGTGATTCAGGACAGGGCATGGTGTCGTGTGAGGGGTGTGTCCGAGTGCAGGCTCTGGGTAACAGGGGAGGTATAAACAACTGTGGCTGGTGGTTTCGCCTGTGATCAATGGAAGCCAAACAGACCAACACACAATCTACGAAAACCGAGTTGGAACACTAGTCATGTTCTTTTGTGCCAGGAACCGTTTCCTCTGGAGCCCCAGCCCTTGCAAACCTGTGGACCACAGTTCTCAGCTCCGGGACTTGGGTGGTGCTCGGGGTCATTCTGGGTCCCAAGCTGCCAGGGCCCTGGGCTGGGCATGTCTTCATGGCACAGGCCCCACTGGCAGCAGCACCTCCGTGACCTCTTGTTCGGGGAGGCCACGCTGGCAGGGGCTGGCCTTGCCTGCCTCATCCTACTCTGCACCCCTCGGAGACCCTGGACTGCTCCCAGGATAGAGCAGGTCAGTCCGGGGACTCTTGCAGAATAATCTGGGGGCACAGTCTGCTCTGAACAAGCTGGTCTGGCGAGAAGAGGTTTGCTCGAGACCCCAGGTGGGGCTGAGGGTGGGCACACTGGGCACGGTCTACGTTGATTCCTGGAGCCAGTCTGCTGGGTTCTGAAGTAGGGCCGGCCCTCTGGACTAGGGTGGCAGGGCTGCATCACCAGAGCCTGTGGGAACGCCCTGAAGGCCTGGCTCGAGGGGGACTTGACCGACAGCGGCCACCAGGGAGACCCTGAGGCCATCATGCTGAGTCCCTCCAGATGCCTGTGCACCTGCAGGCTGCCTAGCCTCGGGTGATGGCCTTGCCCTTGAGCCCTGGGATGTTTAGCATCCCACCATGTTGACCCTGGGATGTTCAGCCCCACCTTCAGAAGTGCTGAGACTCTTGGGGCGTCTGGGTGGCGGCACAGGTTGAGCGTCGGACTCCTGGTTTCAGCTCAGGTGGTGATCTCAGGGTCCTGAGATCGGGCTCCATGCTCTGTGTGGAGCCTACTTCTCCCTCCCCGTCTCTTTCTTCTCCCTTCCCCTCCCCTTCTTCTCCTTCCTGCTCTCTCTCAAATAAATAAATGAAATCTTAAAAAAAAAGAAAAAAAGGAAATAATGAGTCCTCTCACTTGACCCCCAGCACGGGTGCGGCCTGGGCTGCCAGGGACTTTGGACAAGAGGTGGGGGCTCTGCTCCCACTCAGAGCCAAGCTCCTGGCTTTGAGGCTGAGAGAGTTTTTTATACTGCTTAATCTGAGCCACATTGCATGTGCTTTTTGCTGGAAGAGCCGTATGAAAACAGTCAGTCAACCAAGACGGTTAATGCAAAACTGTTGCCAGGACTGTTTCATACTCAATATCTGATTCAGAGGGGAGCGGGCCTCAGCCGGGCTGTAGAGGACAATTGGAGGTCTTGTTCCCGCTGCCTGTCTGCTCCCAGCCCTGAGCGCTGGGGACCCACAGCCCCCCACGGGTCAGGCCCCGCTGCCTCCCTTCCGGCCTCCAAGAGGGAGGACGGCGTATCTGATGGAAAGTGCATCTGGAGACGTTCACTTCCACCAAGCACCCAAGGGGAAGCCCATGTCCCTCAAGGGGACGGGAGACGCAGTGGTGGTGACAGCAGGCCACTCCTCGGCCAGCCCCGCTGGTTAGTTCAGGAGAAGCATCTGGGCACTGTCTAACTTCCTGTCTCACTGTCTGGACTTGGGTTGGGGGGGAGCCCCTGTACAGGGGATGCACGGGTGGCTAGTGCTTCTGCTGCTGGCTGGACCTGCTGGTGCAAAGTGGGGGACACAGAGCCGGGAGGGAGCATGGCCGGGGTGCAGAGTCACAGGCAGGCCCGGAAAGGCAAGAAGAAACCAACTGGGGATGCCCTTGTGCCTAGGGAAGCCCACCGCCTCCTCGGTGGGCTGACTTTGGGCCACGTGCACATGCATTTCACCTCGGTCAGAAACAAACCCGGGGAGGGGGTGGGTAGTGTCCCAGGTGAGCACAGCACATGCCGCACACGTTCATTTCTCCCGTGCGGGGCTGCAGGATGCAGGATCGGCGCTCCACAGGCCTGCTGTGTGATGGGCCGCTTCCCGCTTCCCGCTTCCCAGCGGCCAGACGCCTGTTCCGCACCCCCCCTCCCCCCCAGCAGAGACAGGAGGCAGCTCTGCGTCTCTTCTTAGGAGGTTCCCGGGCCTCTACTCTCACTATCTTACAGCCCCAGGGGCCCTGTCCCTAATGCGGTCACCTGGGGGCTCAGCATGTCAACATAGGAATTTGGGAGGACACCTATAGGTCATAATGGGGGGTCAGGAAGGCAGGAAAGCAGAGCCACTCGTTTGCTGGTGGGGCACAAAGCAGATAGTGTGCTATGGGCGGCTGCGGTGCCCCGGCGGAGGGAGCATGGGCTGCCTCCCAGAGCTGACAGGGGTCCCGGCCTAGCCACCCCAAAACCAGGGGCTTCAGCCTCACCAATGCAAGGAGACGAATCCCGTCAACAAGCAGGGGAGCTTGGGAGGGACCCTGGTACCGCGGTGGGAGAGACTCCCCACTCCCGACTCATGGACACAGAGGGGTGGTAAGTGGGCGCTGTCTCAAGCCTCTGACTTTGTACTCATTTATTTTGCAGCATCAGAAACTAATGCAACAGGGTGGGCCAGCCAGAAGAACGTTCTGGAAGTGAGGAGCCGGCCTCAGACAAGGTTCACGCACCACCCTCACTTTCTGGATGGCGAGGTGTGGAGAAGGATTCGGAACCTACAGGCTGGTGGTTCTGTTCTCACCAGGGCCCCCACCCCAGGGCCCACGTGGGTTGGCAGCTCGCCCAGGTCGCCCACCCCGCCACCCCTCCCAGAAGGGTTGGGAAGGCTGGTGCCACTCCGGGTGAGACCCAGTGGGGTGAAGTCTGGCTTTTGTTAAGTATCGTAAGCTCAGTGCTAATCCCCGCCAGGAACAAACATCTAGTCCCTGATGCGCTGTAAACGCCGAAGACGCAGGTCCGCAGAAGCCGCTGTGCGCACGGCAGAGGCTCGGCCGGAGGAGCCCAGGGGACAGGGAGGGCGAGGGAGGCCGGTCCACACACCCGGCGAGGCCCGGGCTGCCCTGCAGAGGGCCGCGGCGGAGTTGGCGACAACGGCAGGAGCGGCCTGTGTCCCCGTCCAGGCAGCTGTGACTGCTGGTGTGAGGGTGTGCCTGGCCCCGGAAGCTTTTCTGGGGACAGAACTAGTCCTGTGACGCGGGGCCTCAGGTCTCCCCTCTGTGAGGGACCCCTCACAGCCCTGTCCTTGACTCCACGTTGGAGTCTCGGGCCTTCCGCGACAGGCTCCCGCCCCAGCTGACCGGGAGCAGGGCCATGGGCGCCCACCTGCCACGGCGTCTGTGCTGGCTCTCACGGCGTCCCACACGAAGGCGTGTCTGCCCAGAGCCTGTGATCCTCACCGTGTCTGGGTACAGGGCCTTTGCGGTTGCAACTAGTCAAGGATTTGGAGATGAGAGCGTCCTGCTGGGCCCGGAGTCGGGTGACAGGTGTCCTTGTAGGGAGAGGTGCCCATAGGCAGACGCAGAGAAGCGGCCGTGTGGGGACAGAGGCAGGAAGCCGGCCTCTGGCTTTTAGGGGAGCCCAGCCCTGCAACGCCTTGCTTTCCTACTCTGGCCTCCAGAGCTGTGAGAGCTCACATCTGTTTCTGAACGCCCCCCCCAGGGCATGGTTCTGTGCTGAGGGCTCCCCAGACGCTCAGTGGGGTTGGAGCCAAGGAGTCAGAGCGCCCCCCTCCTGTGGGTCCTGGAGGCCGGCAGGCGTCATGTGGAGGCGGCCTGCGTGGAGAGGACGGGGCAGGGCCTCAGCAAGCCCGTGGGTCAGTGTGTCCAGAATTCTCCCGTCGAGGGCGCCTGCCACCCCGAAGCTCTCCTGCGTGGCGGGAAGGAGCCTTGCGTCCACTTTCCATCACTGCCCTGGCACATGACCACAAGCTCAGGGTCCTGCGGTAGCCCAGGCGCCTGACCGCGCAGATCTGGAGGCCAGCAGAGGCTAAGATCTTAGCGAGGGGGGACGGGTTGCTTCATAAAAAGCAGCAAATTTCCCGGCTCCCTCCTGCTGGCCCTCCTCCCTCTGCTTTTTGGCTTTAATGGTCTCCTTCAGCTCCAAATTCAGGTGGCTCTGAATAAAGAAGAGTGAGCACAAACTTGTCAGCCTTCCTCTCGGCAGGATGATGGAGCTCCGTGGGCTGGAGGAGCGCAGGGGTGAGTGTGGGACAGGGTCGTGTCTCCCGTCTGCTGGGCCAGCGCACCTCCTGCTCCCAGAGGAAGTGCCCAGTGCTCATCTCCACCTCGAGGGTGCGGGCAGAGGGGGTCCAGCTGTGCCCAGAGGGCGAATGTAGGCCAGGCAGAGCCAGAAGGTTGGAAGGACGAAGACAGGCACAGAGCTGGCCTAGGATACTTGCGGGGTGATCGGGGACACCACAGGAACCCAGGGACCGGGTGACGCATGCAGGCACGTACACACCCCAGCCAGCCACGGCCCCTCCTGCCAGCCCAAGACCAATGATCTCGGCCTGGCCGGGGTACTCTGAGGCCAACAACGCCCTGTACCGTGGACCCAGATGCAAAGCCACAGTGAAAGGACCATCCCAGAGATCTTTAAACCTCCACCCCATGGACACCTGGGTGGCTTAGTGGTTGAGCGTCTTGCCTTTGGTGCAGGGCATGATCCCGGGGTCCTGGGATCGAGTCCCGCATCGGGCTCCCCACAGGGAACCTGCATCTCCCTCTGCCTGTGTCTCTGCCTCTTTCATGAATTAAAAAATAAATAAATCGTTAAAAAAGATCACGCCTGCCACCCCTGATCACGCAGGCTCCTGGCTGGATGGGAGTAGGCAGGAGGCTCACACTGGCCAGGAATAGGGTGTTGCTGGAGGTAGAGAGGATGAGGAATACTGGTCTCCCTCCTTTGCCACTTGACTCAGTCTCTGGGTGGCTGTGGTTGCCGGGTGGGGAGAATTTTTTATTTAGTAAGTGAAATTGCAGGGTTCTCAGTTAAATTTGAATTTTGGATAAATAAATAATTCTTTAGCATAAGTATGTCCCACGTCATATTTGGGATATACTTATATTCGAGCCATTTTTCTTTCTGATTTTTTAGTTTAACTGGGCATCCTGTATTCATCTGGTGACTGTGGGCAGGTCCAAGGGACCAGAGGGCTGAGGCGTAGGTGTCTGAGTTAAGCAGTCAGGTGGCATCTGGTGCAGGTTTTCTTGTCTATTTGGACGTCACTTATGATACATGTGCTCGGGACACCTGACTGGCTCAGTCGGTTAAGCGTCCAATTCAGAATTCCAGCTCAGGTCACACATGATCTCAGGGTCCTGAGGGGGAGCCCCACGTTGGGCCCCGTGCTGAGTGGAGAGTCTGGTTGTGATTCTCTTTCTGCCTCCCCAGTGCCCCTCCCTTGCTTGTGGGCATGCTCTCTCCCCCCCTCCTCTTGAATAAATAAGTAAATCTTCGAAAAATAAATAAACAGAAATTTTAAAAAGAATTTTTAAAAAATATTTTATTTATTTATTCATGAGAGACACACACAGAGAGAGGCAGAGACACAGGCAGAGGATCCCAGGGTCCTGGGAACAAACCCCACATTGCATCAGGCTCCCTGATCAGCGGGCAGCCTGGTTCTCCCTGTCCTTCTGCCCCTCCCCTGCTTATGTTCTCTCTCTCTCTCAAATAAATAAATAAAATCTTTAAAAAATTAAAGTTGAGGAAAACTTAAAATATTTATTCATGCACTTAACAATAATGAAATTCAAAAAAATAAAAAATAAAAAATACATTAGTGGTTAACTACAAGTAACATGTTTTTATGAAAGATAACTTTCTTTAAAAAAAAAAAGCAACCCGGGATCCCTGGGTGGCGCAGCGGTTTGGCGCCTGCCTTTGGCCCAGGGCGCGATCCTGGAGACCAGGGATCTAATCCCACATCAGGCTCCCGGTGCATGGAGCCTGATTCTCCCTCTGCCTGTGTCTCTGCCTGTGTCTCTGCCTCTCTCTCTCTCTCTGTGACTATCATGAATAAATAAATAAAATCTTTAAAAAAAAAAAAAAGCAACCCACCAGAATTAGCAAGAGGAATGATTTGGTTTTACATTTTTGCAAGTCTTTTTACTATTTGGCTTCATGAAAGACTCCGGAAGACAGATGGATTCTTATATCTGCTTTGTCTTCACCCATTTAAAGAGTATGATTCATTGTTTGTGGTGTATTCACAGAGATTCGCATCCATCACCACAATCAATTTAATTTTATTTTTTAAAAAATATTTTATTTTTTATTTTTTAAAAGATTTTATTTATTTATTTATTTCATGAGACACACACACACACACACACACACACACACAGAGGCAGAGACACAGGCAGAGGGAGAAGCAGGCTCCACACAGGGAGCCCGATGGGGACTCGATCTCAGGACCCCAGGATCACACCCTGAGCCCAAGGCAGACGCTCAACCACTGAGTCACCCAGGTGTCCCACCACAATCAATTTTAGAACGTTTTCATCACCCCCCCAAGAAGTCTCATACCCATTAGCAATCACTCCCCATTCCTCGAGTCCCGGCCCCTGGCCACCACGGACCTATTCTGTCCCCATGGATTTGCCTGGTCTGCCCGTTTATGTAAGTGGAATCGTGTGATATGTGGCCTTTGGTGTCTGGCTTCCTTCACTGAGCACCGTGTTTTCGAGGATTAGTCGTGTCATAGGGTGTGTCAGGGCTGTGCTCCTTTAATGGCTGAGAATGGATTCACCATGTGGATTTGCCACATTTTGCCCAGCCACTGATGGGCATCTGGATTGCTTCTACTTTTTGGTTGTCATGTGTCATGCTGCTGGGCACATTCACGCACAAGTGTCTAAGTACATAATTGTTCTCACCTCGCTGGTGTGTATTCCTAGGACCACGCATGGGGACTGCTGAGTCATTCCACCATGGTGCTGAATCATCAGGGGGGTGTCAGACCGTTTTCCAAAGTGGTCACACCATGTTATGTGTGCACTGGTGATGTGTAAGGGCCCCGCTTTCTCCACATCGTCACCAACACTTGCTTCATCTGCTGTTTCGATTACAGCCGCCCTAGTGGGTGTGAGGGCACATCTCACGGTGATTGCACTTCCACCATGACTGTGCCGGCGAGCATCCTTTCACGTGCTTTCTGGCCATGTGTACGTCTTCTTTGGATAAATGTCTATGGAGGTCATTTGCTTATCTTTAAAATAGGTTGTCCATTAAATAAAATTGTAATAGCTTTTTATAAAGTTTTGAGAGGAGTCTCTTACCAGATATATGGTTTGTAAACACGTTCTCCCGGTGTGTGGAGGGCCTCTTGACAAGTTGGATACACAAACCTCAAGAAGGTGAAGAATTTCCAAGACATGTTAATCTGGGAGCGCTGGCGTTTAGAGGGAAGTCTAAACCCTGAGAGTCTTTTCACTAACCCAGGGAGTGATGGTTAAGTATGGGATGGAGAAGAAAAGAGGATTGAGCCTGGGGTCCCCCAGTGTTTAGAGTCAGGGGCATGATGGGGAGCCGGCCGTGGCACGAGTTGCTGCAGCCGCCGACAGAGGAGGACAACCTGTTCTGGAACCCAAGTGAAGAAGGTCTTCCGGGGAGACAGTAATCAGCTGTGACAATGAAAAATGTCTCCAGATACTGCAGAGCATCCCGCAGGGGGCAAAAGCACCCCAGCTGAGAACCCCAGGTGGATTGAGGGGCTGTGTCAGTTACCTCCTATTCACCCCGTCTTGTGGGGATGGTGACGCTCAATACCCGGAACTGGACAGATGAGACCAAGAGTGGTTTACTGTCCCGTGTCCTAAGGGCCCAGGCCACGCAGGGCCATAGCTGTCGTGCTTGGGAACAGCGTGAGCCAGCAGGGACCGTGAGGTGACAGGAGGGCAAGGGCCCCCTGGTTCCCCGTGTGAATCATCTCTTGGGCCCACCGCTCAGGGACAGGTGGGGGCTGTGCTCCGTCTGGTAAGGAAGAGTCCGTGGAAGCCGGGCGCGGAGAGGGGGAGTCTGCCGTTGGGTTTCAGATGTCAAGGCAGCAGGCAACATCGGTTCTTAATCTGAGGCCTTACATGGAAGGCGCCTGGGGTCCCGTGTGGTGACGGCCAAAGCCCTTCCTGGGGGGTGACCCAGCATTGCCAACAGCATCACAGTGTGAACGCGCAGGGCGTGGGGCTCCCCGGGACCATTGCTCTCCTGTCCTCTCACCTGAGTGCGGCAGGTGACTGCCTTTTCCAAACTGCATTCACCTGTGCACGTCTTTGCGGCTGGTCCCGCCCGGGGCCCAGACTCCTCCGGCTCCTCGCGTGGCTGCTGGTCGGAGCGGAGTCTCGGTGGAGAACGTGTCTCACAAACGCTGCTTTAAAATTTTTTTAACTATTTTTTTTTATTAGAGTTCAATTTGCCAACGTATAGCATGATACCCAGTGCTCATCCCATCAAGTGTCCCCTCAGTGCCCATCACCCAGTCACCCCCACCCCCCGCCCACCCCCTTCCACCACCCTTGTTCGCTTCCCAGAGTTAGGGGTCTCACATCCTGTCTCCCTCTCTGATATTTTCCATTCATTTTCTCTCGTTTCCCCTATAATCCCTTTCACTATTTTTTATATTCCCCAAATGAATGAGACCATATAATGTTTGTCCTCCTCCGATTGACTTACTTCGCTCAGCATAATACCCTCCAGTTCCATCCACGTCGAAGCAAATGGTGGGTATTTGTCATTTCTAGTGGCTGAGGAATGTTCTTCCCCCTCCCGGGGACCCACACCCTTAACCTCCCCCCGCACAGCGCGCACACAGCTTTAAAGGCGGTTAAGGCTCCACCAGCGAGGCGATCGTGAAAACCTCACAACTAGACGCTGCAATTCCCGGCGAGTCACGACAGCGCTTGCGTGTGCCCGCTGCGTTCTCCCGGCGGTGACGCTCCTGCTCCTGGGGCGCGGGCCCAGCAAAAGGGCCGAGCACATTCCCTGAGTTCCTCTCAGGGAACAAGGTGTC
The DNA here is from genome assembly GCF_011100685.1 of Canis lupus familiaris. Lineage (NCBI taxonomy): Eukaryota > Metazoa > Chordata > Mammalia > Carnivora > Canidae > Canis > Canis lupus. The sequence continues at coordinate 39,460,713 of NC_049227.1, forward strand.
ACCCTTTCTGCCCTGGAGGTTGACCTGCCGTGAAGCGTGATTCACCGGAAAGAAAACATTTTGTGTGCTGGGTGGGCGCCAGCTGTGGAAGGAGCGCGGGCCGCCCCGGGCTGCAGGCCGCTCCTCCACTTGGCCCGGGCCGGATGGCGGAAAATCAGCGCTTGTGCTCGGCTGACCAAACGCTCCTGACAATTGCCCCGCAGAAGACCATTCCATGTGCCGACACATGACTCACTGTGGACGCGGCTCCGCTGGTGCAGGGCAGTGGCAGCTGGGGGTGCCCCCCACCCCGGGCGCCTGTTGGCTTAGGTGGCACAGAGCCGAGCTTCCGTGTGTCTGTGTGTATGTTTAACACTTGAAAAAGCTCTTTATTATGAACACGGGGGAGCTCTGGGTTGACACGGCTCCTCCGTCTGTGGTCTGCGACAGGTTGTCAGGCTCTCCTCTTCTGCCACGACCTTGACCCTTTCTGGGAACATCGCTCACGGGTTTTGCAGAATGTCCGTCACGGGTTTGTCTGATGAGTCCTTACGATTAGATCAAGGTCATGGATTCGGGAATCCCTCCGTGCATCATCCCCCGGGGGGTTCATGCTGTTGATGCGCTGACCTTCCCCTGCTTCACGGGGTGGCTGCCCCCCAAAGTCCCTGCTTTTGTCCTAGTCATTAGCAAATATCTGGGGAGACACTTTGGTATGTGCACCTGTTCCGTCCCGCCGTAGACATGCTGGAGCGCCGAGCCTTTGGCTTCAATTCCAGAAGTCCTTCCGGGAGCCTCCCCCCCTCCTCTGCAGAATCCAACTCAGGCGGCCAACGACGTCCAGGCAAAGTGTTTCTAGAGCATGCTGTGGGTTAGCAGACCCAGGATAAGTGTTACAACGTGGACATGGCAAGGTGACACAATTATGTGAGCGGTTCCAAGAAGCCGCTCTGTCCAGACGTTCCCGCGGGAGACACGGCCCACGGAGGCTGCTCCCGTCTTAGGTTCTGGTCACAAATGTGACTTTTAGGATGAAGATCAAAAGGTGCCTGCATCAAAGCCGCATCACAGCCACCAGCATGTCACTTTGTCAAGAGGAATGTGTGCAATTAATAAAGAGGCAGGGCAGGCTGGGAACCCAATTATAACGACCACACCGACATCACACAGTGTGTATCACCAGCGCAGCATACACGTGGCTCCCAGGGGCGCCGCCAATCATCTCTGACATGCGTGCCCTCCGCCCCGGCTTTACACCTTCGGGGACCACCATAAATGTCAGTTCCGGGCCCTTCCGAGCTTGGCGGTACCCCTGGGTCAGGGGTGTGGAGAACCGCGAGGGTGTTCCTCGTGCTGGCACCTGCTTTGTTCTCACTGCGCTGGTGGTACACACTGTTCAGCTTTCAGGAAACGTAGGAAGGAGATGGAGGGTCGCGTTTACGGGTGGCCTGTGCTCCGTGGGGCGGGCTGGGTGCAGCCGTGGGCCTGGAGGCTGGTGGGCGCCACGGAGAGCAGCCACCGGCCCTCTGCTCTGGGCGGGGTGCCCTTCCTGCCTCCCTGGCCCGGTGGCAGGGCCCCTTAGCTGCTAGCACGCTCAGAGAGGGGTCTCTCAGTCCAGAAGTTTCCAAGTGGCCCGTCCCATGCTGGCAGTGCAGACTGGTGGCCTCAGTCCTCGCAGGACACAGGCTCCCTGGCAGCAGCAGAGGGCAGGGATCGTGAGCTCGGCTTCCACCCCCAGGGCCCAGCCCCAGACCTGCCCCCCATCTTCTCAGTGAAGCTCTTTGTGCAGGTGAATCGTGGGAGGCGCTCAGGAGACCTTTTGGCAGAGAAGCACGCTCAAGCTCCAAAAGTCTCGCGGGCTTCCGGTACATTCGAACAGAATGTCCTGTTTACTCAGTGCTTGATGTTGACCGTGGGGCATTCAGCGTCGGAGGGTTGGGTTCCGTGTTAATGAAGCGTTTGGCTCAGGCTGGGAGGGACGGGCTGGGGGGGTGCTGGACCTACATGGTCTGCGCGCCCCAAGTGCAAGCCCTGGGGATGGAAACCATAGGTAGCAAGATGTGCTGAACACGTGTGTGCGGCTTCTTCCCTGCAAACTTCAAAGGGAAGTCTAAAAGTTAGTTTGGCGATGAGAACACTTGCATGTCATCACAGCTGATTGCAAGCCCTCTTTGAGAGGCTTTCAGGTGAGGGGCTGGAATAGTTTCTGAATTAGTTGTCATTGCTGCGATGAGGAGCAGCTGTGTCCCTTCCCCTGGGCTGGGAAGAGTCTGCAGAAGCGGGCCTCATGAGCCCCCCAGGCCAGTGGGGCAAGCAGGGAAGGGGGGGCGCCAAGGGGCTTTAGGTCAGTGTGCTTACCGGGTCCAGAGCCCTGCTTGTCCTGGGCTGGGGCCCACCCCAAAATACGGCACTGCCTGGAGCTTGTGGGCCAAGCCTGGAGTCAGACCAGCAGGGGCTGCTTTACATGTCACATCTACCTTCTCGCATCCATACTTTTCCATGTACTGGGGCCCCTGGGATGACCCTGGGGCCACCTGGATAATTCAGGTCAGGTGACTAGAACCCTTAATTCCCTCTTGCCAGGTAACCTGACACCTGTCACATCTTGGAGGGGAGGATATGGACATCTTTGGCGGTCCATTATTCTGCCCACCACAAGACCCATCCCTATGAGGTTTTGAGCCCTGGGGCGGAAGACGTGGCATTTTGCTGCAAAGAGGAGGCTCTCGGCATATCTGCAGCTGGCTGGCTGGGCGGATGGCTGGCCAGCATAAGGGGCCAGCATCTCACGCGCTACCTGCAGACATGAGCAAGACATGAGCAAGACATTGAGGTGAACACAAGCCTTGTTCATATCTCTGGAGCAGCCTTGCCTGTTCGAAATGGAACGAGAGTGTCCCCTAGCCACATGGGCGGATGAAGAAACAGGTGAGAGGAAGTTTTATAATAGATTTAACCCACCCTTTCCAAAATCTCATCACTCTAATGTGATCTGATTTCTAAAAACTAGGAGATGGTATAAGGCCAGTGCTAAACCCTCAGTGCTCTGTGACCCAAAGGAGATGAGATCCCTGTACAGGGCCCTCTGGGACTCTGTGCCAAAGAGCAGCAAAATCCCTGCTTCAACGTGTCCCCCCACTGGGGCATGTGGCCCGCCGCTCTCCCCAGCCGTCCCACTGAAGTAAACTCCTCGAATTCTGTGGTGGTTGAGTCACTGTGTATCCCAGGGCCTGGCTTCCTCTCCACAGGCAGTTGGGGTTCGTGAAAAGACCTCTTAAGGGGGCCAGCCGGTTGCAGGGAAAAATAGAGGCATCCTGGCAGGTGGCCGTAAGGTCCCTGCCCCTTTTTTGGACAATTTGACATCTCCCAGTAGAACAGTGACAGGTGAAGCCTGCTGGACCAGGCAGATGGCACAAGAAAGCCACGCTGCAGTGCTCTTGTGCCAGCAAAGAGGCCTCGCAATGCAGGCTGATTAACCGGGCCTGGAAGGGCTGCGTGGCTTTTCTCAAATTAACAGGAGATAGCAGAGTCCTCATCCTTTGTAATCTTCACTCACTGTCCTCGGTCACCTCTGTGCTCGTGAAAGGATGAGAAGGCACACATTTTGGAGAATAAAATTCTGAGATAGCATAATGATGCTCTGCAGGTCTCCATGGGATAAATGACCAGAAATCAGAAGTTGTTCTGGGTTCGAGTCTAGTTCTGTAAGGCTGTGTGGATACATGGGAAAACAAGTCTGGGGCTTGGGGCGACCCAGGGAAATTCTGGAGGGGTCTGTCGTCTGGGGAGGCAGGAGAGCCTGTATGGCCAGGACTCCGAGACTTCTGGGGCTCTCCACGAACGGTGGGGCTCCAGCAGGAGTGCACAAAGCCCCAAAGCTCTGGGCAAACAAGAGATGCCGAAAGAGGCCGCAAATAGGTGCCACCAGGTCTGTCCACCGGGCAGTAAGCGACTGCGGGCGGAAGAAGGGAATTTGCAGTAGAATTTGTGTCTACACTTCACAGAGTTCAGAGCAGATCAATGAGACGCCAGAGAGCAGAGCCCCCCATGGGTGTCTGTCAGGACTCTCAGGAGCCTCTGTGTGCTCCCTTGAAGTCCTCCCTGCTGCCTGGGATGTGGATAATCCTCAGGAAAGACTATCCCTGGGCACGGTAGGACAGCCTCCTGAGACGTGGTGTGGCTATGTGCACAGGTGTGGCCAGAGCGTCCCTCGCCATGCAGGCCCTCTTGACTTCGCGTTGCTGGAATTCTCTGCAGGGACTCTCAGATTGGCCTTCAGATGCCTCCATTTCCGGAGGCATCAAAATCAAGCTCAAGAAGCCCTCTGCCCAGATCTCATCGACAGCACCTACATTTGGGGAAATTGCTTGCTCCTCGAGGTCTGCCAAATTTCCTGGTTCCCTGGAGCCTCCCGGAGGGCCTTTCCTCGCCCCTCGAAGGCCCAGTACCAGCGCTATTTCCCTGGGAGGGCTTGGTGGCTGTGGATTTACAACCAAAAGCAACTTTTCTTCCTTAAAGTGGCCAATCCCACCCAGTTCAGGGAGGCCTGTCTTCTGTGTGACCCTCCCGTGAGGCCCTGGACGCACAGCCACTTGCATCCTGGTGAAAAAAGATTCTTATTGAACCCACACAATTAAATATTTTGCCATGAAAAGTAAGAGCTTCTGAATCCCTGGGGCTCAGTGACGATCACAGCATTTTTAAATGTTTAATTTCAGCTTCGGAAAGTAGTTTTACTCAATTGCTGTGGACTGTAGATGGCTGGACAAGAGGTGGGGCTTCCTGGTGTATCCAGAAAATGGAACTCGAGCACGATGTCAACCAAACCCCAAACAATACGGACAACCACGTTTCCCGCCAAATCCTCTTAGTCCCAAGTGAAAAGTTCTGTTTTGCTTGACCTCAGCCCTTGTGAAGGCTTCTGCTTCTGGCTTAAGAGATTCTGGAAATCCTGACTCAGACAGCCACTGCCATCTGAAAGCCATCTGAGCTCAGAAATCTGTTCTCAGCTGTTCATTCTGTGCAGCGTTAAGGATCCAGAGAGCCTTCTCGGCCTTTCCCGGGGCCGAGGCTGCGGGAGGCAGGTGGCCTGGGTGCGGAGCAGGGCCCGGCGGGAGGAACAGAGGTCAGCCCCCGCCACCACCTAGCAGCTCTGGTTACCTTCTTACTGAGAGTTTTCGGATCTGAACGGTCTGATGAGGGTTCATAATGAGAATAAGGTAACTTCCTGGGGAATCTGGTTGTTTTAAGGCCACACAAAACGAAGTCATAAAACCATTCCAAAAAATTTGTTTACACAGAATGTCTCTAAGGCTAACAATTAAAGCCTATCTTAAGGCACTGAACTGAATATGACATCTGATTTTGTAACAGTGGATGGATGTAATTTTTATAAAGGGAAAACAATCTCAAAATAGAACATATAATTATTCTGAGATAAATCTTTTTTTATTTATTTTAATTTTTAAACAAGGTTTTATTTATTCATGAGAGACACAGAGAGAGACAGAGACATAGGCAGAGGAGGAAGCAGGCTCCATGCAGGGAGCCCCATGTGGGACTTCATCCTGGGACCCCAGGATCATGCCCTAAGCCAAAGGCAGATGTTCAGCCACTGAGCCACCCAGTGGCTTTTTTTTTTTTTTAAACCAATAACATCGAGTAGAGAGATTCGAGAAGTCTAGGGTAGACATCTGTATTCTTTTTTTTTTAAAAGAAGTTCAGAGATTTTTTTAAAAAGATTTTATTTATTTATTTATTCATGAGAAACACAGAGAGAAGCAGAGACACAGGCAGAGGGAGGAGAAGCAGGCTCCATGCAGGACTCAATCCTGGAACTCTGGGATCACATCCTGACCCAGAGGAAGACATTCAACTGCTGAGCCACCCAGGCGTCCATAGACACCTCTATTATACAATTTCATGGGTAGCTCTGATGTGCATCTCCCATTAAGAATCTCTGGTCTAGAAAATGTTTGAATTAGAAAAGAAAGGTAGAGACCCACTAAACATTCTGAGTTGTGGCTGAGATTATGGCTGCTTACTCCATTTCCTTGTGGGCAGAGGCACAGCACCCCCAGGGTACTGAGAAGTACAGGACACAGGACAGAATTATTTCATAAAGGGGTTTGATCATTATGTTCTCCTATGCTCACAACTATTACGGAAAGCCAGGGCATTAAAGAGGATTCTGGAGACGTGTGCCCGGGTGACTCAGTTCAGCATGTGAGTCTTGATTTGGGCTCAGGTCATGATCTCGGGGGCATGAGATGGAGCTCTGTGTTAGGCTCTGTGCTCAACAGGGAGGCTAGTTGAGATTCTCTCTCTTCCTCTCCCCCTCCCCTACTCGTATTCTCTAAGTAAATAAGTAAATAAAATCTCAAAAAAAAAAAAAAAAAAAGATTCCAGAGAGGGAAAAACAAAGTGACTCTACAGCTGAGAAAACTCGCAGATGCATCTTGGCCTCGTGGTCAAGGCGACTGAGTTGCATGGATGTCAGCACCCCTGCTAGGAGGTGCTGAGAGAGAGCCTCACCTCCATAACATTACTCCCCCAAACCCATAACCCCAGTGTAATCACTGGGAAACATAAGACAAACCCAGACTGGAGGACATTCGGCATGACCTCCAACCAATACTTTCTGAGGCTGTCGGGTCATGAAACACAGGGAGGCAGTTGAGGCCAGAGGACACCAGGGCCCCAGCCCACTAGGTGGTCTCCAGGGACAAAAACATGACATTGATGGGAAAACTAGTGAAATCCAAGTCAAGCCTGGAATCTGGTCAGTAGTAACACGCCACTCCCGGCCTCTCAGTAGTGACAAATACACTACAGTTATGTAAGACGTTATCGGGGGAGCCCAGGTGAGGGGTATTCGGGGCTCGCTGTACTATCTTTGCAACTTCTCTGTAAAACTAAAATGATTCCGAAATAGAAAGTTAATTTTGGAAAACTACTAAAGATCAGAAAGCTGGCACACTGGCGCTCGGCACATTGAAAATGCACACGTCACTTAAATAACGGTGAATAGCTGGGACATTTGGATCAGAAACGTTTAACGTAGGAAATATTATCCCAGAAGGTCATTCTCCCTGCGCGTTTAGACAACGGTCAAGTCCTCTAGGTTCCCATCACGGTTTTCTGACAAAAGCATCTGCATCTTTCAGTGAGGAAGTCAAATGGCACAGCGGTGTCCACCACCGACAAACCCTCCGCTGTGCCGATGTCAGCCAAGACGTCCTCATCCTTCAGCTCCTGACCTTCTGGCGAGATGGACACGTGACCTCTTTGCCCATGGTCATCATCCAGGTGTGTCACCTTAACGATGACTTCCTTTGGACACAAGCTTACAGGGGTCTTCTTAGGTGACATCAACTCTGAGTTATCCAAGGGGCATTTGAGAAGTAACATTATTTCCAGGCCGGTGTTAGGTTTTCTCCAGTACGGAGCCGTTTGGTAGATAATTACTGGGTCACTTAAGGATTGGGGTGGTGGGACGGGGTAGGTGCCGGCATGAGAGGGCTGTTCATGATGGGAAGAACTGAAATGTCTCGTGGATGCCTGGCCTTTCCCTGATGTTCCCGCGACTGCCACGTGGGGGCAGAGACTGATGCCCCTGGTCTTTGCCTGTGTGTGTGTGTGTGTGTGTGTGTGCTCGCATGCACGCCTCCGGCAGTGTAGCTCTGCACCCCACCTGCCTTGCTCCTTCCCCTCCCCACCTTTCCCCACCTCCCCGCATCCCCCAGCCCCCTGGCTACTCTAGGCCTTCGGGGTGGTCCTACTCCTGGCTTCCTTCTCGGGTGCCCGGGAGAGGGATCTGAGTGAGTGAGTCGTGAGTGAGTTGCAGGATCCAGCAGTATTGGCAACGGTTCACCGTTCAATAAACATTGGATGAGTTTAATAGGAAAAAAAAAAAAAAAACACCTCACCTCAAAAGAAAGAAACAGTCCTCTCTCCCACAGAGTTACAAAATCTGGATTACAATTCAATGTCAGAAAGCCAATTCAGAAGCACTATTATACAGCTACTGGTGGCTCTAGATAAAAGCATAAAGGACTCAAGAGACTTCATGACTACAGAATTTAGATCCAATCAGGCAGAAATTAAAAATCAATTGAATGAGATGCAATCCAAACTAGAAGTCCTAATGACGAGGGTTAACGAGGTGGAAGAACGAGTGAGTGACATAGAAGACAAGTTGATGGCAAAGAGGGAAACTGAAGAAAAAAGAGACAAACAGTTAAAAGAACAGGAAGATAGATTAAGGGAAATAAACGACAGCCTGAGGAAGAAAAACCTACGTTTAATTGGTGTTCCCGAGGGCGCCGAAAGGGACAGAGGGCCAGAATATGTATTTGAACAAATCATAGCTGAAAACTTTCCTAATCTGGGAAGGGAAACAGGCATTCAGATCCAGGAAATAGAGAGATCCCCCCTAAAATCAATAAAAACCGTTCAAAAAAAGAAAAAGGGTTTTTTTTTTTGTTTTTTTTTTTTTTCCCAAGAATAGCCAGAGGCAGCTGCCCTTTAATGGGGGTAGTTAGTGCAGGAAACAAGTCAGGAGCCTTTAAGGCCTGACAGCACAATATGGCAGATTTTTGCAGTAACTGCAGGTTCAGGAGATGGGCACAGGTGAAGAGCTGGGCATCCAGCCACTCAGTCACAGTGAGCTCTCTGCCAACTCCCTGCCAGCATCCAAAACAGATTGGGTGGGGCACAGAGAGATTCCAAGTCCAGCGCCAGGAGCCCACAGAACAGCATGGAAGGTGACTCAGGTGAGGCTGTCAATGAGCGAATCCCGCATGCTGGTAGCGATGGTGCTTGGCTGGGCTTCGTTCAGCTTGAAGACACTCTCCACCACTGACAGCTCTGTGCTGGTTGTGTCCAGGCCACAGAAGGCAAACCAGTCATTCACCACCATCCCAGCGGCAATCACCTCGCTGCCTCGGTTCACAGTGCCTGCCACAGGGGAACCTGAAGAAGAGAGGACAGCTCGTCTTGGTCTTCAATTGAAGTCTTGGGATGTACCAGCCCTCCCTGATTGCTGAACACAGAGTAGCTGCCTACTAGCACCTGGTCAGCCACGGTCTGTCTAAAGACTTCCACCTTGAGCACGTCAGCCAGGATTTCTTCTGTTTCTCTGTTTCTGTTTTTTTTTTTTTTTTCCCTGCATGGGGCAGGGCGGGGGCGGGGGAAGGCTGCTCAATGGGAAGACTGCTTCTCCCTCTCTCTCTTCCCCTCTCCTCCATTTCTGTTTCCCCTCTCTCTCCTCTCCTCTTCCTTCTCAAATAAATAAAATCTTCTAAAAAAAAATTCCAGTCACCAACATACACACTGTAGCAAACACTGCTGGTACCTAGCTAATATGCATTCTTCTTTACCTTTCTTCTTCCTAATAAAAACTTAAAAGGTTAGCCGCAGCATTCACCTTCCTAGGCTTAGTATGACCCTACGGAGCTATCATGGCAGTCCCATTCTTTTGTGTGACTGGCTAATGTGTGGGTAGTTGCTGCTATTCTGGCCAATAAATTATGAAGGATGATTTGCTGGAGAAATTTTGGGTACAACTTCCTAAAGAAAACATCCAAGGAAGCAAAATATCTTTCCTATGTCTCCAGACTTTGTCATGCATAAATAGACACGTCAACTCGTGCCTTCTGGAGGAAACAGACCTATGATGACACCAACTCTAAGGCCAACAGAAGGGAGCAGTTTTTTTATGGGAGGAGGAGGTGGGTGACGTGGGACATGGAGCGAGTGTTGACTGTACCAAATTAAGATCTGCTCACCCCCACCGTAGCCAGATTTTAAAAGCTCTTCAGCCAAAGGTCAATTCTATCCAAGCACGTTTGTTTTGCTAATAATTTCATTCTAGTGTTTATTTATTTTTATTTTGATTGATTTATTTATTTATTTATTTATTTATTTATTTATTTATTTATTTATGATAGTCACAGAGAGAGAGAGAGAGAGAGGCAGAGACACAGGCAGAGGGAGAAGCAGGCTCCATGCACCGGGAGCCCGACGTGGGACTCGATCCCGGGTCTCCAGGATCGCGCCCTGGGCCAAAGGCAGGCGCCAAACCGCTGCGCCACCCAGGGATCCCTTTTTATTTTGTTTTTAAAAGATGTATTTATTTATTTGAGAGAGAGAGAGTGAGTGAGTGAGTGCATGCAAGCAAGTGAGGGGAGCGGTGGAAAGAGAACCCTCATGCAGAGGCCCAGCTGAGCAGGGAGTGTGTCCCCGGGGCTCGATCCCAGGACCCTGAGATCATGACCTGCGCTGAAATCACGAGTCAGAGGCCTAGCCGACCAAGGCAGCCAGGCACCCCTCATGGTGGTTTTTAAATGTCGTTGGCCTAGTCAATGAGCAATAAACACCATCAAACTTTCACAGTGTGCACCCCTCATAGCTGGAGCATCGGGGACGCAGGTCCTACAGGAGATGGGACTCCCACCAACCCCAGTGCTGCCCCGTTGGCAGCAGTCTGGGCAGTCTGCTGTGGCACCCAACTCACCAGCAGTGTACCCCAGTTCCCCCTGGAGGCCCTCCCTTACCCTTCAGTCGTGAGCACTAAGCCTGGGCTTCAGGAGGGGCGTGTGCTGTGACCCGCGTGTGGCTAAGGACAATATTGTGTTCCTCTGGGTTCAGGCATGTGGAAACCATGTTGTACCAGGTGTAGGATCCTGGTTCCTTTTTAAAGCTGAATAACATCTGGCGTAGTGAACTTTCACATTGAACTTCACCCACAGGTTCAGAAAGCCAATCAGATGCTATTGAAACTTTATAAATATTGGACACAGCACACGCCTGTGACCTGGTTCTTAAGTAAGGGATGTTGGATCCCACCCATAGAAATTCCGGTTCGATGGGTCTGGGGTGTGGCCTGGGCACGAGGTGGTTTCAAAGCTCCCGTTTCAAAGCTCCCGGGTGATCCTAGTCTGCAGCCAAGGTTGAGAACCACTGCCCTGGGGCCTGCTCCTCAGTCTGCTCCTGAGATTCCAGGGGAGGGCAGGAAGCAGGCAGGGTGGGAAGGCTTCCTGGAGGAGAGGCCATGAGCCTCAGGAGGAGAGAGGAGGGCTTGAGCAAAGGCACAGGACAAGAGGCACCATTGAGGGTCCCTCTCAGAGAACCAGCTGATGTCCCTGGACGTTGTGCTTGGGATCTTTTGGGTGCAAGTGAGAAAAAACGGATACACGTGCATTTCAGGGCAAAGGGGTTTGCTGGTGTAGGCACTGGCCTGGATGGGGAGCGAGGGGGGACTGGGGGACCTCAGCCTCCCCGAGGGGTATCCTGAATCAGAATCTTCCTGCTAACCAACCAGACCCCTGGGGGGGAACTCGTCTGCACATTAAGGTTGAAGAAGCATGGCTTTAGGAGATGGAAAATGAGGACGGAAAAGTAACAGGAGGGGCTATCCTGGCTAGCCGGGGGTTTCCTGCACGCCGGTACAGTAATTGTTACCCACAGATCTCGTCTCCTCGATTTTCAAGTCTGTGCGAGTCCCAGGAGCGTCAGTTTATTGGTGCAAGCAAGGGGCATGTGTATGGCACAGTGTCCCACATGGGCCCCTGCCTGGCGCCCCGGGTTCCCCCAGCTTGTCCCTCAATTGAACAGTGCCTTCCTCCTCTTTCTGTCTCAACATACTGAGCGGCGTGAGCGTTTGACTCATGGGAGGAGCTGGGCTAATCAATAGAAAAAGGAAATCTGGTTTTATTTTTTTTATTTTTTATTTTTTTTAATTTTTTTAAATTCTTATTTATTTATGATAGTCACACAGAGAGAGAGAATGGCAGAGACACAGGCAGAGGGAGAAGCAGGCTCCATGCACCGGGAACCCGACGTGGGACTCGATCCCAGGTCTCCAGGACCCAGCCCTGGGCCAAAGGCAGGCGCTAAACTGCTGCGCCACCCAGGGATCCCAGGAAATCTGTTTTTAATCGATCATGAGGAATTGCTTGTTTCCATACTTGGCTCTGATCGTGCTCTGTGCTCATTCCCCACACGGTAAGGAGTGTGATGGACTGTCCATCCCGGGTACGTCAGGGACGTGGCCCATCCTTGCTACTCCTGTTCCTACGTCCAGGAAGTCACCTGGAGCCCTGACTTAGCCAACACCGAGGCATCTCTTGGGGGTGGGAGTGGAATACAGGCAGGAATCAACGTTGTCATCAGCTGATCAATAGGTGACCTGTTTACCTTAAAGACGCGTTATTTAATCCAGACAGTGGACGTGTGGACACTCCGTGTTCCACTCCACGGAACTCCCAGCCCAAGCAGGTGAACTCGTACCTGCACGAAGCTTATGTAACTAGGCACCTTCTCCAGAGCCCGCAGCGGCCTCCCTAACCTCCTGCTCCTGAACGCCATTTCAAACAATCGTCCACAAAAACACGCAAATGAGAGAAAAGGTGGCACTGATCTGACCTCTTTGCCCTGGGAGGGTGGAGCCTCGATGTGTTGGCTGTTCTGCATATATCTGGGAATGCCCATTGAAGTGTCTGCTTTTTTGGGGTCGCAGATCAATTTTATCAAGCAGGCAATTTCACAGATACAAAATCTGGGAATAATGACAACCAACAGACCACACCTGGGAAAAGAAGCATTTTTTAAAAATGGGAATGAGTCTGGAATTTGAATGCTGAATAGTTTGAGATTGATTCTTTAAAAAAAAAACTGGATGAGAGGCACCTGCGTGGCTCAGTGGTTTGAGCGTCTGCCTTCAGCCCAGGTCGTGGTCCCGGGATCCAGGGATAGAGTCCCGCATCGGGCTCCGTGCAGGGAGCCTGCTTCTCCCTCTGCCTGTGTCTCTGCCTCTCTCTGTGTGTCTCTCATGAATAAATAAATAAAATCTTAAAAAAAAAAAAAACAGACCGTCAAGACCATCACTCCCATAGTACCCATCCACCAGGTGTTACTAAGTGCGTGAACACCCCATTCTGAAGGTGGAAGTTCTGGGCTGTGTGAAGTGTGCCCTTGCAGGTGTTTATGCATATGCATGTAGAGGTATTTATGTGTGTGCATGTGTTTATGTGAGTGCATGTGTGTGCATGTGCAGGTGTTTATGCATGTATATGCGTGTGCTTCTAGGTGTTTCTGTGTGCTCATGCGCGTGCATGCGGGTGTGGGGCATTTTCTCTGGAGTCAGCACCACTCTCTCTTCTCACGCTGGCCTCTTTGCACCTTTTCTGTAGATCCTGGAACGGGGCAGGGATGTTGGATCCATGAGAGAGAGGGTACATGAGGGAAAAAACCAAAGCTATTTAAAGGAAATAATAAGCAGTATTTATAAAAGTCTGAGACCAAATTCAGTCTGTGCAGTTTATGCAAATTATATATAAATTTTGTGCTACTACACGTTGGCATCTCCAGCTTTTTTACATCTATAGATTGTCCTTTGGAATTTTGGATTGGAAGCCGGCCTAGGCCACTCTGATGCCAACAGATCGCTGGCCGCTGGTCCTCATTGTGGCCCGGCAGCCTGGCCCATGGTGTGCGCACACAGTGCTGTGACCTTCGCACAATAAAGGTGAGCTCTCTCACAGGGATGCTGTCTCAGACAGAATCTGTGTTATTCTACAGGGAGTTCAATGTGGGTGAGGGAAGAAAGGTTTTTTGTTTGTTTGTTTGTTTGTGGGGTTTTTTTTTTTGAAGCTAAGAATGCAGGTGACATTCAGCCTTTAGCAAACAGGAGGCTCCCAGGAACAGTGTCCTTAGGTGTCTCTCCTACGGTGGATTCATGTTGGAAGGTCCTAGGTGGCTTGGAAAATATGATTAGAAAATAATTTAATTTAAAGAATATGTTAGAGGGGCGTCCGAGTGGCTCAGAGGGTTGTCTGCCTTCGGCTCAGGTTGTGATCTCAGGGTCCTAGGATGGAGTTCTGCATCGGGCTCCCTGCTCAGTGGGGAGCCTGCTTCTCCTTCTCCCTCTGCTCCTCCTCCTTGCTCGTGTGCATGCACTCTCTCTCTCTCAAATAAATAAATAAAATCTTAAAAAAAAAAAAGAATGCAATAGAACCTAATACATCTCACAGATGGTTAACACAATCCAGGGGCCTGTAGACAAGATGTGAACCCCTTTTAATGGGACCAGAATCAGGAGGAGTAAGTCCTGTACCTTGGTGTCAGGGGCACTTTCAGAGATCGGAACTCTGGGGAAGGCCCCACATAGGGCGTGCCAGGGTCCTGGGGCCCTTTCCTTGACCTGGGGCAGCAGCTCTGCCAGGGTCCTGGCAGCCCAGCCACGAGCTCAGGGCAGCCCGCTTGAGGGTGGACAGGTGTGCGACCCCCATGGCACACCTTGGGGGCAGGGGCCTGGCTGCCGGAGACCCAGGGAGGTGGCTGGAGAGACCAAAGTTTTGGCCTGAACCTGTGTCTTCCTTCGTCGTTTACTAGAGGCCTGGAGACCAATGACAGCCTCCTGAGCCTCTGTAGCCTCGCTCTAAATGAAGAGCTAACACTTGAGGTGGCGGGTCCTGGGGTCGCTCTGCGGCTCCGATCAGGACTGTTGGTACAAGGCTTCGTTTAGGCCACCCGGGGAGGACGCTTCTGGCAGCGAATTAGGTTTAAAGCTTTAACAAAAATACCAGCGCACCGGGTCGAGTGGCATCCTACCACGAAATCCACGTCCAGCGAGCCCCTCAGAGTGGGACTGCGTGGATGTGACTCCCACGAGGTCATGGTGGATTCGGGTGGGCTCTCCACCCGATGGCAGGTGTCCTCCAGGGAGGCTGCGTGCAGATGCAGACACGCAGAGTGGGGAGCACTGCGCGGCTGCGGGAACACAGTGGGAGGATGCGGCCGCCTCCCCAGGAAGGCCAAGCTCGGCCCGCAGCACCCTAAGCTAGAACAAGCAGGGAGGACTCTGCCCTAGAGCCTCTCGTGGGGGGAGGTCTGCTGACACCCTGATTTAAGGCATCTGGCTTCTGTGGCTCCGGAGGATAAATTTCTGCTGTTGGAGCCTTCCCAGGCTGTGCGGCCTTGTGACCGCGGCCCTGGGGACACAGGCGTAGGTGCCCAGAGGGGCTGGGGCACATCCCGGAGGAGGGATGCCCACGCCCCTGGGGACTCGCCTTTGCCCCTCCCGCCTCCCGCATGAGCAACCGCCTCGAGTGACGAGTGACGGCGGCTGGAAGCAGGGCCTTGCACAAACCTTCAGGTCCGCTTCCACGATAGGCAGGGACTCTGCTCTCTCAACACACCTGCAGCGGTGCCTGGCACACAGGGCAACTGTGCATTTCTTGGGTGAGTGCGTGCAAGACGGAGCGTGGAGAACCAGGAGAATCAGTGCGGCTGCTGTCCACGTGGGGGGCAGTGAGTGATACATAGATAAAAAATAAAGAGTCAATGGACAAAATGATTACGAATGGGATGTGTGCTCTGAAGGAATTATGAATAGGGGGCTGAGATACAAAATAACAGGGAGACCAAGGACAGAATCAAATTGGCCAGGAGACGCCTCTTTAGCGCAGGACATTTAAGGTGACCCTCATTGGTGCGGATGAGGAGCCACACATGGGGAGGAGGAGGGTTCCAGGAATATAGGAGGCTCAGTGCAAAGGCCCTGGGGCAGGAAAGAGCTTAACTGTTCTCAGCACTAGAAATCTGCCCCCCCCCCCCCCAGCCCCAGGACGAGGGCCTGCAGAGTTGGAGACAATGTGGGAAGAGGCTAGGCTAGGAAGGGATGCAGGGCCGTGTCCTCCCAAGCCTTGTCGAGGTGAAGCCCTGCGCCAGGGTAGGTAGTCAGATAAAATACAGGGCACAGAAGTTTGTAGTATAAGTATGTCCCAGGCGATATTTGGGACACATACAAAAATAATTCATTGTTTATCTGAAATTTAACAGATGTCCTGTATTTTTATTTGCTAAATCTGGCAACTCTAGCTCTGGGAACTGAAAGACCTATGGTGTCTTTCTGCCAAATTACTCCAAGTTTAAAAAAATGTCCGCATCCGCCCCCTTGCCATGATGTCCACTCAGAAGACTTTTAATCTCCAATTCTTTCATGCCCGGGTCCCTTGGGCTTCTCTGGGGCTCCCTCCCTGGGCACAGGGTGCACACGCAGGTGGCCCATTTGTGGGTGGGAGGTGCAGGGGGTCTGGGTTGGCTTCAGGAAGCCTCTGGAGGATTCAAGGTGGAGAAGATACATGTTCCAAGTTTTTTTTTTTTTTTCCCCAGCCAAGATTTCTCTTCATTGATGTGGAATTCATGTCAAGTACAAGCAACCATGTCAACGTGAACAATGGGGTGACATTTAGTGTTAGGGAGGAACAGGCCGCGAGGAAACCAGTCAGCAGAGGTCAGTCAGGCCCCTCCCCTGCCACCCAGGCCCTACCACACGCCGTCCCCACTCCTCTCCCGGGGCTGGTGTGTTCGCTTTCACACCCACATTTTCACACTAATAAAAGTATTCACGAGCAGCTAATGAGAACTGATCGCAGCAGCGTTTGATGCCGGGAACCTGCCCACGGCCTCTTCAAAAGAACTCTGTGACTAGGTTCTGTGCACCCCTTTCCTAGTGGACAGGCTAAGGCACAGAGAAGCCAAGCAACCTGCCCAAGGACACACAGCTGTCGTAGGCTCCAACTCCACCAAGAATTACCAGTTCCCCTGAGAACTTGATCATTACGGCCTTAAGACTTTTACTGTCTCCCCCCTCCCCCCGAACCCTCCATGCAAAGAAAATCAAGGCCAAATTCTTAAAATAAAAATGACGTCGATTTGAGAGATTATTGACTGAGGTTCAAACGAGGGCAGATGACTTTCAATTGCTGGGGTTCTGGATTAGTAAAATATCTGTCATTTTCTTTGTTAAATGTGTGCTTGGATTTTTTTTATTTTTATTTTTTATTTTTTATTTTTTATTTTTATTTTTTTAGTGCTTGGTTTTTTAAAAAAGGTGTTCCAGCATCTCAGGCTCACAGCTACGAATCCTAAACCAGAAGCCCGTGGAGTCACTCATCACCGGCACTCACTCAGCATTTCCCTCCCAGCCCCATGGCTGCTGGTGGCCGCAAGACCAACCAACACCTTTACAGCTTCTTGCTTTTCTTGCCACTCGTCTGACTGGGCGAAGATGAGCTCGCTCACGGGTGTTGGCGTTTCACCTCACGCTCTCCTTCCGTCTGAAATAGAAATATTATATGATTTTACCACTAGTAACAGCACATGGTGTAAATACAACTTAATATTTTGTGCTTCGCGGTGTTGTTCTGATCCACCTGTCAGGTTAATATTTTCCTGGGTAAACTTTCTTAAATGCTTGGAATAGATTTTTTTCAAGAAACAGAATAAAAAGTGGATAAAGTTCTTATCTACACTGCATACATTATGGGTAAAAGCCATATGAGCTCTCAAAGGAAACGGTGTTAATCTTGAACAAATTACTTTGTGAATTATTAGATGCTATGGGGACCCCCCCCCCCCCCCGCTGTTTGTGTGATCAGCAAATTTTGAATTGATTCTCTCTAGGAACATTAACCACAGTGAAATGTGCCCGACAGGGGTATTAGTAAAATCTCTGTATTAATTTAAAAAGGAAAAAGGTAATTATATTCTCTGTCAGGTCCCTTAAATCATTTTCTATTTGGGAATTCTTGGAGCTGCTTGAGGTTTTGCTCAGGTCTGTGGGTGAGCTGGGCCGGAGGCTGCGGAGGTGGCTGCGGGGCTGGGACCCAGCTGGGCTGGAGGTTTGTGGGGAGGATCTGCTGAGCCTGCGGCCCCCGGGCCGCCTCCCTCAGCCCCGCACCTGGTGATCGGACCTGCCCTTGGCCGCAGACCGGCTGGAGGCTGGCAGTGAGCAGCAGGAGAAGTTTGTGGGGGTGACCCCCCTTCATCAGTGCCTCCTGGCACTGTCGGCGCTTGGGGTGCAGCTCTTTATTGTGGGGGCTGTGGGATGTGCACCCCAGGCCTCTGCACACCAGGCACCGGTGCTTCCCGTCCCCCCTCCCAGCGGTGATACCCCACAGCCTACCAACATCGCCCCATGTCCCCTGAGGGACAGAATGGCCATCCTCGGGTCAAGACTCACTGTACCGCGATGGCCGGAGGACGGCTATCATTGAGGGTGGGTGCGGATTTAGCAGATAGAACTACAGGACGCCTGGTTAAAGCTGAACCTCGCAGAAGCAACAAAAAATTTTTTTAGTATGAGTATGACTCAAACATTACATGGGCCATACTGGGCATCCTGTGTTTTCTCTGGCAGTGTGTAGAGGGCACAGTGGGGGAAAGGTTGCGGCTGGGGAGAAATCGGACCCTGAACCAAGCCCCCTGGTGAAGCCAAAGCGGCCACTGACTTGGGGACAATGGGAGGGTCAGGGGCAATGTCTGGGAAGGACCTGAGTCCTGCTAGATCTGAGCTCCCAATGGAAGGCCAAATGCAGTGACGTGTTTGCGAGGAAGCTAACGTGCTGGGAGGTGTGTTTTCCCTTTTCAGTATCTGGGAAAGATGATCAAATTTTATGATTTTATAAAAATGCTACTCCTAAAATATTTACTTCTTTTTTTAATAAAAGATTTTTATTTATTTATTCATGAGAGACAGAGAGAGAGAGAGAGAGAGAGAGAGAGAGGCAGACATACAGGCAGAGGGAGAAGCAGGCTCCCTACAGGGAGCCTGAGGCGGGACTTGGTCCTGGGTCTCCAGGATCACGCCCTGGGCCGAAGGCAGGCACCAACTGCAGAGTCACCCAGGTGTCCCCTCTTTGTTTTTTTTTTTTTTAATTTTTTTTTTAATTTATGATAGTCACACACACACACAGAGAGAGAGAGAGAGAGAGAGGCAGAGACACAGGCAGAGAGAGAAGCAGTCTCCATGCACCGGGAGCCCGACGTGGGATTCGATCCCGGGTCTCCAGGATCGCGCCCTGGGCCAAAGGCAGGCGCCAAACCACTGCGCCACCCAGGGATCCCCCCTCTTTGGTTTTAATGAATATTTTGTATGATTCCATTTTATCTTTTCCCTTAGTGCATCAATATGTGTCTTTTAACAAAAAGTTTAGTGGTTTGCAAAACTCCTGATTCTTTATTTTTTTTAAAGATTATTTATTTATTTATTCATAGAGACACAGAGAGAGAGAGAGAGGCAGAGACACAGGCAGAGGGGGAAGCAGGCTCCATGCAGTGAGCCTGATGTGGGACTCGATCCTGGGACTCCAGAATCACGCCCTGGACCGAAGGTGGAGCTAAACCACACTGAGCCATCCGGACTGCCCCTCCTGGTTCTTTAAAAAGAGTATAGAATAAAACCTGAAAGACCATGTTCATACTCTCCAGTCCCTGAGTCCTACTTCTGGAGGTGATTGCACCCCACAATTGCTAACAAGTTATTATGTGTTCTATTAGAAATCTGTATCTATATAAATGTAGATTTTTCTATCTATATAAATATAGATTTTTCTATCTATAGAAAATAGATTTTGGGATCCCTGGATGGCTCAGTGGTTTAGCGCCTGCCTTCCACCCAGGCAGTGATCCTGGAGTCCCAGGATCGAGGCCCACATCGGACTCCCTGCATGGAGCCTGCTTCTCCCTCTGCCTGTGTCTCTGGCTCTCTGTGTGTCTCTCATGAATAAATGAAAAAATCTTAAAAAAAAGAAAATAGATTTTTATCTATATTTCTATCTATAGAAATATAGTCAAGCAAATAAATACACACATCCTCACGTGGCATGCAGCTTCTGAGATGGGCCTGTGGCTCCTGGTTCCTGGGGTCCATGCCCTGTCTCTTCTTGAGTATGGGGGAAACTAGTGTGAAGGGCGTGGCTTCCATGATTAGATTGCGAACTGGGCCTGCATCTTGCTAGCAGACCCCTGTTCCTTCTCCACTTTCCAGCTTTGATGAAGCAAGCTGCCAGCATGGGGAGTCCTATGGTCCACAGCCAACAGACCCCAAATGATCAAGTTCTGCCCATAGCCATGCGATCCTAGATGCAGATTCTTTTCAGCCGAGCCTTCAGATGAGACCCCAGCCCGAGACATCCTGTAGGAGGCCCCATGTAGAGGACCCAGTGAAGCCGTGCCTGCATTCCCGACCCCCAGAAATGGTGATGATTAAGGGGCATCCTCCAGGCTGTCATGTGGTGGTTTGTTACATAGCAACAGGTAACTCAGATGCCTTCTCTTGACGCAAATGGGATCGCTCTCTTATGCTGTTGTGAGTGCTCTAGGAAATTACATACCAGAGTTGGTCAAAAAGAAGAAACGTGACCAGAAAAAGGACTAAGGAGTAAAACTGGACAGTTTCCGATCTTGAGACAGGACAGTCCTGCCGTGGATGTGCAGATGGGGCACCAGCTGTGCACCCGCTTCCTTGCGAGTTTCACCAAATGGTAACTTGCTGCCCTAAAGGTGCTGAGAAATGAAGTTGGTGTCAAGTTACACCCAGTGTTTAAGAAAAAGTACAAAAAAAAAGTGCAAATTAAAATCAGAAGTGCCCAGCTCGAGACCTTTTAGCATGGAATTGGAAACCTGGGAGTGATGGTGTTGTGAGCCTCATGCTTTGTGGGTCACTTCTCTGCACCGTGACTGCCGTGGCTGACATTTGAGGTCAGGTACCCGGGTAAAACGGAACACCACCCAGACCTACGTGCTATTAACTTTAGATAGGGAACAATTTTCCCCTCTTATTGACACCTTTACTCTTGGTTATTTGATATAATGCTCTCAAGACTTTAGAAAAGCACTTTTACACTGTTTCTCAAATGCCACGCTTTCCCTGGCAAAACACCAGGACTAGCAAGCGTGGAGCCTTTCCACCTAAGCTTGGACCCGCCTGATCCCTCCACTTTGGCCAGTATCATGGAGCTTCAACTTGCAGAGAGGAAACATCCCAGCCCTCAGAAGTTAACAGCTAATTCTGTTCCTTTCTCAAATATTCATCTGTCCCACCAACCAGCAACGTGTCTCTAAAACACACCGGCTGCTGACTGATTCCCCTCAAGGGCAGCTAACCTGTGCTTTCATATAATGGATGCATTGCAGTCACGTTCATCACAAAACAGTCCTACACAGACACCAGTGATTTCTAGGGTCCAATCATAAAGGTAATCTCGGGAAAAGATTCTCTAGCAGGGAAAATTGTGCTTTTGATGGCTGATTTTTACTTCCTGAGATACACCTGTGTTTTTAACACCCACATGTAAGATTTCCACCAACACAAGTCACCTTGCTCAATCCCTACCCCCACCCCCACAGGAATACCTTTATGCCAAGAGAGTATCTAGAAGGGAGGTCAATAATTCTTTCTATAAAAAGCCAAATAGTAATTATTTTAGATTTAGTGGGGCACATGGTCTCAGTGAAACGATTTAAGCCTGCTGTTGTAGCATAAAAGCAGCTCTAGACTCTATGAACACCAGAGGGTGTGGTTGTATCCCATTAAAACTTTCTGGAAGCTTAAATTAAAATTTCATATCATTTCCACATGTCATGAAATATTCTTTTGATTTCTTCAACCGTTAGAAAAATGTAAAAACCATCATATGGCCCACCAGCTGTACAAGAACAGGTGGTGGCCAGATTTCATCCACAAGCCATAGTTTGCTAACCCCTGATCGAGAGAGTATATGTCATTTTCATGCTTCAAAAACTCTTCCTTCTGGGTCTGGATATTTTCAATGCCTGTCAGGGCTGGATTGCACAATTACATTTTTGCAGAAGGTGTCAATATCTAACAATCCCATTCATCCATGCATTTATATTGGCTTAAAAATGCCATTTGTCAATTTTTGCATGTTTTCTTTTAAAGATAAATTTGGTCCATTTACAATAACTGTCATTACTGACATGTTTGGACCTGTTTCTAATATCATTTCAGTTTATACCATTTTTTGTCTTTCTTTTTAATCCTTTTCTTATTAAAAAATTGATATGTATATTTCATATCACATAATAACATAAGAGTTTAGCATCTTTTCATCCCTTGGTTCTTCTCCCATTCCATTATATTGATAACTTTTAGAACTGTTTTATTATGGATGTATTTTCTCCAATCTGGCATTAGAGATTTCTTGAGGACAATAATGATATTTTTCAAGGAATTTTAGCACTTTCACTTCATATGTATCTTGTAGCTTTTCTTATTTAATACTTCATCCCAAACAGCTTTGTATGGATCTTGTGTCTCAAAGTTTCTCTCTTAAAAATATTTTTTGTCGGGATCCCTGGGTGGTGCAGCGGTTTAGCACCTGCCTTTGGCCCAGGGTGCGATCCTGGAGACCCGGGATCGAATCCCATGTCGGGCTCCCGGTGCATGGAGCCTGCTTCTCCCTCTGCCTATGTCTCTCTCTCTCTCTCTCTCCCTCTCTCTCTCTCTCCCTGTGACTATCATAAATAAATAAAAATTAAAAAAAAATTTTTTTGTCATGCCCTCATATTTGAAGGCAGTTCAGCTGGATATAAAATTCTGAATTTGAAGTTATTTTCCTTTAATATTTTGAAAATACTATTCCACTTTTTTTTAGCATGCAGTTTCACTAATTTTTTAAAAATATTTTATTTATTTATTTGACAGAGAAAGAGAGAGAGCACAAGCAGAGGGAGCAGTAGGCTTCCCCCTGAGGAGGGAGCCTGATATGGGGCTTGATCCCAGGACCCTGGAATCATGACCCAAGCCAAAGACAGACACTTCATCCACTGAGCTACCCAGGTACCCTGCAGTTTCACTATTGACACATTTGTTAACGTGCTCGTGGGGTTGATCTTTTAAAATTATTATTATTGAGGTATAATCCATGTACTATAAAATTCACTCTTTTAAAGTGTATGTACAGTTTACTGGTTTCTACTATATTCACAAAATTGTGCAACCATCCCCACACCCTAACCAGAAAGCATTTATGTTGTGAAAAAAAGAATCCCTGTACTCATTAGCAGCCACTCCCTGTTACCTCCCACCCCTAGCTTCTGGCACTCTCTGATCTAATTTCTGCCTTTATGGATTTGCCCATTCTGGCCGTTCCATGTCAAAGGAGAAAACCCTGTTCAACTCTTCACCCCATCCCACAACCCTTCACATCAGGTCTTTACCATCTCTTCCTCTTACAGGTTGTATTGCATCTCTGAAATATATGTCTCAGCCCTAACCCCCAGGACCTTAACAAGATTAAGGTGAGGTCATTGGGATGGCCCCTAATCCAGTATAACTGGTGCTCTTATACAAAGAGGAAATTTAGACATAGGTGTAAAGTGTTGTTGATGTGAAGCTACAAAAGTATCAGAGGTTGTCAGCAAACACAAAAAGCTGGAAAGAGTAAGACAGATCCCCTCTAGAACTTTCAGGGGGCTCCATGCCCCACCTCACTCCCTGCATGCCAGCACCCTGGCCTGTCCTCAGTTCCTTGGAGACATACAGGACAGGTCCAGACAGACAGGACCATGAGGATAGGGCCACACTTGAGAGGTTGGCAGAGCAGTGAGCTGGAAAAAGCCTGGGTCCCTGATAGCTTCGCCCAGGAATCCTAGAGTGCGTGCCTTTGGACTTATGTATGAGGAAGAAACAAACTTCTCTCTTGTTTATGTCTCTGTTATTTGTTTACTGTTATTTGCAGTCAGGGTCAGCTTCATGGGTATGCCTCTTATGTGGTGGCCCGGAGGTCCCCAGTTAGAGGAGCTCCACGTTGGGTTTACCATCTGCTGTTGTAGTCTTGAAATTTTTATTAATATTTGAACAAGGAGCTCTGTGTTTTCATTGTGAACTGCCCCCCCCCCCCATAGCTGGTTCTGTTTGCAGCTGGATCTCATCTCAAATGATACAATGTGACTCTGAAGCCTGCACTCTTCCTACTTCCTGGACAGCCATTCTCTCAGCGATCTAGTTCCAAGATCAATCCTTTGTGCCTGAAGTGTAAGGGATGTGGATTACTTTTACCTCTTGGAGTCCATTGGCCTTTCTGTTCAAAAGACAGCAAATTTCCTTAAAATTCAGGACTTTGGTGGGGTGACTCCATCCCAGCTCCAGGGTTGGGCATTTGAAAGTAGGCCTAAGACAATCAATGCTTTCCATCCCCTGGTCATAGGGATTGATTTGGGATGGGGACAGTGACCCACTTCCAGCCAATGACACTCAAACCCAGAATTTGTACTTTGTAGGGAAAATGAGCTTCACAGGGATGCAGAGAAGCTGAGACTCAAAGACACGGTTTCAGCCTCTGGATTGAGTTTTGTCTCAACCACCCTGACTTTCCAGGTGCTGGAGCCAATAAAATGTACCACCAGCACCACCATCTTTTTCTTTAAAGCCAGTTGAATTGTATTTCCTGTCACTTGCTATGGCAAAAACCCTAATTAATCCATACAATTTTCTCAAAAGGATACCTTCATAGTGATATCTTAATGAAACTATTCAGGACTATAGTCTTTGCAAGGTTTTGATGTCTTGCTATTGTTGTTGTTTGGGGGCCACTTTAACACAGCAAATCATATTTGGTGAAGTGACCAAGATGCCTTATAAGAAGCCTGTGCAGCTTCTCTATCACAGGGTCAGAAGGACTCTGTTTAGCTATAGTACAGTTTTAGGTCTGGAAGAAGTACACTCACAGCTACACAGGGTGAGAGATAAAGGCAATGAACAGCATAAAATATCTTTATTAAGACCTTAGTAAGCAACGATTTCTGCCATCCCTGAGAATATAGGAAACTGGAAAACACTATGATTTTGGCTTCTCTACAATGTGTATCCTCAGTGTGGTATATAATTCATAGGGTCGGTATGATTCAATATTTTTTGGGGGTGGGAGAGGGTGTGGTTAAAGACACACAATATTTACCATTTTAAACACTTTTAAGTGTACAATTTAATGACGTTAGCATATTCACCAAGGTTCTCTTTCCAGAACCTTTTCATCATCCCAAACAAGATTCAATCTTTTATACTCTATATTTAAAAATTACAAGGGGCATCTGGGTGGCTGTAGGTTGAGCGTCTGACTCTTGATTTTGGCTCAGGTCATGAGAACGAGCCCGTCATCAAGGTCCATGCTGAGTGCAGTGTCTGCTTACGGTTCTCTCTCCCTCTGCCCCTCCCTCCCCTGTTTGCATGCAAACACTCTCTCTCAATGAGTAAATAAATAATTTTTTTGAGATAAAAAATTATAACAAAGAACACTGACACAAAGATAAATTTGATCCAGTTGGGAAACTTTTCATCTTCAGAGGCTGATTCCGTCTCCAGCCGTGTAATGGCAAACATACACTCATGCCAGAACTCTGGAAGCATTTATAGGGGTAGGTAAAGGATTTTCAGATGTTGATCACCTAGGATGAGTCTGGGAACTAGAATTCGAATCTATCATTCCTAATTTCTAACTCCCTGTAACATTTTACTATTTTGTCAAGTGGGTTATAAATTAAAAATTGGATCAAAATTCTCCCTCTACCTGTGTCCCTGCCTCTGTGTGTGTGTGTGTGTGTCTCATGAATAAATAAATAAAATCTTAAAAAAAAAAAAAAAAACAACCTTGGGATCCCTGGGTGGCGCAGCGGTTTGGCACCTGCCTTTGGCCCAGGGCGTGATCCTGGAGACCTGGGATCGAATCCCACGTCGGGCTCCCAGTGCATGGAGCCTGCTTCTCCCTCTGCCTATGTCTCTGCCTCTCTCTCTCTCTCTCTCTCTGTGTGTGACTATCATAAATAAATAAAAATTAAAAACAAAAACAAAAACAAAAAAAACCCTTGTAATTGCAACATGTACCCTGAGTTGACCTCTCCTCCCATAAGTTAATTATTTAAAAGTAGATCTATACAGAAAGTATGTTGTAAATTTGAACATATTTTGTCTACAGTTATGGTTTGAAGAACATCATTTTTTTCAAAATATTTCCAAGGTTTTCCGGTTACAAATATGGAGACTGATGTAATAAATGCATCTTAATTGAGAGCCTAGCAAAATATAAATGAAAAGATGTGATACGCAGTCTTTTTTTCCCCTATTAATCCGTGGTTTAAAGCCTTTGAAATAATTTGGTCAGTAGTCGGTATTGTGTGAAATGGTGACCCCCCAAACAGTCTGACAGTTCCCTGGCATGCCGTTTTTCAACAGCATGTTGTAATTATAATGGATTTTATTGACATCATAAATATGGGAGCACAGGTGGTACCCATTTCCAGTTGTTTAATTGAAGAAATGAAAGATCTTGTAATATACAGTTGACACAGAGAATTTATCAAGCCACAATAAAATTTTGAAATAGCTGTGACCCTGGGGTCATAAAATGACTGATCAAGAGAAAAAAAATTTATGAAATAGAAGTGATTATATTGACTTATTTTATGCTTAGCTGTAATACCAGCAGTGAATGTACTGCCTCCCGCTGCTTCTATTCTATTGGAGAAATAGATACAAATATCATCTGAAATCATAAGCTACCATTAAACGATAAAACACAGTCAACTCTTATTTTTAAGAATACTGACATAGGGGCCCTGGGTAGCTGAGTCGGTGAAGCATTGGACTCTTGGTTTCCGCTTAGGTCATGATCCCAGGGTCATGGGACGGAGCCCCACGTCCGGCTGGCGCTCAGTGCAGAGTCCAGAGTCCGCTGGAGATTCTCTCCCCACGCCCCCATCCTCCCCTCACCCTTGACCCCGCTCTCTCTGCCTCTCAAAATAAATAAAATATTTTAAAAAGTGGCGGGGAAGGGCAGCAGGGTGGCTCAGTGGTTGAGCATTTGCCTTCAGCTCCAGTGATCCTGGAGACCCGAGATCGAGTCCGGCATCGGGATCCCTGTGTGGAGCCTGCTTCTCCCTCTGCCTGTGTCTCTGTCTCTCTCTGTGTGTCTCTCATGAATAAATAAATAGATAAATTTTAAAAAAGAATACTGAGCGCTCCCCAAAAAGTGAAGGGTCCTGGACTTCAACCGTATGGCCTTTTGAAGCTAACGTCATGCGTACAGATTAAGAGGTGAAGAAAAGCTGTTGGTGACTCTCTTCAGAACAGTAACTGGGGCTATGTGACAGATGACCTTTTCTTGTACAACTCGAATAATATCTCATTTAGGGGTGGCACACGAGGAGAATCCCAGTTAGTGTACCATGCCACCTGTTTTCCTTCCACATCTTCCCCTCCATGACCTCCCAGGGAGGGTGACACCTGCTATGACCCTCAGGGGCCTAAAAGCCAAGCAGGGGAGGCTCATCGTGTTCATTTACATTTCACACGAAGATGAGTAATGCTTCTAAGGCCGAAGAGTGAATCCGGAATCCGTTTTGGGCTAGAGCTGGGAGCAGCCGGCGGCCCGTTCTGCACCTTGCCACCTGCTGGAGGCCTGTCCCTGTCACGGCAGGGGCTGGGCTCCGAGAGGACCCAGCTCTCATGACACCGCTGTGGGGCGGGGGGGTGGGGGGGCGAGAGGCACAAACAGATCCCCTGCATACCTCCCCGCACCCAGGGTTTACCTTTGTGCTCATCTCTCGCACCCGACCTGTCCAAACCTTTCATCTGACAGATAAGGAAACAAAGCTCAGAAAGTCTTGACCGACACAGCTGATTAGTGCAAAGCTGAAATTTGGCCGGACAGCTGGACTTGTGGGGGTGATGACTCGCCCTAGCACCCCTGAACTCCCCACGCCTCTGCTGTGAGAGGAGAGCGCTGACGAGTGCCTGCTGAAAGGAAGCACCTAGAGAAACAGGTACTGAGCTTGTCTCAGGGCAATCATTTAAAATTTTTCAGTGTCTTCCGTGTCGTCGGGGTTTCCTGTTGCTACCTTAAGCACGTGCTGGTGACCCATGCAGACAGGCTATCGTGCTTTGAGCACATTACCGAACGTGTAGACAAACCCAACAAGGAGCACAGCCCAGGATCTGGACCCAGAGGGGAGGCAGTGGGCGCCGCGCGTGGAAATCTCCCCGCTCAGCGAGTGTGCCCGTCCTCGGAGCCATTGTGAGCACTAGGATCGGCAAGTGAGTAGCAGCTGTCATTCACAGTGGCACAGTGGCTTCAGCCAAGGGGGCTCTTGAAAATGTTTTCCAGCAGTAATAACGAAGTGATGCGCGTCATGGACAATGAAGTGGAGGAAATGGAAATAAAGACCTTGCTGTCACGGGGCCGCCAGCTGTTACATATCTTTAAAAACATTTGTACACTCGCACACATGACACACATGAAATTAATTTCTAAATACGAATTCATTACTTACATAAACATCTTGGGGAAATGGGCTTTTTTTAGAGACATGGTGGGAAAGTGGCTAGAGTTTTAAATTGAGTCCAAATTCGAGAAAGCAATGAATGCCAAACCAAAGAACTGTGACTTTATTTTATTTATTTTAAAGGTGTGTGTGTGTGTTTTTTTAATTCATGAGAGACACAGAGACAGACAGAGGCAGAGACACAGGCAGAGGGAGAAGCAGGCTCCCTGCAGGGAGCCTGACGTGGGACTCAGTCTGGGGTCTCCAGGATCACGCCCTGGGCCAAAGGCGACGCTAAACCACTGAGCCACCAGGGCTGCCCAGAATTGTGACTTTAATGCAGGGTACTGCAAGCGATAGGTCACAGGGCAAATCTGACCCACTGCTTGTCTTGTCTGTGAGAGATGAGCATGCCCATTTGTTCAGGTATTATCTGTGGGCAATTTTTTTCACTCTAGGGGTAGAGTTGAGTCATTTCAACAGAGACCAGATGGCCCGCAGAGCCCTTTATGTATATGCTCCTTTACAGAAACATGCGGGTGCATGCTAGGATAGACAGTATTGAAGGTTCTGGACCAGAGGAATGCTGTGATGGAAGCCATGAGATCCTGACCCGGCAGGAGGGTGCACGATGGGCTGGAGCAGGGTGCTAACAGCGGTCAGATACAAGGCCACCAGAGCCCAAATGAAGGTGGTCACAATAAATATGGGGAGAAAAGGACAGGTTTGAGAGATATTTCAAAGAAAACCAGAACGTGACACCTGGTTAGATAAAAGTAGAGCAGAAGTGCAGGTTCAAGGCTACTTTGAGTCTGGGTGCTCAGGTTCCCAGCTCCGTGTTCATCACAA
Organism: Canis lupus familiaris; assembly: GCF_011100685.1. Lineage (NCBI taxonomy): Eukaryota > Metazoa > Chordata > Mammalia > Carnivora > Canidae > Canis > Canis lupus. The sequence continues at coordinate 39,489,666 of NC_049227.1, forward strand.
CTGAACGAGCAGCTGGCCTAGGGTGAGCAGCTCACTGTAGTTTTAAACATACCTGGTCCCACAAACTGCGTGAAAAGCCTGCAGATGGCTGGCGACGTACAGCTGGGACTTGAGCGGTCCGTGGTGCGCCTGCGGTAATGCAAGTGGTAAAGGTCTGTGGCAACAGCCGAGGAAGGTTTGGACAAATGATATGTGTCTGATATAAACTGTGATGACAAGTTTCCCATGACAGCCCTCCAAAGAGGCGGGCCCTTCCTAATGTCACATGAGTAACTTCCTGCGGGGGGTGGGGGGGGTTGGTTGGGGGGAGGGCAGCCAGAGTCTGCTCCAAGGACCCTGCTGGTGACCTCCCCCACCCCACCCCACCGTCCCCTCCCTCAGCACGATCCCTTCAGCACAGTGGGCATCAGGCATGTGGGGCACACACAGGACATGCTGTACACGGACTACAGACGCTCTGGGGTCCCAGGCCCACTCAGGGCTCACTTTAGCTTACCCCAGAGCGTCGCCTACCTCGGGCCCTAGTAGGCTCTCCAGTTCCACTTGGAAGTTCTGCCTCGGATTCGCATCACTTTGGGGCAGGTGCCAATGTCTCTGCTTTTCCTCTCTCTGAGGGTGGAACATGTCAAGTTCTTTCTGGCTTGGGCCACCCAGACTTGAGAAGGGATCTGTTCTTCCCACAGCCCCCTGGATTCTGACTCAGCAGTTGGCATGGATTATCCCTAGAATTTACCAGAATGTTCCTGGGCTCTCAGTGCTCAGGCCACTCCGTGGTTGCTACTGCCTTTTTTTTTTTTCCCATAAACTCTCTCCTTTATGAGGCTTCTTCACACTTTCCCGAATCCAGCTCCCCCCATCTTGTTCACCCCAGTAGTCCCTAATCGCTTCTGATTGCCCCACTCATGGGTTACCTCACTCCTCTTCTTCAGGAGAACTTGTGCAAAAATGTGCACAAATATCTGTAACTATTAGCACATCTACAATCTATTTAAATGTTGGCTGGTCCTGGACAGACAGAGGAGTAGGGAGTGAGACAATCAGTACTTGGTCAATCAGTATTTCCACTCCTGGGAGGGAGACTGTAATCACAGGATCGACTTCAGAAAAGTTATTTTGTTGTTACATTAATAAAAGGTGGTCTTGTAATTCATTAAAATAGTTGTCAATCTTTTCCTCCGGATTAGTAAGTGTAAAGTTGATTACTATATATTTTTCCGGTCACTTCCTTGTGACAGGCTCCTAGATGGTTTGACAGGTGCCATGCACTGGGGAGGTGACAAGCATAGCCGTATACCATTTCTTTAGCCAGACACGCAAGCTATTTTACCTCTGACCTTTGTTCGCTCATCCTTGACTTCTTCATCAAGGGGCAAGCCTAGGCTTTCCTGTCCTCGTTTCTGTTCACATTCAACCAAAATGTATTAACAAGTCAATTCTATTGTTAAGAACAAACCAAGTTCACAGAATTGATATAAAAAATGGAAGGAATGAATTCTTTTCTCATCCAGAGGTTCCCAAGCTCATTATTAACATCAAACAATCCCACTTTTTTAGGCTTGTGTTTCCAAGCCCACGTGTCTTATAAAAAGCCTTTTGTGTCTTACTGAGGGTGACTGCTTAATCTTAGATAGCTTTCAGAGAGAATTAATCTACTAAAATATGAAAAAATTGAACAAAAAATTTAAATATTACTCCCCTACTGAGGCACAAATGAAAAATGCATGCAAACTATTTTTTAAAGATTTTCTTTACTTATACATGAGAGACAGAGACACAGGCAGAGGGAGAAGCAGGCTTTCTGCAGGGAGCCCCATGTAAGACTCGATCCCAGGACCCTGGGATGATGACCTGAGCCAAAGGCAGATGCCAAACTACCGAGCCACCCTGGCGTCCTTTCCCTTTAAAATTGACTTAATGGGACAACTGGGTGGCTCAGCGGTTGAGCACCTCCCTTCAGCCCAAGGGCAGGATCCTGGAGTCCTGGGATTGAGTCCCCTATCAGGCTCCCTGCATGGAGCTTGCTTCTATCTGCTTGTGCTTCTGCCTCTCTCTCTGTGTGTCATAAATAAATAAATAAATAAATAAATAAATAAATAAATAAAAAAAATCTTTAAAATAAATAAATAAAATTGACTTAAAATGTCAGCTCAGGGCAGCCCCGGTGGCTCAGCGGTTTAGCCCTGCCTGCAGCCCAGGGTGTGATCCTGGAGACCTAGGATCGAGTCCCGTGTCCCCGTGTCGGGCTCCTGCATGGAGCCTGCTTCTCCCTCCTCCTGTGTCTCTGCCTCTCTCTCTCTCTATGCCTATAATAAATAAATAAATAAATCTTTGAAAAAAAATGTCAGCTCACTCTTTTGGAAAGATCAAGACCCACTCTTTTAAAGACGAAGACTGGAAAGGAATATTGAAAATTTAAAAATCCTTTATTAAATTTGAAGTGGTTGGAATGCAGGTTATTCTTTATTTGGCTTTCGATTATTATCTGGGCAATTAAAAAAAAAACCTAACAGAAGAGGAAAAGTAGGAGCTATGTTGGGATGAGAAAAAAAATTTTAAAAATATATATGTTGGGATGAGATCACAAAACGTGCCCCTGATGTTGTATTTTTCTTTTTAATATATGATCGGTATACTAAGTATCAAAGTTGTTTTTCCTAAAAGGAGAAGCTCACTAGCTTAAATGATGCTGCCTGCGGACAGCAGTCTGGGACAAAGCTAACGGATCCAGCTGTTGGATCTTGGGTCACCTGCCCCCATCAGTGCTCTAGCAACTCAAATCAGTGTGCAAGTCCTTAGGACACAAGGGTTTCCCAACGGCACTAAGAGCGGGGCTCCCCTCCCGGAGTTGCGGGCAGACCCGGCCCGGGAGCTCCGCCGCGCACCTCACCGATCCCAGCCCAGCTCGCCGCAGGTCTGGGGCGATGCGCTCTGCGCGGAGGACCCCTCGTTCTCTGGTCTCCCCGAGGCTTGCCAGTCAGCTGCGGGACCGCAGGGAGACCGCAGGGGCGGAGCCAGAGCCAGGAGTGGGCGGGCCGGGGGCGGAGCCAGAGCCAGGGATAGGCGGGGCCGGCGTGTGGGCGTGGCAAGAGCGCGGCGAAGGGCGGGGTCAAGCATGGGCGGGGCGAAGGTCGGAGTGGAGAGCCGAGCGCAGGGCAGTGCGGGGGCGGAGTCAGAGGGAGAGGCAGGGCGTGGCTAGGGGCGTGGCCTGCGCTAACGGTCGCGCGGTGGGCTGCGGGCGGAGCGCGCTGTGGAGAGGCGGCGGAGCGCGGGCCGGGGCAGGCGCGAGGAGCCGCGGCTGAGGTGAAGGCCTGCCCGGGGCGGCGGGATCTGCGAGGCGCGGCCGCGCGCGGGGGCCTCGGCGCTGCGCTGCGCGGGCCGCGTTGAAGCTCCAGTCACGCGGCTGCCCCTTCCGTTGCTTCCGTTTTGGGGCGCCGCCTCCCGCAGGGGGCTCGTCCCCGGGGCGGCGGGGGGCACGCGCCTCAGAGCGCGCTGTGCGGTGGGGAGGGCCCGGCGGGGCGGGTGCGCGCGGTGTCCCCCGGTCCCCGCGCTCCGGGCTCCCCCGCGGGCCTCCGTCCGCCCCGTCCGGTGGGCTCGGGGCGGGGTGCCCGGCGGAGCTGCCCGGCCGCCCTAGGGGAGCCTAAAGCCGGCCGGGGGGCAGGCTCTGGGCCGCTCTCGAGTCCGCCCTCTGTTCTTTTTTTGTTTTCAAGATTTTATTTATTTATTCATGAGGGACACGGAGAGAGGGCGCAGGCTCCTCACAGGGAGCCCGCCGCGGGACTCGATCCCGGGACCCGGGGTCACGCCCGCGGCTGAAGGCGGCGCTCAACCCCTGAGGCACCGGGCTGCCCTCCTCTGTTCTTCTTAAATGATTTTATTTTTAGAAATCATCATTCTTTCATTGAGAGACTTTGCTTCTTTAAAAGAAAAAAAAAAAAGAAAAAAGAAAGTAGTGTCTTCTGTCAGCGAGAGCCCCAGGGCGGCCCGCGGGGTGGGAGGGTCCGCGTCCCCCCCTCCCCCCTTTCCCCGGAGCCTCCGTGTGCTGAAGGAATGGTGGAAACTGAGCAGCCGCACTGACGAGTGTCGCGGCGCTGAAACCGCTGACAGGGACGGTACTCAGGACCGGCCGCCGTTCCACGTTTTACTAGCGTTCATTCCATGTTGAGGGCTTTTTATGCACAAGCTCGCATTGAACACGGTCAAGAAGTCTCTCAGGCCCCACCTCTGCTCTCGCCTAGAGACGGGGTTGAAATCCCTGCCTCTCCCCACACGCAGTGTAACCAGATTGAAGGTATTTGCGGGAGAGTTTTGTTGTATTTCTTTCTTCTTTTAAAAGATTTTATTTATTCATGAGACACAGAGAGAGAGAGGCAGAGACACAGGCAGAGGGAGAAGCAGGCTCCATGCAGGACGCCCGACACGGGACTCGATCCCAGGACCTCGGGGTCATGACCTGAGCCGAAGGCAGATGCACAACCGCTGAGCCATCCAGACGTCCCTTGCTGGCTTGCTTGCTTTTCTTTCTTTTCCTTTCCTTCTTTCCCTCTTTTCATCCATTTGGGAGAGAGGAGACAGAGACAGTAGGCATGCCCTCCAGCAGGAGGAGGAGGAGCAGAGGGAGTGGGACAGAGAGAACCCCCAAGCCGACTCCCCACTGAGCACAGAGCCCCTCTCTAAGTTCTTATCTTGTGACCCCCTAGACCATGACCGGAGCTGAAACCAAGAGTGGACACTCAACCAATCCAACCCGGCACCCTGAATTTTGCTGTATTTCTAAAAGTAGGCTTTATGGTAACAAATATTTAAATCTGCAAATGTCCCATTCAATCATCTCTCATCTGAAACTCTAAATTTGGGACACCTCGGTGGCTCAGCGGTTTGTTTAGTGCCTGCCTTTGGCACTGGGGCGTGATCCTAGAGTCCCAGGATCGAGTCCCACATCGGGCTCCCTGCATGGAGCCTGCTTCTCTCTCTGCCTATGTCTCTGCCTCTCTCTCTCTCTCTCTCTCTCTGTGTGTGTGTGTGTGTCTCATGAATAAATAAATAAAATCTTTTAAAAAACTCAAAAAAACCCCTCACATTCTGTGTTTCACTGAAACTAACATTCATTACCTAGGATGTCTCTTGCATTCAGAAATATTAAAATGTAAAAAAATTTGCTCAGTTACACATTTTTTGAAAGTGGAAGTTAAAAATTGAAACCGAACTGTATCATTCAAAACTGTAAAATGACATTTTGAAACATGTTTTTTACAGATTTGATCTGTACTAACTTACATTTCACTGTTATAATAAAAACGTTCCCTAAAGAATGAGTAACATATCCAATGCTTTCCTAGATAACTTTTTAAAAGATTTTATTTTATTTTTATTTATTTGTTTGAGAGAGAGTACATTCATGCACAGAGGAGAGGGGCAGTGGGAGAGGGAGAAAGAGTCCCAAACAGGCTCTGCATCCACGGAAGAGCCCCACATGGGGCTTGACTCCACAGCCCTGAGATCATGACTGAACCAAAACCAAAAGTCTGACTCAACCAACTGCACCATCCAGGCACCCTCCCAGATGACTTGTTTTAATCTTGGAATTTTTCATGGGTTATTTCAGTTATTTAATTTATGCATCCAACTTATATTTTCTAAAATGTAGATAAAAGAATGGCAAACTCCTTTGCATCAAAGACCTTCACTGCACTTTCAGATCTGCATCCAAATATGGCTAATCTGGTAGGTTTGTTTTTTTTTTTAATTTTTTTTCTGGTAGGTTTTAATGATATAGTTTGATTACCAAATTTATGTGGTAATATTAAATACATTAACATTATTGGTTCATTTGACACATACCTATATAATTGATGAGTATATAGATACTCATTCCATCAATACAATTGTTGATATTAGATAACCCGTACTTCTTCAATTTTATGCCAGGTAATGAAAATTAGTCTCTCTTTTGTCTATAGTTGGATATTGTAGATATGACCAGCAATTGTTCAAAATGATCAAAAGCTTAATTGTATTATTTTAATTAAATATTTAATAACAGATTAAATTTATCATTGTAAAGTTTTGCTCGGCACTTTGTATTCTCTAATCAAATTATACTTAAGTTAGAGACTTAAATACTTGTCACTGTGCTCCTTTTATGACATAAAGGTATACAAAAGATGTATTTGTGAAATATGCAAAAATTCATTTTTTACTGAAGGTTTGTAGGGGAATTCAATCATTTCAAATATGCCAAGACTGTTATTTAGTCAAACAAAATCTAGGTGGAATCATCTTATGAGATGAAGCATTTAACCTAAAGCAATCACATCCCCTTCTTTCCTTGCCCTAAGCGGTCTGTTGTTTGGCATTTCCAAATCAGATTTCTTAAAATGGGATACGTTTACATGTAACCTTATAGTGCAATTAGAGTTTATTAATGTTAAAAATAGGGAGCCCAAGTTCTTCTGATGTAGGCTCAGAAAAAAAAGAAAGATAATCTATTTGTTAATTTCCTCTTCAGTTAGAACGCTTTGCTCAATATTTAGTTGTGTTTTTCCAACAAAATTTGTGAGATCTGCATGCATATGGAATTTAAGAAATAACAGCAGTGTATCTAAATGTAGTAAGATTAGTTAAAGCTGAGCTAGAATGTGGTGGTCTTAAAAACTTGAACATATTTTAAATGTAACACATTATTGCAAGGTTAAAATCACTTGCTAGCATTAATAATATGTTTAGGTTTATCCTTTCAGGAAAACATAGTTATATTTGTTTCTTAAAGTACTTTTAAATATTCAGGTTTTGTCTAGGAGTGCTAAAGAGAACATTAAAATGTTAAGATGTTACTATATTTAGGATTTAAGATCTAGGACTTTAGAGCTTAGATTTATTAGCAGCAATGTACAAGTTTTGTTACAATCAAATTTATTTTACTGTTTAGCATGTTCATATTAAGGAGCTAAGCAATTTTATGTGGATTGTTAGAAAGTCCTATATTAAAGAAAGCTTTGAAGACTGGCAAATTAAATTGCATGTACATATGCTTTGAATGAATTCAGTAAGAACTGATAGCATAGGGCAGTTACTGTGCTCCACCTAGTGATTAAAAATAAAATAGAAACATGCTAAGTATTAAATGATTATATTTGTAATAGCAGTTAACTGTCTTATTACTTTGTACTATTCTTTGTGGAATTGAACATTTATGAAGTTTTTAGATGTTTGGAGTAAATATATTTAAATGGCTCCTAGTCAAAAATGTTTATTAGAGTCAGTAAAATATAACAAGTCCATGAAATTAAATTTACCATCTACATCTGTGTTTAATATTGGTCTTCTATAACCCTTTTGTTTTTCAGAAAATAATTGGTATAGTTATTGGGAAAACAGATGTCAAAGGCTTTCCAGACAGAAAAAGCTGAGTTCTATTTAATTCTTTGTTTCGTTTTTCATCAAGTGTGGCTTATGACTACAACAAAGTGTATTTAAGTGATTAAATTTCTCATGCCTGTTTAACTCCTTAAGAGCAGTGCCCATTGCTATATTGTATGGTACTCAGTTTAAGGCCATATGTGTGAGGACATTAAAATCATTTTTAATAATATGTAAGGCTGTGTGGCCATAGTAATGGCCATGTTAATGATCATATTAATGATCACTTTCAGCCTAAGAGACATAAATACATGGATAAATCTAAGAAAGAAAATGTTAAGGAACAGGAGTTTTGAGCAGGGTTGTGTCCTGATAGAGTAGCAAAGAGGGAGAGAGGTATGGCAGCAGTATCTATGCATTTACTCAACCAGGCAATCCAGCAAAAAAAATTGATCTTTCATATGTGGAAAATACAGTTAACTCTGGTTTTAGTGGCTCTTATTGAGTTGTTTGAACTCTATAAAAGTTTAAGGACTATGGAGACATAATCCAAGACTAAAATTAGATTTTAAAAATCAACCTTATTTTTTTAAAGATTTTTTTTATTTATTCATGAAAGACACAGAGAGAGGAAGAGACACAGGTAGAGGGAGGAGAAGCAGGCTCCATGGTGGAGCCTGATGTGGGATTCGATCCTGGAACTCCAGCTGGAACTCCAGGATCATGTCCTGAGCTGAAGGCAAATGCCCAACTGCTGAGCCACCCAGGCGTCCCTAAAAATCAACTTTAAAACCAAGTTTTCTAACATCTGAGTCAATACACAATGATATGATGTAAAATGCCAAAACTGGCACAGTACTACTATTAGTTTTTAAACCATTAGCATTGCTTATGAGAAGTTACAGAATAAGCACTTCTGTGGAGCTTGAAGGAGTCAGTGCTCTAGTCAGCCAGACAATAATTTCAGCAGAAGACATTAATTTTATTTGAATCACCTGAGTACTTGCGGCTCTGGTTTTCCCTCTTGGTGTAGTGATGGTACCTTTATTTTAACTTCATGTAATATTCTATTATCATGTTTGATGTAAATACTTGCTTATGGCTTAACTTTACTTCATTATGATTAATTAGATCAGAATTATCATTTGAATGGTTTGAGAAAGGCTGTGTTTCTGTTTTCTAAGCTCTACTTAGGAAAATGTCAGTATTTATATATTTGCTAAATCACAACAATGAAATACAATTTTTATCTCACAGACCATGGAGGTAAAGGATGATTCCCATGGTGTTGGAGTACTTTTTATGAATATATATACAGAACTCTTTTTTTGGAGAAGATACGCTGACTTTAAAAAAATATTACACACATATTACTATATTTTCATAAAACATTCAAGCAGTACAGAAGGTCATAGAAAAATGAAATTTTTTTTTCAAAATTTAATTTCAAGTAGCCAACATAAAGTACATACTTAGTTTCAGGTATAGTGTTCAATGACCTATCAGTTGTATATAACACCCATTGCTCAATTCAACTCCCAGCTCTTCCCAGCCTAGTCCCCTTCCCAGAGGTAAATGCTAATAAGAGTTTGGTAGATATCTGTAATTTATATATGTATATTAAGTTGTTACTTTTTTAATTAGCAAAAAACAGTAAGGAAATTTTATTTTGGGAAAAATATACCTGTTGACCCCTAGTGGAGCCATTTACTAGCACACATTTATTTGTTTTGAAATAATTTAGATCTGAATCATGACTTCGCTTGAAACAATAACAGTAAGAGAAAAATTAAGAATCTAAGCTAAAATCTGTATGGTTCAAGCCAACATGTCATTTCCCTCCAAATACACAGATAACTGGGGAAAGGGAACAGAGGGATTAATAGTGAGGTATCTACTTTTGTAGCTTTGAGATTCATTAAAGCATAGCTTATTTTAGAATTTGTATTGGAAATATTATTTTTACCATGTGTTTGAGTATGTTTGTCATAATAATCATATTTGTTCAAACCTAAGATAAGTTTTTCATTTGAAACACGAAAGCATTGGTTTCCCTTAGATATTGGATCAGAGAGGTACACTTTCAGTTTTACGATTCGGGACTCACCAACCCATTTTGTAAATGCAACATCCTGGGGCAGCGAAGGTTACATCAGGTCACTTTCTGACAGCTTTAGAGTTGGAGAGTGTGGTAAGTTGGCATTGGTTCTTGAACCATTTCTATTATAGTGTTATTCCTGTGATATATTTGTGGAAACCACATTGAGGGAGTCAAAATAAGACACAATTCATAATTCTTATGAAACTTGTCAGAAAAAAGTCAGGCATTAGGAGCATAACACAGGCAGTCAGCATTTTATTACTTGAAACATATAAATGTGATAGTCACATATTTTTACTAGGTGGATTTCTAATCTTTGGTTTATTTCATATTTTAGTTTGCATCAATTCCTGTTGTTGCTATAACCATTTATCTTTCAGTAAGCATAATAAGACTATTAAATAGCTTTTGATAAAAGAAAATATTTGAATTTTTAATAGGATTTTTGAAAGCTTTACTTTCAAAATACCAGATCTTTGGCATCCTTTACCCATCCCAGGATCCTTCTGATAGAACAGCGTCATATAATAAAAAAACAAGGACTTTGAAAACGGATAGATTTGGATTCAGATCCTACTTCCAATATTTGTTTACATCCTGGCTTTGAGAAAATTGCTTAACCTTGTTGTGCCTCAATTGTGAATGAGTACCCTACAGATTCTGTGAGTGTTAAAGGAGGTAGTATACCTGGTATAAAGTATAGAATGCTGTTGTTCAGTAGATGGCAGTGCTAGCTTCATATTGGAAACAAGAAAGCACGATACCAGCTCTCTTTCGTGGTAGAAAAAAGAAGGGAAAGAGTAATGCACATAATTAAACTACTCTCCAGTGCTGCACAATTGGGCAGGCTATGACCTGTCCCTGTCACTTGTACCTGGTCATATACTTATTGCCTCATGTTATGAACTTGCAGGGTTGTTTGTAGTGTCTAACTGAACAATAAAGTACTTGAACATATGGATTGTAAAGGCAGAAAACTTTATCAACTCCACAGGGCCCAGTACAGTCAGAAACATTCCTTGGATGAATGCCAGCCGGTAGTTCTATGGAGCTAAAGATACATTTTGTTTTGTTTTGTTTTTACATTTTGGTATTAAACTATAGGTTAATGGTTGTGAGGATGAATGAGGTAAAAGTTCTTAAAAGCTTAAGGTCAAAAATAATTATAAATCTAAATAGGATCATAGTGTGGTGGAGTGAAAAGATTATAGATTTTTGAATCAGAATGACTGTAAGTCTAGAGGTACTGGTTTCTAGATATAAAACCTCCAGAAAGTTATTTAACCTCTGTAAGCTTCAATTTCTTCATTTGTAGAAAGGGATCATGGAGTGGTTGTGTGGGGAATCAGCAAAACAGACACAAAAAGGTCTAACAAGACCATAAGGAAACAAAATCCCTAAAATGTTGAGTCATAAGCTGATAAGTTGTGGAACTGAAATCAGGAGCTGGACTGTACATGGCCTTTCTGCCCAGTAGCTCTTATTTCCTAGGGCAACTGTGAATTGGATGAAGTTCAGTTAAAATATATGTTTTATGGAAGGGCAAGTTGTAACCAGATCAGTGGTTCAGTGTAATTAATCAATAAAGCAATATTAATGCAAGTCATACATTGGGATTTAAACACAAAGCATAAGAAATGTCATCTGGGATCAAATCGATGATCATACCCCAGGATTCCATGCCTCAGTCATATAAGGAGAGGACTCTGAAGGGTATGCTACACTGATTCAGGAATTAGAAATAACATTGTAATGTTCATTGTGATGCACACTTGTTTTTATGTATCTAGTTACTTTTTTTGTAATAGCATCATATTTCTCCTTCTGTTGCAGTGACAATTGAAAATCCTCTGATCCAAAGAAAGGAATTAGAAAGAGAGGAAAAATTCAGCCCTGCAACTCCTGGGTAAACGATCCAGCACAGAGTCAATAGCCTTTGTGCTAGAGTAACCACCACTGTTGTGTCTGTGTGTCACATTAGCAGAGAGCATACTGAGGGCATATGCTTCCATTTGAAAATTAGGAATTTAATTCTTCCTTACAGTATTTACCTTTGATTATGAAATAATTTACCTTGATACAGGATTACATGAAAACATGGCTGTTTTAGTACTTTTATTCTCATTCTTAGATTTAGAAAAATTTAACTCTGGTTATATTAAGGCTGAACAACGATAAAGAAATAAATCTTCACCTGTGGGGTTGTCCAAGAAAAAAAAATCCTGGAAGTCCTATAGATGTATCATATCAAGGTATAACTTTGCCTACACGCCTTCCTATTTTAGTTCAGGTTCACTGGAGGGAGAGCCTGGAGGAGGATTTTTGTGCAAGTGGTTTGTTGAGGGAGAGCTCTCGGGAGCAGCCTGTAAAGGAAGGATTGGGGACAGCAGAGACGCAGGTTCGGCAGGAGCCCCCAACTCTGCTTCCTGGCCCCAGAGGGAGCTCTGGAGCATGAGTGGCACTGCCCCCCCGAAGGTAGGGGACTGGGCTTTTGTGGCCTGGATTCACAAGTTCTTGGCTGCATCCATTCCCCACCACTGGCGTATCTGCTTGAGAGCAGCTCTCCAGAGCAAGGTGACATTGCTAAAGGGCAGAGTGGGGCACAGCAATCTCCACTACATATACACCTGCAACCATTTTGAACCCTTCCCACCTACTGTTCCGACCTCATACCAGACCCCAAGTCTCACTTCTGTGCAGCCACACAGATTCCTTTCCACTCTGAACACCCTGAGCTCATTCTGTAGTATGGGCTTTTGCACACTCACTTCCCTCTGCACAGAACAGTCTCTTCCCATCTGCTTTGAATGTTTGCTCCTTCTCTTCATTGATGTGTCAGCTTTAATGTCACCTCCTTAGGTCTTCTCCATTTACTCTGTGTATAGTGGCCCTTCCAGTCCATCACTAGGACTTCACTCTGTGCTGTTATCCTCATAACCCATTCTCTGAGATTATTTGATTAACTGTTGTGTGTGTCCCTCTCACACATGTGAACTCCATGAGATCAGAGGTCTTGTCTGTCTTCTTCACCCCCGTATTCCCTGTACCTAGACTAGGGCCTGGCACATTCTAGCTCTCAGTACATATTGATGGAATGAAAGAAGTGGGGGGAGATTAAGGGGCGAAGAGTGTTCTTGGCAGAGGGAACAAACATGAAACCTCCTGGCCTTTTCCAGAACAGTTGACAGTAGGTTGAACCATATGAAACTGTTGATGTTTGACTATTTTTTGCTAAAACTGCCACTTACCTATTCTAGTAGTCTAATATGGTTGGGCTGGCTATAGGGCAGGGGCAGGGGAGCAGTGGAAAGAAAAGCTTGAGAGAGAAGCAGAGACACTTCTCAGACAGCTTTGCCTGGTATACCAACTTCATTCTTGGCTGACAGCTAGCCCAGAAGATCTTTGAGCTGGGAAATAGTATATTCATATTTGTGGTTTAGGAAGATCATTTCGGCAACCTGAGGGGGAAGGAAGCTTAGGAGACAAGGCTGTAATTTGGATGAGAAGTGATGAAGGAAACACCTAAGGAAGCAGCAGGGGGAGGCGCAGGAGGATGGCTGGAGTTAAAGGGCTGGAAAGAGGCTTCATGAGGGGACTTGGGAGTTGACTGGCTGGAGGGCAGAGAGCACCTTGATTAGAGTTCAGTATGTAGATATTGGGCATCTACTCCACAGAGAGCATCACAGAAGGGAGTCAAGCACCATCTGATGCAGGCAGTTCAGCCAGTATTGCGGAGACAGAAATGACGGGACACCTGCCACCCTGACATTTTAGAATGCTTTTATACCCCAATTTTGTAGAGAAGAAAACTGAAGCTCAGAGTTTGGGGCATGGTCAGTAACTAGTATGCTTAAATTCGGGCACAAATTAGTCCTCAAATACATGTTATTCCCATGTTAGTCCCCTAATACATGTTAGACAAAAAAATATTTCACAACATTTTCAATGTTTCTCAGAGTAAAAATATAAATTTTCTTAAGAAAGTCTAAATCAGGGATGCCTGGCTGGCTCAGTGGTTGAGCATCTGCCTGTGGCTCAGGGCATGATCCTGGGGTCCTGGGATCAAGAAACAGGCTCCTCACAGGTAGCCTGTTCTCCCTCTGACTATATCTCTGCCTCTCTCTCTTTCTGTGTCTTGAATGAATGAATGAATGAATGAATGAATAAATAAATAAATAAAAGATTTAGTTCACCCACTAAATCACAACCAAAAAGATAATTTAATGTGAACCTGGAAGTATTTTTCCATTAGAAAGTCACTCGATATTAACTGTTTGTGTTTTTGCAATTTAGTAACTGTAAACTATTGCTCAGTGAGAATCACTCCATGGTAAAAGTTTGTTCCAGTTACGAAGTGGACACCAAGCTCCTTGCTTTGATATACTTACCTGTTAAAGAATCCCGTGATTTTTATTCATTGGGTGACATTATTGCAAATGGATACAGTCTGGATGGGAGGATTATTAATGTGCTTGCAGCTGTGAGATCGGTAAGTTAAAGTGTCAACAAAGCCAACCTCTGGCAGGCAGTAGTCTGTCACTTCACTTGTGTTTGGAAAAGTGATAACCAGCTGGAGTAAATTTTCTTAGTCCATAGTAACTTGAATTGAGAAAATCGTGGCACTTCTCATCAATGTCAGAGGAGCAGTTTATCTGTAAATGAGTAGCAAAATAAAGTAGAATTTGAATGTTAAATGAGGCACATCCCTAAATGATCTACTATGAGAGTTTTGCATACTTTGGTGAAACAAAGACACGAATGGAAAGGGTAAATTCATGGACTTGAAGATTTGCATGAAGTTTCTTGAGGGGGCATAAGTTGGAGGACTCACGGAATCCACTCATGTGTGTGCTCATAGGTGTTCTGGGATGTGGGGGGGGTGTACATACCCACCATGTGACCGGCGTGACCTCGTACAGGCATAGTGGGGTGCTGGGGAGCCTCTCAGGGACCTGCACACCAGTACCTCCCTCTTACGCAGTTGCAGCAGCAAAATTCAAATTCTGTTGGACAAGACTGGTCGGTCACTTGGCAGACATTCGGAGGTAGATCTCAAAAGTGCAGTTTCACACACAAAGAAGTACATGGAGAAAATTAAAGGTGTAAGATTAAAGTTCACAACATGGGGAGTAATGATAGTCAGAGACCACATATACATACATGGAATGTTTAAGTAATCACTCATGGCTTTTCCACATTAAACAATGGTGTTGACTTTCCCCTTTGACAGGCCTATGATGGTGGAGGCCGTGACTGCTTTATTGTCCACCCCAGTGCCCACCACACAGTGAGCACGCAAGATAATTCAGGACAGAGGAATAAACTCCCTAGGTGACAGTCTTGAAAAACTGGAGAAATCACTTTCTGGACAATTTAGGCTCAATCTTACAAAAAGGCAGGATATTATCTTGATTTCCCTGTAATTCAACACAATGCCATTATATTATAACATCGTAAGAATTTTTTTTCATTGTAAGAATTTTTTAAAACTCACTATGAGTATAAGCAAAAGCCTGTGACCGCTTTTTCCACTAAGCCCTCCATGAGTCGGCACTCTCTTTTGTAGGAGGACATTACTTCTTTTGTGTGTGTCTTTCTTCTACTATTTTACTTCTCTCTCTCTTACGTTTCCTTTTCTTTACATTTTTGTCTAGTCCTTTCTTCCTTATCACCTCCTCTCTCTCTTCACTTTAGACTCCTTCTCGTAGATTCCTCTTGTGTGCTGTGATGTGGTGGACCTCTGTCATACTCTGGCTGTCCTCTCCTCCGACTTTCCTTCTAGGTCATGTTCTTCAGCTGGCAGCTGCAAGTCTTTCTTCAGCTCTTTCCTCTGGAGCTCAGCTCTGTTGGAGATGCAGGGGTGACAGTAGCGAAGGGCAGCCAGCTGATAGTCCATGCCCGGGCCACTGCTATGTGCTGTCAGAGGGGCCTGCTCTTCCCTTGGAGGACTCACTGGGGAGACACAAGGGTCCCCGAGTTTACCTCCGCTCCCATGATCCCTTACCCCAGTGTGAGTCAAGCCAGACAGTGTATGAAAGCACCCTCCCAAGCCTCCCTCATCTATTCTTCACTACTTTGTCCCCAAGGAGGCAGCACAGAAGCCTGTGCCAGCAAGGTGGTGCTGGGGCCTAGGAAGACAGTTCATTGGTCACATACACTCCATGCCAGGCTCTGCACTAAGCTGTAGGCATCACAGATGATGAAAATAGACTTTCCATCTTCAGTGAGTCCACCTAGATGCCACTCAGAGGCTTATGGTGGAGCTTTGTGACATGTTGAATGACGCCACAGTCTTAACATAAAGCACATATTTCTGTATCTCTCTTCAATCAAACTTGTTTAACTTACAGCTTTAGCTAAATACACCTAGTTTAGAAATAGAAGAAGGTTTTACAATAATCAAATATGTATTAGTGATTCTTGCTATTTTGATATTTTTAATTTGCCGTTTAAGAGGTGAACATTTAAGTCCATCAACAAACATTTAAGTACCTCTGCAACTATAGGTGAAGAATAATGATTTCCTTCAATTTCAAAGGTTGGAGAACCAAAATACTTTACAACTGCAGACCGGAGGAAAGGTCAGATGTGTGAGGTGAAGCTCTATGATGAGACGGAGTCTTCTTTTGCAATGATATGGTAACCTCCCACATCTGGTCCAAACTGTGATATCTCTTCTATTGGCACAAAGACAGAATGTTTTCATTTTATGAAAAAGATGGTGGATTTCATAATAGGGGAGGAATAATGATTGAGGAGAAATAATTATTAAAAAGGAAACTTTGCTCTTATACATTGAATGTTAGAGTCTGTGCTATAAGATTACCTTAAAATGAAGTCTTTAGACAGCACGGGATTATTTGGATGGACTGCACTGTGATTGGTTCATTCTTGTCCTCTGCTTTAGAACAGTCAGTGATCTATTAGGTCCCACTGGTAATGAAGCAGCCAGATTTTCTGTGATTGCTTGGATGGTGCCCTAGAATCAGGCCATGGGAAGATGGTAGAAAAGCAAGTGTTGTCCCTGGCTGCAGGCTGAAGCACCCAGGGTATAACATGGCATTGTTCAGACTCTGGATGCCTGGGCACCAAAGAAAACACTTGATTTGAAGCAGACTTTCAACCCATCAAGTCCCCTGAACAGTTTATCCAGTGTGAGGCCCTCTCTTAATGCTCTGACAAAGTGGCTGTAAAGGCTTCAGATTGGTAGTCACTCAGCTCTGCTAGCCTTGAACAACCTACGTAGTGGGGAAAGAAGGACCTGATGAGGCAGACGTTGTTAAAGATGAACAGTGTCTAAGGAATGACTTATCACACCAACATGAAATGCCCTGTGAAAATAGACAGTGGATCCTGCAAAATGCAGAAGCTGACATCCTTAACTCGTACTTGTGATAACTTGGGGAATTAACTCCGGCCATTAAGACATTTTGTTTTTGGTAAATAATGTGGTCATTGTCAGTTTTTTTTAAGGTATTCAAATTTTTACTTCTTTTTAAAAATTTGCAGTTGGGATAATGAATCTATCCTGGTTGCACAGAGCTGGGTGCCACGAGACACAGGTATACTGAAATGATACTGAAATGATTGTGTTCATTCTTTGTAGTTGTTTGTACATTAATTGTAAAATAATTGTAAAATGACTTTTTCCCCCTAAACAGTAATATTTGCCTCAGATGTAAGAATAAGTTTTGACAAATTTCGGAACTGCATGACAGCAACTGTAATCTCAAAAACCATTATTACGACTAATCCAGGTAAAAGGCCATCTGAAATGTTGTCTCCCTTTATTTTTAAAAAATTTTTTTAAAGATTTTATTTATTCATGAGAGACACAGAGTGAGAGAGAGAGGCAGAGACACAGGCAGAGGGAGAAGCAGGCTCCATGCTGGGAGCCCGACGTGGGACTCGATCCCGGGTCTCCAGGATCACAACCTGGGCCGAAGGTGGTGCTAAACCACTGAGCCACCCGGGTTGCCCCATGTTGTCTCCCTTTAGAAACTACCATGTTACACATTTCAGTGTTTGTACAGTGTATTTAAGAATGAAAACAAAGGGCACCTAGGTGGCTCAGTTGGTTGGGTATCTGACTCTTGTTTTCAGCTTGGGTCATGATCTCTGGGTTGTGGGATTAGCCCCAGTGAGGCTCAGGCTCAGTGAGTCTGCTTAGGATTCTCTTCTTCACCCTCTGCCCCTCCCCCATCACTCATGGGTGCATGTGTGCACACTCTAAAAAAAAAAAAAGAATGAAAACAAAGCTTGGACTTCATTTGAATTAAAAGTGAAAGTTGTTTTACATTTTGTAAAACATTTACATGCTTTACATTTACATTTCTTGAACTTACAGTGAGCTACATCTTTGATGTCCGTACTAAAGAAATGTGAAAAACCAGACTCATTTTTAAAGTATCATCCCTTGTGATGATTTTGGAGAGATCAATGTAATTGATTGGATTACCTTAATTATTGACTATTTTAAAAATGAATTCAGTTTTACTATATTCAAATAACTTAGTACCAGAACACTGAGAACATACACATAGTATCATTAGTTCATAACATAATAAAATGCCCAGAAGGCCCACTGGGTGGTTGTTGAAAGGAGTTATAGCTTATTCCAGCATGCAGTCTTGGAAACAGGGTCTGGGAAGACCTGAGGGATTGGTGTCCTTAAGTATCCTTACGGTGTTTTGTAGTGCAGATAGAGAGATGAGCCCTGCACGTGCAAGAGTCCAGAGTTCCAGAGATGGAATGGTCCTTCCCAACCTCAGGAAGTTGGAACTATAATAGTGGGTCATTCCAGACGATAGCTCCCTCTGCTGGTCTCTGACAAAGCATCAACAGTGACAGAATTACAAAGCAAATTAAGGTCTTTGACCAAACCATTATCGGAATTTTTAAAAGTAGCATTTCTATGAGATATGACCTAAAATGACAAGACTCTGTGTTCTACATACGTGCACCAGAGCTTGCGCATCCATCCAGCAACACTATGTCCCTGAAAGTGGGATCATGGAAGGTGACATGACGTTGCACATGCTCTGTACAGGGCATTGTCCCTGGGTCCAGTGACAAAACACAAATATCTCTGCCCACATGAGCTTCACATTCTAGCAGGAGAGACATGTATGATAAACAATAAAACTAACACATCAGTAGATTATTAAATATTTAAGAAGAAGATAGAGAGTCCAGATGGCATGGTGTATGGAGCAGGTTGCACTCTACAGAGGGTGGTCAGGTAGGCCTCCTTGGGGAGGTGACATTTGAGCAAAGACGGGATGGGGCAGTGAGGGAGTCAACCGTAGGAAAGAGCAGCAGGATCTTAGTACTGGAATGGCTAGTGCAAAGGCGCAGAGGTTGGCATGTGCCTGCATGAGGGTAGAACAGCCAGGAGGCCAGTGTGGCTGGAGCCGACGGAGCATAGGCAGGAGGAGTCGAGGCCCAAGAAGAAGGCTGGGTATCAAGAAGACTATTCTAAGCTAATGAAAGAATGTTGGCTTTTACTCTGTAGCAAAGTAGGGCAGAGTTGTGCCATATTCTAAGTACTGAAAGGATCGGTCTAGTTGCTTTGCTGTAAATTGATGGTGACACAACCATGATCTAGTCTCAACATTTAGGATGAAAGTACCACTCTTCCTTTTTTTTTTTTTTTTTGAGGGCCATACTATGGTTTATCATTTTATTTTATTTTATTTTTTTCAAGATTTTATTCATTTATTCGGGAGAGACACAGACTGAGAGAGAGAGGCAGGGACACAGGCAGAGGGAGAAGCAGGCTCCCTGTGGGGAGCCTGATGTGGGGCTCCATCCCAGGACCCCAGGAACTGGGGCAGCTGGTCTGAGCCAAAGGCAAGCACCCAACCACTGAGCCACCCAGGCGTCCCTATGGCTTATCATTTTAAATAACTTAATAACTGTATTAGTATTATATAGAGTAATGTGAATAATTTAAAATTTTCCATCCTCTGAGGTAGATAAGGCCTGGGAAAATTTCTAAAAGACAGTTGGATTTGTCTGTTGGAAAAAGTTATCAAGCTTGATAGGACAATTATATCAATAACTCAAGGCTAAATTAATGAGACACATATTCAGTGGATGTTGTATGCTTGGTTCTAAACACAGACTGAAAGGTGAAATATCAAAGTGTTTGAGCAATGCCAACAGCGTTACAATAAATGCCTCTTCTCAGACAAGGGAGAGTACTTACAAGGGCCGTGAATTTTATTTTTTTAAGTTTTTAAAAAGACTTTATTTATTTATTCGTGAGAGACAGAGAGAGAGAGAGAGAGAGGCAGAGACACAGGCAGAGAGAGAAGCAGGCTCCATGCAGGGAACCGGATGTAGGACTTGATTCCCGGTCCCCGGTCCCCAGGATCACACCCTGGGCTGCAGGTGGCGCTAAACCGCTGCGCCACCGGGGCTGCCCAGGGCTGTGAATTCTAATGTACTTCTTTAAATCAGCCTGTTTGTAACTTCCTGGGCTACACACCCAGCACATACAAACTAAAAATGTCTAATGGCTTAAGCTTTCATCCTAGCTTTCCTTAGGGCTTTCTCAACCCTGAGAGTATCTATCAGACAATCCCCAACAACCTTGCTGTCAGGAAGGATCTTTATAGCGGAGCCTGTGGAAAGCCCAGGGCTTTGATTTCTGCAGCCTCATTCCAGCACCTGCTTCTGTCTGGGGTGCAACAATTCTGTTAGTGTTCAAAAACATCCATCCATTCATTCATTCACTCATCAATTTACAAATATCTGTTGAATACCTTTTTTTGCTGAGTAGTGAGATAACATAAGTTCTTTCTGAGGGCACCTGGGTGGCTCAGTGGTTGAACCTCTTCAGCTCAGACCAGCTGCCCCAGCTCTTGGGGTCCTGGGATCGAGCCCCATATCAGGCTCCCCACAGGGAGCCTGCTTCTCCCTCTGCCTGTGTCTCTGCCTCTCATGAACAAATAAATCTTAAAAAAAATAAGCCCTTTCTGGAACAAGGCAGGACACAATGGGTATATAGATGGTCAGGTGAGTGGAAGGACAGTTGCTTATATTGGATACTAAAATGGCAGAGCTGAAGAGGCAGACCTCTGCTTGCAGGGGGTTCAGTCTAGTTATGCGAAAGAATAGTGGTTAGACTCAGGGTTGAATGGGAGTGAGGAAGAAGCACCTGCCTCTGCCCCAGGGGTCCAAGCAATCAGCACATCAGGGTGGGCAAGGGAAGGCTAGAGGCCATCCAGTGTTGGAGGCTGGGGCCTTGAGGTTGAACGGTTTCAGAGTCCCATGGGAGCCCTTTTTCAAAATCTCATCCTTGCCTTTGGGCATACCATCTGACAGTTCCTGAGAACGCTCGCATCCCAAGCAGCAAGGCTTTCGAACACATTAAACAAATTTTTTTTTCTGCTAGAAAAGAAATAAATATAAAATTCAGAAAATACATAAAAGCAAAAAAGGAAAATGAGCACCTATAATCTCATCATCTTATAAGAGAATCATTTCTTGGATGTAGACTCTTCCAGATAACTTTGCATACCCATGTGTATATATGTGTATTTTTTTAATTGAAAGGAAATTGTACCACATAGTTTTATGAGCTGCTTTTTAACAATATCTGGTGTACATCTCTACATTTAGTAGACTGCTACATCACACTGCTTGATGGGTGCATAACATTCTATTTGTTTTTATATGACTTCATTTTTACTGTTAAAAATAATATTGGATCATTCATGATTATTTAAAAAGTAATCAGTGACACCTGGGTGGCTTAGTCAGTTAAGTGTTGGCACAGGTCTTGATCTCAGAGTCATGAGATCAAGCCCTGCTTCAGGCTCCATGCTTAGTATGCAGTCTGCTTGAGATTCTCTCTCTAAATAAATAAAAAAAAATCTTGGGGCACCTGGGTGGCTCAGTCAGTTGAGCAGCTGACTCAAGATTTCAGCTCAGGTCATGATCTCATATTCCTGGGATGGAGCCCCATGTCAGGCTCTGCACTCAGCAGGAGTCTGCTTGGGGTTCTCTCTCTCCCTCTCCCTCTGCCCCTCCCCCTATGTATGTGTGTTGCCTCTCTCAAATAAACCTTAAAAAAATAAGAAGTAATCAGTTGTTTTTCACATTTTATGCATTTTTTATTTAAGATACCCCAGAAGCTAATATTCTATTGAATTTTATAAGAGAAAATAAAGAAACAAGTCCCCTGGATGATGAAATCGACAGTTATTTGAAAGAATCCATAGATTGTAAGTCACATTCAAATAGTATTTGACATTTTGAAAGGCCAAAAGATAATAGTTTTATTTTACATAGTAAAAGATAAAATATTCTTATTCTGTGACTGCTATATTTCTACTTTTTAAAATGTTATTTAAAACTTTTGGAAATTTGGGGGCACCTGGGTGGCTTAGTTGGTTGGGTGTCAACTCTTGGATTTGGGTTGGGTTGGGATCTCAGGGTCATGGGATTGGGCCCCATGTCGGGGGCTCCATACTTAGTGCAGAGTTGGCCTAGATTCTCTGCTTCTCCCTCTGGATGCTCTCTCTCTTTATCTGGAAAAATAAATAAATAAATAAATAATATTTAAACTTTTAGAGATTTCTATAACCTTTTGACAATTTGATGGGATTTTTAAAAAGTGAACTGACTACCCTTTTCTTATTGATTTTAAAGAATTATTTATATATTCTGGATATGAGTTCTTTGTCTCCTTTAAAGATTACTAGCATCTTCCATGCTGAGGCTTGCCTTCCCACTCTTTTAATGGCATCTTCTGATGACCAGAAAGTTTACATTGACATCAATGAATTAAATTTCTCATTCTTTCCCCTTTTTTTACTTATTATTTTTGCTTTTCTGTCCATTTCTAGAATCAGTTTTAATATAGCAAATGTAATAATTTTTCCATTACTTAACTGAAGCTATTATGTGTTCTCATTTGAACTTTGTAGTTTTTCTATTTGGATATAATCCTTTGGAATTCTTAGAATATATAGAGAGCTGTAATAACTTCTTTTTATTTTTAGTAAATACAATAGTTGATGTCTATACAGTTAAGCAATTAAAGGCAAAAGCTTCAAAGAATGAAGGAAAAACTGACACTTTCTACGGCATTCTTTATGCTTACATTTCTATGCTGAACATTGATGATGACACCACAACAGTAGTTCGACATCGATGGTAAGCAGCTGGTTTTGTCAGCAAATTTATTTTTTTAAAGATTTTATTTATATATTCATGAGACACACACACACACACACACACACACACACACACAGAGAATGGCAGAGACACAGGCAGAGAGAGAAGCAGCCTCCATGCAGGGAGTCCAATGTGGGACTTGATCCCAGGACTCCAGGATCATGCCCTGGGCCAAAGACAGAAGCTAAACCACTGAGCCACCCAGGGATCCCAGCAAACTTATTCTTGTAAGAAATAAAGAACATAGAAAAATAAAGTTACATACCATGCTGTAGAAAAAAAAAAGAAATAAAGAACAACTATTGTTAATACATTTTAAGCTCTACAAAAATTAAAGCTATTCTTTGACATAATAATGGTTATATATTTGAAAGAAATGTATAAATAAGCCATGCTGAAGTTTCCAAGGCAACCTATGTAGATTCAAAGGTTATAATTGCCTTTTAAAGTAAAATTTGATTTGCTATGTTTCTTCAATCTTAAAATATAAAGATAAAATGGTGCCAGAAACTTTTTAAAAAATTATTTTATTTATTTGAGAGAGAGAGAGAGCATGAGCGGGGGGAGGGGGAGGCAGAGGGAGAAGCAAAATCCCCTCTGAGCAGGGAGCCCAGTGTGGGGCTGAGTTCCAGGACCCTGAGATCACGACCCAAGCTGAATGCAGACATTTAACTGACAGAGCCATCTGGGTTCCCCTGCTGCCAGCACTTTTAACTGAGTTGACAAACTGTTGTTTTATGATATGTTAGAATATTATTTTGGTTGCCATGTCCTATAGCAATACAAGGGACACCATTTTTAAAAAATTATTTTCAGCTGCATGGTAAATATGATTTACAACATCTCCTAGGTCAAAGTTAGTATCTACTTGTAAAAAAAAGTAAACTGCAGTGATTTAATATTAATGGAAAGATGCTTGGGGAAAAGCATCTAAATGTTACTATGAAAGTCTACGGAAAAAAAAAAAAGTCTACGAATTTTTGTAATTGAAAATTTTATTGAGGGTGCTGGGTAGCTCAGTCAGTCATCCAACTCTGGATTTCAGGTCTTAATCCAGGGTTGTGATTTCAAGCCCCATGTTAGGCTCTATACTGAGCATAGAGCCTACTTAAAAAAAAGAAAAAACATTATTGAAATAGTTCTAGATTCACATGGAGTTACAAAAAATAATATGGAGAGAACCCACATACACTTTATATGCTTTTCCCAATGGTAACTTTTTATGAAACTATAGTGTTACATCTTAGCCAGCCTGGATACTGACATTAATTCAATCAGGCGATTGTATTCAAATTTTACCACATTGACATGCAGTCCTGTGTGTGTGTGTTTGTGTGCGCGCGTGTGCATGAAGTTCTGGATATGATTTTATCACATGTGCAGGTTTGTGTATCTATCACCATAGTCAAGATACTAACTTACGGATTTGGAAACATTTTGTGATTTGGTATTAAATTGAAAAAACCAATGTGGAGGCTGCTGTATAAGTCAAGTGTTTACTTTTTGAAAAACATTTTTTAAAAACTTTTGAAATTTTTATTATCTGATTTTTTTCCTACATCTTTAATATTGATATCTGAGGAAAAGTATCTGAAATTTACCTCAAAAGTGATCTGTGCCTAGACAAGAAAGCACACACACTATGGTGTGAAAGCACCATATCACACCCTCTATTTGAGAAATTTGAGTTAGTGTTTCTGTCCACATTGGCTAAAGTAAGACCTGCCTCAAAACATGGAATAGCGGGATGCCTGGATGGCTCAGCGGTTGGGTGTCTGCCTTGGGCTTGGGGTGTGACCCCGGAGTCCTGGGATCGAGTCCCACATCGGGCTCCCCTCAGGGAGCCTGCTTCCCCCTCTGCCTGTGTCTCTGCCTCTCTCTGTCTGTGTCTCTCATGAATAAATCAATAAATAATCTTAAAAAAATATGGAATAGCATGTGATCACCACTTAAAGAGAGGAGTGTGTCACTAACAGCACTAATAGCATTTTGGGTGTGAACTTGACTAACCCTAGGATTTTTCTGTCCTGCAGAGGCCTAGTACAGAGCATCAAGTGAGCATTTCTGGAACTCAGGCTTTCTAGACACAAAACAGGATTCCTCCCTCAGAACGCTGATCCTAGGATACTAGGTAGACATACCCTCAATAGAAAGGAATAGGACAGGGGCAGCCCCAGTGGCGCAGCAGTTTAGCGCACTGCCTGCAGCCCAGGATGTGATCCTGGAGACCGGGTATCGAGTCCCACATCAGGCTCCTTGCATGGAGCCTGCTTCTCCCTCTGCCTGTGTCTCTGCCTCTCTCTCTGTGTGTGTTTCTCATGAATAAATAAATAAATTAATCTTAAAAAAGAAAGGAATAGGACAGGATAGGATGGAGGCAGGGCTGAGGTGGCAGTTCTGTGGCTGTCTGGAGGTGAAGGAAAGGGGCCCTAGCAGGGGAAAGGTGGGAGGCAAGGCAGTGGAGATGGGCTTGATTGCACATTGTGCTGTTCCTTGTTTTGTATGTCTGTCCAGTGTACCACGCGGAGCATTTTGAAATTACTCTGATTTAGATTTTTAAGGGAGCAGGATTCTTCTGTTAGAGATCAGGTTGGTCATTTAGGACCTTTACATTTTATCCTTGTCTTTTTTTTCAGCTCAGGCTGTGGTTACATTGTAAATGAAAGATCCAGCACTTGTACTGCTTGCAACAAAGATTCTTTGGAATTTAAATCTGTTTTTCTCAGCTTCCACTTGTTAATTGACCTCACTGACCACACCGGTACCCTCCATGCCTGCAGTCTCACAGGAGGGGTTGCTGAAGAAACTTTAGGCTGCACGGTAAGTAGCAGAAAGGAAATAATTCCAAGTTGAATTCTCTTTTCTCCAGGTATAGGTTATTTCAGTGAACAGTTGATAGAAATTAAGTCATTAATAAAGAGGTCTGGGGGTGGGAATAAAGCTTGATTTAAACACACATTGCTTTAATGGACGAATAATTGCATGATCACGTGTGTTCAAATCACAGCTGATATTGCTGTTGGGTACAGAGGCAGAGGCTGTTGGCAGTGGGGGAGAAAGAAGGCACTTTTTTTTAAAAGATTTATTTATTTATTCACGAGAGACACATACTGAGAGAGAGGCAGAGACACAGGCACAGGGAGAAGCAGGCTCCTCACAGGGAGCCTGATGTGGGACTCGATCCCTGATCCTGGGATCACAACCTGAGCCGAAGGCAGGCATCCAACTGCTGAGTCACCCAGGCATCCCAAGAAGACACTTTTTAAAAAAATTTTTATTTATTTATGATAGTCACAGAGAGAGAGAGAGGTGCAGAGACACAGGCAGAGGGAGAAGCAGGCTCCATGCAGCGGGAGCCCGATGTGGGATTCGATCCCGGGTCTCCAGGATCGCGCCCTGGGCCAAAGGCAGGCGCCAAACCGCTGCGCCACCCAGGGATCCCGAAGACACTTTTTATAGTCCAGTAACTGTGGGTACAACAGCACACTGGAGGGACACCTGGGTGGCTCAGTGGTTGAGTGTCTGCCTTTGACTCAGGGCGTGATCCTGGGGTCCTGGGATCGAGTCCCCCATTGGGCTTCCTGCATGGAGCCTGCTTCTCCCTCTGCCTGTGTCTGCCTCTCTCTCTCTCTCTCTCTGTGTCTTTCATGAATAAATAAATAAAATCTTAAAAAACAACAGCAGCAGCACTGGAGATAGTGATCAGTTGAGGTAGAGGGAGGGTTTGGTGGTATTCCACCAACTAGCTGAAGGAAGTCACCAGAGTCAGAACACACGTGTTGCCCTCCTCCACCAGGACAGCAGCACTTAGTCATGTGTGCATGATAGGCACCTGGTGTTTCCCCTTAGCGCCAGCACCTGTAGTTTACCATGAGCCCTCAGCCCCGCTTGGTTTCTATTTTGTGAAGGGGAGTTTTCTGGGCTGAGGCACCTGACTGCCCTCAGACATTCAGTTTACGGAGGCTTTCTGACCTTATCTCCTCCTTTAAGAGAATTGAGCTGTAATTACTATAAATAAAATTCCCTTCGAGTGCACAAAGTCAAGTTTCACATTATTGTTGAGTTATTTATATGGACTTTGGAAATATCTGCTTGATTGTTTTAACCAGGTAAATGAGTTTCTTGCAATGACGGATGAACAGAAAACAGCATTGAAGTGGCAATTTCTTCTGGAAAGAAGCAAAATTTATTTAAAAGTTAGTGCATTTTATAGTACTATGTCATTCTATATATTCAAGTAATAAAAAAATCCTAGAGTCTGACCTAATAAATTAGGGCATTTGTTATTTTTAACAATAACAAATAACAATTTACAATAATTTTAACAATTCCCAGATATGCAGAAGGATTTGGTTAATGTGGAAACAATGCAAGTAATCGGGTGGGTTTTTTGTTTTTGTTTTTGTTTGGTGTAGAATAAAAGGATTCCACCTGACACCAGAGGACTAGACCAACAGCAGTGCCTGGCTGACTCAGTCGGTAGAGCATGTGACTCTTGATCTTGAGGTCATGAGTTTGAGTCCCACGTCCAATGTAGAGATTACTTAAAATCTTGGGGAAAAAACAAAGAAGTAGATCAACAAAGATTATATCTGTTTTATTAAGTCCAAGGCAGGGCCCTGGGCTGTAGGGTCAAAG